>NC_047086.1:169290648-169593678 GCF_902459505.1 Geotrypetes seraphini | reverse complement strand
AATGTGCTGAAAAATACTTTCAAATTGTGACTTCAGTGTTTGGTCAAATATTTGAGGGTCCCGATGCAGACTATGTTTCGTTGCCTTTTTCAAGGAACCAACAGTAGAAATTAAATGCTTGTCTCTAAACAAATGGGGTGATGAGCCCAGTTTAAAATTCCCACTCTAACAAAAATAAAAGAAATATACTCAGAAAAATCATAAACATTCAAAGCATTATATATTGTTTCAATGTTGCTGGCAAAGTTATAAGGAAGGTACCTGTCGGTGAAATTATTTGTGAAAGTTCTTTATTCCGCAGTCGGTCAATGAGCATAAAAAGCCGTCACAGATTTAAAATCTTAAACACGTCAGCAAGAGGGAGTGGGCATCTCTCGCTGCCAGGGGGTGTCGGGGGGGGGGGGGGGAGCATACATGGCCAGGTTTTGAAATGGTTTGAAGGCTTTCTTAAATCTAGAACTTACCAAGTAAAGCTTAATAATGAGTTTTCAAAATGCTGGAGTAACCCTTGTGGAGTACGCCAGGGGTCTCCTTTGTCTCCATTGCTTTATAACATTTATTTGGCCTCTTTAGGCAATAGATTATCCCTATTCAAAATTAAATGATTTAGCTATGCAGACGACATCACAGTTTTAATTCCTGTATATGCTTCTTTCTCTCAAATCAATCAAACTGTTATTGGTTAACTCGAAAGGTTTCTATACTCTATGGAAACTAAGAACTATTAGAGCATATTTTGATATTAACTTCTTTCGACTGTTAGTTAGTTCAATCATTGGTCCTTAGTCAATTAGATTATTTTAACATCGTTCATCTTGCTGGTGCTCAAAAAAATCTTCAAAGACTGTGTTTCATTCAGAATGCAGCAGTTAGACTGATTTTTGATTTAAAGAAGTATGACCATGTCACTGATTTCTATTGTCGATTGCACTGGCTTCCAGTTGAGGCAGGCATGGGTCATATTTAAGTTTGGCTATATTTGTTTTAAGGTATTAACAGGCTTAATTCTTTTGGAATCTTTCATTATTACAAATTCTAAACATTCTAGAAAATCTCATTCATTATATTCATTTCCTTCTGTAAAGGGATGTAAATATAAGAAATTCCAGGAATGATTGCTGTCTTTTCAGGCAGCCTTATGGATGAGGGATCTGACTCACATATTCACACTCTCAAATTCATATCAACAATTTTGACGTGCCTTAAAGACGCATGTTTTAGGGAATCTTTCGTAAGTTAGACATTGGATATTTATTCATTTGTATTACTAGTCTCTGTGAACCGCATAGAACTTAATGGTATTTGTGGTATACAAGTGTTTATGTTTATGTTGCTTGATGGCGATAAAATTTTCTGACAGGTCTGAGCTGTCAATCCATACTTTCCTGTCATCGCCTGAGGCTGTCAGTGCTCGGGCACTGATCAGAAAGTAAGGCAATGACCTGTTGGCAAATTTTGGCTGCAAATGTGGCTTAACGAGTTTACAGAAACACTCGGTGATTATAGAGAATCACTCAGAGTGCTCATTTTAGTATTAATGACCTCACTACTACATTTGCATGGCAGTATCGGAGACTGCTAGAAAACTTTGTAAGCCATGGTAGGCCGTTTTAATAATCTGCTGCTAAAATAAGTCCACGCTAAACCGGCTGGAACCAGTTTAGCAAGCATATTAAAGGCAGATTTTGGTTTTGAGAATCTGCCTTTGAGTTCTTTTACTACCCTTAGATGTATCCCATCAGGCCCATCCTTTTGTCTATTTTTAATTTAGCTAGCTCCTCACAAACACTGTTCTGAGAATCTCTCCAGGTCTACCACACATCCATTCCCATTTGCATTCATTTTTTGCAGTCCTACCCCTGGCCTTTCATCCGTGAACACAGAACAGAAATAATTTTAAGCAGTTCAGCCTTATACTTTACATTTTCTGCATATTTGTTCCCTTCACCCTTGAGCTTCACTATGCCGTTTTGACACTTCTTCCTATCCCTTACATATCTAAAAAATGTTTGTCCCCCAATTTTACTATATCAGTTATCTTTTCTTTCATTTGCATCTTTACTTTTCTGATGGCTTTTCCCACTTTTCATATCTTTTCACATATTTTGCCTGTCTTCTATTGTCTGCAACATCTTGTAATTTATGAAGGCTAACCTTTTTTTCTCTCATCTTTTCAGCTACTACATTTGAGAACCAAAGTGGCCTTCTTTTCCTTTTACCTCTATGTACTTTCCTAACATAAAGGTTTGTTTCCTTTAGAATAGCTCCTTTCAGTTTCACCCACTGCAGTTCTACTTTGTTCAGCTGTTCCGTTCTAACTCCTCCTTGAAGTATTCCCCCATCTCAATAAAGTTAGTTATTTTGAAGTCTAGAATAGAGAGCTGCACGGGAACGGGGACGACGGGGATCCCGCGGGTTCCCCCTTCGGGTCACGGGGATCCCATGGGGAGGGTCGTGGGGATCCCGTGGGGATGCCCCCTAGGGTCATGGGGATCCCGTGGGGACGCCCCTTGTGCTCTCGGGGATCCCACGGGGTTCAATGCCGTGAGGCTCATCTTATTTTCCTACCTGCCCTGCTGCGAGGCTCGTCTTTCATTTCCTGCCTGCCCTGCTGCAACACACATAGCCAATCGGAAGTCTTCCCCGATTTCAGCGCTGACATCAGAGGGAGGGCTTAAACAAAAGCACTCCCTTCCTCCGACGTCAGCGCTGACATCGGGAAGACTTCCGGTTGGCTGTGTGCGGCAGGGCAGGTAGGGAAAAGGCAGTGGCGTACCAAAGGAGGGGGGAGGTCCGCCACGGGTGCAGCCATGGGGGGGAGTGTGCACAGCTGGTCAGGTCCCCTTACCTTTGTGGCGCTTTCCCCGACCGACCAACAACAGGCCTAGCCGACAAACCTCCCTGCCCTGTAGCCGCGAATCTAAATTACCTTCTTACAGCAGCTTCAATACTCCAGCTGCTGTAAGAAGGTAATTTAGATTTGCAGGGAGGTTTGTCGGACCGGGCCTGTTCTGTTGTCGGTCAGGTGGAGAAGCGCCACGAAGGTAAGGGGCAGGGAGAGAGAAAGGGAGGAAAGGTGGAGTGGAGAGGAAAAGACACTTAAGATAAAACTGAGGGGGGAGAAAGACGCTGAAAGCACTGGGGAAGACAGGAGGGAGGGAGAAGGACGCTGAAAGCACATGTGGAAGAAAGAGGGGGGAGAAGGACGCTGACAGGACATGGGGAAGATGGGGGGGAGAAGGATGCTGAAAGGAAATGGGGAAGAGAGAGTGGGGAGAAGACGCTGGCAGGGAAGAAGACAGAGATGCCAGACTATGGGGGGAGCGGAGGGAAGAAGATGGGTGACAGACCAATTTGGAAGGGGGGAGAAAGGGAGAGGCACAGTAACAGAGCAAATGGAAGATGCAGAGAGAAGAGAGACAGTGGATGGAAGGAATTGAATGAGAACACGAGGAAAGCAGAAACCAGGCAACAAAATTGGAAAAAAATTCTTTTTTTTTTTTTGCTTAAGGATAAAGTAGTATATTAGTTGTGTTGATAAAAATTTATAAACATTAGAGGCTCTGGTAGAAACCCGTTTACAAAGTATGTATTCTTCCCCATTAATATTTCCAAATTAATAAAGTCTTTTTGCTTATTTTTAAATGGGTTTCTACCAGAGCCTTTAATTCAGTAGCATAATTAACTGAAATAACTATTTCTGAAGTTTATAGGGACGGGCGGGGATGTAGGGGATTCCTCGCGGGGACGGAGGGGATTCCTCACAGGGACGGGTGGGGATGGAGGGAGTCCTCACGGGGACGGGTGGGGACGGGTGGGACTTTGGCGGGGACGGGTGGTGACAGGTGGGATTTCTGTCCCCGCGCAACTCTCTAGTCTAGAACCTTCAAACTTGTATAAGTCTTCTCATCTCGCATTTTAATATTGAACCTCACCATTCAGTGTTTACTAGATGCCAAATGATCACTCACCGTAACCACAGAAACACTCTCCTCATTTGTAGGCACCAAGTCCAGAATAGTTCAATCCTGCATGAGTTCTGTTGTTAACTGCCAGAACAATTCTTTTGGTAGCGAATCCAAGATCTCCTTGCTTATAAACGACCCCTTAAGCACCTGGGCCAATCAGGGCCTTAGGCCCCTCCCCAGTGCATCCCATGATACACCGGGAAAGGGCAGGCCAACTATTCAGTTGGAAGCCGGCCAATTTATCAAAGGTATTGTGGGGTCTAAGTGGGCTGGGAGGGTTGGAGGGGGGTCAGGTAGCATGTCCTTTGGTGGTGGTGGTGGTGGGGGGGGAGATTACCAGCAGGAGAAACTGGGTATCCTGCCTTCTGATGATCTTGGGGGGGTTCCGGCAGGAGGGGCTAGTCATCCCTCCTGCCAGTGGATGTCGCTGCAAGGTGGCAGCAGGAGGAATTGGGCACTCTTGCCACAGATATTCGAGGGTGTGATGGCAGCTTTAGGGGTTCCGGTAAGAGGGACTGCATCCCTCCTGTTGGGGGATGTCTTGAGGGCTGATGGCAGGAGGGACTGGGCATCCCTCCTGGCGGTAGTCTTTGAGGGGGGGATAGGTTCCCTGCCCTGAGAGATTTCTTTGCTGTGATCAGCTCAGTGGCAACTCGATTCTCTAACCGCTGTTTATGACATAGATGCCGGTTAGAGAGTCATGGTGTTAGGCGATTCTTTATAGGACGCCCATGTGCGAATCTCAAAAGCCACTAAGGCGGCTTCTGAGACCGGGTGTTCTATATAGAATCCGACCCTTAGAACTGATTTTACATCATCTAAGTTACAACGTACAAGTTCCATCGAGGCAGCCTCGTAAAATTTTCGATTATCCCTGCAGTACAACTAAGTGTAGATTGGCCCACATCCTGCCCTCACCATTCCTTCAAAAACACCCCTTTCAGTTCTGGGTGCACAGTGGAATTCAGAGGCCTAAAAAGTCTCTGGATACATATAAAACCCTGTTCAATTATTGGCACTTGGATGACCTGTTTTTTTAGCATTTTATAAAATTTTACCCTTGAGTTAAACATTAGATAACAGGATCTTTCTTCCATGAGCCAGATTCTTTAAAACAGTTCCTCTTAAGAACTTTCAAGAAGGCCTAATGTCCTGTTGCAGTGGCATACCAAGAGTGGGTGATCCACCCCGAGTGCAGGGAGCTCATGGGTGCTGGAGTGGTCCCGGGTCTGCCTGTGTGCGGCTGTAGGCTCTGCTGGCACCCTACCTTCCCCTCTGATGTCAACATCCTGTTCCATGGTGGGGGAGCAGCAGAGCTGACCAATTCAGATACCTTCCCACTGTCTGGAGGAGGGGGTGCACCACCCTGGGTTCCCACTAGGGTTGCCAGATTTTTCAATTGTAAAATCCAGACACCCTAGACCAGTGGTCTCAAACTCAAACCCTTTGCAGGGCCACATTTTAGATATGTAGGTACTTGGAGGGCCGCAAAAAAAATAGTTAATGTCTTATTAGAGAAATTACAATTTTGCATGAGGTAAAACTCTTTATCCCAGGACAAGCAGGCAGCATATTCTTAACACATGGGTGACGTCACCGACGGAGCCCTCGGTACGGACCTTTTAACTAGAAGTTTCTAGTTGGCCGCACCGCGCGTGCGCGAGTGCCTTCCCGCCCGACGGAGGAGTGCGTGGTCCCCAGTTTCTTCGTTTCCGCGGAGCGAAGAAGACGCGTGTATTTTTTCAACGGCCGTTGAAATCACTTTTTGCCTTCCCGCTCGCGCTTTTGTTATATTTTTTTCTTCCTCTACCTCCGGGTTTCCTTTTTCTTTCAATTACAAAAAAAAAAAAAAAAAAACTTTGATTTTTATTGTTTCTTTCGTTTTTGCCCCGGCGGGGCCTGTTGCCATTATACAGGCCTCGGACTTCGATTTTGCGGAGGCTATCTTCCCCTTCATGCCCCCGCAGGTCGGTTTTAAGAAGTGCCAGCGGTGTGCACGCCCGATCTCCGTTTCTGACCCACACAATTGGTGTTTGCAGTGCCTGGGTCCGGAGCATCGGGCAGACTCCTGCACCCGCTGTGCCACTTTACAAAAACGTACTCTTAAAAACCGAAGAATCCAGCAAACCCTGCTCTTCGGCTCCGAGTCGGCGATGGATTCATCACCCTCAGCGGCGGTACCGCAGAAATCGGCACCGTCCAGCTCGACACCGACCGATCCCGCATCGGCGCCACTGGCGCCAGGTAAGCCGGCTAAGAAGCCTTCCTCTTCCCTCGAGCGCCCTCCAGCTACGGTGACGACACCGTCCATACCGGCATCGCACCGGTCCCGTAAACGCTCCGCCCCGATAACGGTGAGTGCCTCGTCATCGGCCTCCTCATCGCCGGGGCGTGGAGCGGCATCCAAGGAACCGAAGAAAAAGAAAGCGGTTCCGATGCCACCCCTGGATGACCGTATCTCGGCCATCCTACAAACTCAGCTTCAGGAGCAGTTGAAGAAACAGCTTGAACAACTGCTACCCTCTATCCTGGCACCGCTCCTTCCGGTACCAGACCGGCCCGAGCCCCGCACCGAGCCCCCGGTGTCCACTCCTTCGGTACCGGTAAACACCTCGATGCCGATCCTTTCGGCACAACAACTTCCTGATGATCCTGTGGTTCATTCTCGAACCACAGTGGATCCTGCTCGGCACCAGGCGGTACGGCACTCTTCTCGGGACCGAGAACGACGCCGATCGTCCTCCCCTGGTGCCGTTTCGGTGCGCTCTGGTAAATCTTTGTCCAAAACTCACCACACCGCACCCTCCACCCCGGTGTCCCGACACGCACCAGAAGTCAGGGATCCGGATTTATGGGAGGAGACTCCTCTCGGTACCGAGGAGGATCCCTCCTCATCTGATGAGGAACCATCGGCGCCTGATGCCTCCTCTAAACCTGAGCAGTCCTCTTTTTCTAAATTTCTGAGGGAAATGTCTGCTGCTCTGTCACTTCCCCTTGAATCTGACTCCAAAAAGTCCCAAGCCTTTTTAGAAGCCTTAGACTTTGAGCAACCTCCTAAAGAGTTCCTCAAACTTCCCGTACATGACATCTTACGGGAGACATTCTACAAAAATTTGGAAAATCCCCTCACGGTACCGGGAGCTCCCCGTAAACTGGACAACCTTTACCGTGTCATCCCTATTCCAGGATTCGACAAATCTCAATTGCCCCATGAGTCCCTTCTGGTGGAATCCACCTTAAAAAAGACTCAGGGCTCCAGTGTCTATGCCTCTACCCCTCCTGGCAGAGAAGGTAAGACCATGGACAAGTTTGGCAAGAGGCTTTACCAAAATGCCATGCTTGCCAACAGGGCAAACAACTATTCCTTCCATTTTTCCTTTTATCTCAAACACTTGGTCCAACAGCTGTCTGCCCTCCAGAAGTACCTTCCTGAGCGCAAGGTCCCGCTATTCCAGCAGCACATATCTGGCCTTCTCCAAATGCGCAAGTATATGGTCCGCTCGATCTACGACTCCTTCGAGCTCACCTCTCGGGCCTCTGCCATGGCTGTAGCCATGCGTCGCTTGGCCTGGCTCAGAGTCTCCGACCTGGACATCAACCACCAGGACCGCCTGGCCAACGCCCCCTGTCTCGGGGATGAGCTTTTTGGAGAGTCACTGGATTCCACCACCCAGAAACTCTCCGCCCATGAGACTAGGTGGGACACCCTAATCAAGCCGAAAAAGAAGGCTCCGCCTGCTCGACCCTATCGGCCTCAATCATCCTACCAGCGGAGGTTCTCAGCCAGGCCACTCAATCCGCCTCCCCAACAATCTCGGCGACCCCGTCAACAGCAGCACCATGCCCAGGCTCGGTCTCAGGCCACCCAACCCTCCAAGCCTCCTCAGCCTGCTAAACAATCTCAGCCCTTTTGACTCTTCTCTCCAGGGCATAGCCAGTCATCCACCCTCGCTGCCTCTTCCACAGCCTATCGGGGGTCGTCTCACCATTTTCTCAAGCCGTTGGGAAGTCATCACGTCGGACCAGTGGGTCCTCAACATCATCCGCCACGGCTACTCTCTCAACTTCCAGACTCTGCCTCCGGACAACCTTCCCGTAGAGTCTGCTTCAAACTCATCTCAAACCCCCCTCCTCCTGAGGGAGGTTCAATCCCTCCTCCTTCTCAATGCCATCGAAGAAGTACCTCCAGATCAAAGGGGGCAGGGATTCTACTCCCGCTACTTCCTGGTACCCAAAAAGACGGGAGACCTCCGTCCCATTCTCGATCTCAGGGACCTCAACAAGTGTCTGGTCAAGGAGAAGTTCAGAATGCTCTCCCTTGCCACGCTCTATCCTCTTCTTTCTCAACACGACTGGCTATGTTCCCTGGACCTCAAAGAGGCCTACACTCACATCTCCATCAATCAACATTCTCGCCGCTACCTGCGATTCCAGGTACTGCACCACCACTATCAGTACAAGGTGCTACCGTTCGGCCTCGCCTCCTCACCCAGGGTCTTCACCAAGTGCCTTATAGTGGTAGCGGCCTTCCTCAGGTCTCACAACCTCCAGGTGTTCCCCTATTTGGACGATTGGTTGGTGAAAGCACCTACGTCTCCACTTGTGCTACAGGCTACTCATCACACCATCTCTCTCCTCCACCTCCTGGGGTTCGAGATCAACTACCCCAAGTCGCATCTGCTTCCCACCCAGCGACTTCAATTCATTGGAGCAGTTCTGGACACCACGCTAATGAGGGCTTTTCTCCCCTCCGATCGCAAGCAGACCCTGCTCCATCTCTGCCGTCAGGTACTCATGCATCCCTCCATTCCTGCTCGACAGATGATGGTCCTCCTGGGTCACATGGCCTCGACAGTGCATGTCCTTCCTCTGGCTCGTCTCCACCTTCGTACACCTCAGTGGACGCTCGCCAACCAGTGGTCACAGACTACGGATCTTCTTTCTCATCCCATCTCTGTGACATCATCTCTTCAGCAATCTCTCCAATGGTGGTTGAACTCCTCAAATCTTTCCAGGGGTCTACTTTTCCATCTGCCCCCCCACTCTATGATCATCACCACAGATGCGTCCCCCTACGCGTGGGGAGCTCACCTGGGAGATCTACGCACCCAGGGACTTTGGACCCCACAGGAGCGTCGTCATCACATCAATTTCCTGGAACTCAGAGCCATATTCTACGCCCTCAAGGCTTTCCAGCATCTTCTCTGTCCTCAAGTCCTCCTCCTGTGCACAGACAATCAAGTCGCCATGTACTACATAAACAAGCAGGGCGGCACCGGATCTCGCCCCCTTTGTCTGGAGGCTCTGCGCATATGGACCTGGGCCACGGACCGCAATCTCTTTCTCAGGGCGGTCTATATCCAGGGCGAACAGAACTCTCTGGCCGACAATCTCAGCCGCATCCTTCAACCTCACGAGTGGACGTTGGACCCTCCGACTCTACTCTCCATCTTTGCTCGATGGGGCACTCCGCAGGTGGACCTCTTTGCAGCACCTCACAACCATCAGCTGCCCCAATTCTGTTCCAGACTCTTCTCTCCTCACCGTCTGGCCCCGGATGCATTCCTGCTCGACTGGAGGGATCGGTTCCTCTATGCCTTCCCTCCACTTCCTTTGATGTTGCGGACCTTGTCCAAACTCCGCAAGGACAATGCCACCATGATCCTCATCGCCCCTCGGTGGCCTCGTCAACACTGGTTCTCCCTTCTGCTTCAACTCAGCTCCAGGGAGCCCATTCCTCTTCCTGTGTTTCCTACTCTACTTACACAGCAGAATCAGTCTCTACTACATCCCAACCTGTCTTCCCTCCACCTGACAGCTTGGTTTCTCTCGGGCTGACCTCTCCGGAGAATCTATCTCAACCGGTCCGCCTCATTTTGGACGCCTCCAGGAAACCGGCCACTCTTCAATGTTACCATCAGAAGTGGACCAGATTCTCCTCGTGGTGTCTCCGGCATCATCAAGAACCCACCTCTTTGGCGGTGGAAACTGTCTTGGACTATTTGCTCTCGCTGTCCAACGCTGGCCTCAAAACCACTTCCATCAGAGTCCACCTCAGTGCCATCACTGCGTTTCACGAGCCTATTCTCGGAAAACCCCTCACGGCTCATCCTCTGGTTTCAAGATTTATGAGAGGGCTCTTCAACATCAAACCGCCTCTCAAGCCTCCTCCCGTCGTCTGGGACCTGAATGTGGTTCTCTCTGCCCTTATGAAACCTCCGTTTGAGCCTCTTGCCACAACTTCATTCAGGCTTCTTACCTGGAAGGTGCTTTTCCTAATTGCCATCACCTCTGCCAGGAGGGTTAGCGAACTGCATGCACTGGTTGCCGACCCACCGTTCACTGTTTTTCACCATGACAAGGTTGTTCTGCGTACCCACCCTAAATTCCTTCCCAAGGTGGTCTCAGCTTTTCACCTCAACCAGTCCATTGTGCTTCCCGTCTTCTTCCCTAAGCCTCACTCGCATCCTGGAGAACAGGCGTTGCACACGCTGGATTGTAAGCGTGCACTTGCTTACTACCTTGATCGTACCAGAGCTCACCGAACATCCCCTCAGCTCTTTTTGTCTTTCGATCCCAACCGTTTGGGCCGTCCTGTCTCCAAACGGACACTTTCAAATTGGCTTGCTGCCTGTATTGCCTTCTGTTATGCTCGGGCCGGTCTCTCTCTGGAAGGATCTGTCACGGCCCACAGAGTCCGAGCTATGGCTGCTTCTGTGGCTTTCCTCCGTTCCACGCCCATCGAGGAAATCTGCAAGGCGGCCACTTGGTCCTCAGTTCACACGTTCACTACTCACTACTGTCTGGATGCATTCTCCAGACGGGATGGACACTTCGGCCAATCTGTGTTACAAAATTTATTTTCCTAATGGCCAACCATCCCTCCTCCCTCTTTGTTAGCTTGGAGGTCACCCATGTGTTAAGAATATGCTGCCTGCTTGTCCTGGGATAAAGCACAGTTACTTACCGTAACAGGTGTTATCCAGGGACAGCAGGCAGATATTCTTAAGTCCCACCCACCTCCCCGGGTTGGCTTCTTAGCTGGCTTATCCTAACTGGGGACCACGCACTCCTCCGTCGGGCGGGAAGGCACTCGCGCACGCGCGGTGCGGCCAACTAGAAACTTCTAGTTAAAAGGTCCGTACCGAGGGCTCCGTCGGTGACGTCACCCATGTGTTAAGAATATCTGCCTGCTGTCCCTGGATAACACCTGTTACGGTAAGTAACTGTGCTTTATAGTTTATAAATTTTTCCTTTTGGCTAAGTCTTAATAATAATAATATAATTTATAACTAAAGAGACATATGTTCAAGAAACTGTTTTATTTTACTTTTGTGATTATGATAAACATACCGAGGGCCTCAAAATAGTACCTGGCGGGCCGCATGTGGCCCCCCGGACCGCAAGTTTGAGACCACTGCCCTAGACCCACCTCCAGGCCCGCCCATCTGTACCCCAGTCCCGCCCTAGCTCCGCTCCCTGCTACTTGCCCATGATTGAGAGGAGGCTTTTCAAAATCCAGACAAAGTGCCAGGTTTTGAAAAGCCGTCCGGACTCCAAGACATGTCCTCAAAAGGAGGACATGTTTGGGAAAATCCGGACATCTGATAACTCTAGTTCCCACCCCACTAGGTACACCACTATCCTGTTGTAACCCAATTGATAATTATTTTAAGACACTTAGGGGGATCAGCAGAGAAGCACCTGGACTTAAGGTGAGGAGAAGTAAAGTTTTGCACTTAACATGTGGTAAGTGCAAAGGCTGTGCACTGTTGGAGGAGTTTCCATTTGGTTCCCACAGAGTTACCATACAAGTTATTTACAGTGTGATAAGTAGATTTATAATTAGCACAAGTGAACTTTGCATTACCTGATAAGGGAGCAGCAAATGCATTGACACCGAAGTGACAGTACATGGTAAAAGTACCATATGCTAACTGCATTAGTCAGTCCGCACCCATTCTCCACCCATAACCTGCTCATTTCCCACCCCATAACACATAGTAACATAGTAAATGTTGGCAGATAAAAACTTCCATGTTCCATCCAGTCTGCCCAACATGGTGGCCAAAATTGAATTGGGCACTCTTCATGATTTAACTGACATTTTAAAACTCTCTTTCTCCCTGTCACTTTCGGGGCATACATTGTAGAAGTCTACCTGGTACTGGCTTCAGTTACCACATACTTAATAAATGCAGTGGATTCAGGAATGTGGGCATTTATAAGGAGCTAAATAACTACGCTGAATACCTCAGTCATTGAATACGACTACGCGTAGGCTCCATTACTGAGGCCTCCTCCTGTATGTAGATTATTCTATGCACTGTGTGATAAAAGTGGGAAGTGGTTGATATATAATAATAATAACAGTTTATATACCGCAATACCGTTAAGTTCTATGCGGTTTACAGAAGATTAGTGGGGTACAAGTTGAGTTGACGTACAAGTTGAGTTAACTTAAGGGATGTGGGAACAATGGGGAGAAAGGGCAAGAGAGGGGAAGGAGGGAAGTGGGTCAGCTGTCTAGGTATTTCAGGAATAGGTGAGTTTTGAGGCGTTTCCTGAATACCTCATAAGTGGTGGGCAATAGGAGTTGTTCTAGGTCTTTACCCCATAGAGCAGCCTGATGTGAGAGAAGATGCTCATGGTGTTTTTTTAGTTTGCATCCTCTAACCGGGGGAGAAACGAAGTGCAAGTGGGAGCTTCTCTTGTGTATGTTGGCTGAGAAGGAGAATAGGTCAGTGATGTATTTAGGGGTTAGACCGTAGAAAACTTTAAAACAGAGGCAGGCGAACTTAAACTTTACACGAGCTTCCATCGGCAGCCAGTGTAGCTGTTTGAAGTATGGCGTCACGTGATCGAACTTCTTTAGACCGAAGATTAGTCTGACCGCAGTGCTTTGCATTAGTTGTAATCGTCGCATATTCTTTTGGAGGATTGCTAAGTAGGCGATGTTACAGTAGTCGAGTTGACTTAATACGAGGGATTGTACCAAGATTCTGAAGGCAGAGTTATCAAAGTATGCTTTAATGGATTTAAGTTTCCAGAGGGTGAAAAAACTCTTTTTGATTAGGGAGTCCACCTGATCTTTCATGGTGAGGCATTGGTCCAGAGTTGCACCCAGTATTTTAATGGTGGGCTGTATGGGGTAGTTATGTTTGTTGATGTCTAGTGGGGTTTTGGTGTCAAGAGGGCGCGGTGAAGCGACAAAGAATTTTGTCTTCTCAGTATTGAGCTTGAGTTTGAAGTCTGTCATCCAATGTTCCATCAAGTTTATGGCTTCTGATGCTTTTGGAATTGTTTCTGAGATGGAGTTGGCAAATGGGATAATAATTGTGAAGTCATCAGCGTAACTGAATAATTTTATCCCCAGCTGGGTTAATTGAACGCTCAGTGAGGTCATGTAGATATTGAAAAGCAGAGGGGATAGTGGGGACCCTTGCAGAATGCCGGATGGGTTGCTCCAGGTGTTGGAGAGATCATTGTTGAAGCGAACCTGATAGGTTCGGGACGAAAGTAAACCATGAAACCAGTTTAGCACTTCGCCTCTGATGCCAATAGCATCTAGACACTGTAGCAATTTCGCATGGTCTACAAGGTCAAAGGCAGAGCTCATGTCGAATTGCATGATCAGGGCACTGAGGCCTTTGCTTAAAAATAGGTGCAAGTAATCTAAGATGGCCGCAATTACCGTTTCTGTGCTGAAAAGCGGTCTAAAGCTGGATTGAGTCTCATGAAGGAGTGAGAACTGGTCTAGATATTCCATTAATTGGGAGTGTACCAGCCCCTCCATGATCTTTACAAAGAGTGGTATATGGAAGCAATTGGTCTGTAGTTGGAAACTAGGGCTGACGATTCTTTGCTATTTTTTAGGATAGGGGTTATTATTATGTGGCCTTTGTTGGTGAGGAATTTTCCGTTTTTCAGGTTATGGGCTAAGTAGTGCAGTAGAGATAGTTTAAATTCAAGTGGTGCCGCTTTCATGATTTCCGGGGGACATGAGTCCAGGAAGCAGTATGATTTGGAGTATTTGTTGTATAATTTGGTATAGTTATTCCAATCTAAGTCTTGAAATGAATCCCAGAACATGTCTGCAGGGGTTTCATTTCCCTGTGTGTTAGCTATATGGTGTTCATTAGGTTCTTCTGTTGGGCAATTGTTTCTTAGTTTTTTAATTTTTGAGTCAAAGTGCAGGGCTAGGTCGTTCGCCGAGGGTAATTTAAAGTTGTGTGTGGATAGAGTGTAGCGGGTGGTGTCAAATAGGTTAGTAACCAGATTGAACAGCTCTTTTGTATTAACTCCCCATGAGCTGTTGCAGGATGAATTGATTTTGTTTGAGTAAAATGCTTTGCGTTTATCTTTTATTAGTTGTTTGTAGGTTTTTATATTGGCTCTCCAATTGTTACGGTCTGATAATTCTCCTGTTTTTTTCCATTTTCTTTCTAGACGTCTGGCTAACTGTTTCATTTTTAAGAGATCAATGTCGAACCATTTGTTATATTTATTTGCATTACTTTTACTGGTATGTTTAGGTGCAATGTTGTCTAAAATGCAGGTGCTGGTAGTGGTCCAGTGATCCCAAAAATCAACTACTTCCTTTACCTCTGCTTGTAATTTATATTGCGCCCAGTAGTTATCTGGGTTGATGTGGCCTCTCGTGAGATGTTCTTTTTTTATTTTTGGTTGGGTAATTTGTTTTCGTTGGAACCAGATTAGCTTGAAATAGAAAGTGAAGTGATCGGACCAGATGTCGTGGTACCAGGTGCCTCCTGGTAATGAGATGGTGGGGTCTGGGAGTTCCTTTGTGGACATGGCTACTACGTCTAGATGGTGGCCTTTTTCGTGAGTTTGTGCGGAGGGAGGGAGGTTGTAGTTAAGTAGGGATAGGAAGTTTTTGAATTCTTTTGTGTCTGTGTTGTCCTCTTCATCGAGATGTATGTTTATGTCTCCTGCGATAATATTGTAAGAGGAACTAAGAGAGTTGTGTAGGACGAATTCGCAAAAGTCCTCTTTGGCTTTTGACAAACTTTTCGGTGGGACGTAGAATAGTATGCATGAGAGGGAATCTTCTAAGTGGATGTTACTGATTTTACAGGCTAGGATTTCTAGTTGGTTGGATGTTTTGGAGTCCATAAGTTCGAACTCGAATCCTTCTTTGAGAAGAATTGCTAATCCTCCTCCTTTTTTTCCCTCGCGGTTTAGTGTAAGGATTTTGAAATTGTCAGGAAGGAGATCGGTAATTATTGGGTCGTCTTCAGACAGTAGCCAAGTTTCAGTTAGAAAGAGGCAGGCTATTTGTTTGCTGATGATCCAATCTTTGATTAGAAAGGCCTTGTTCCTGACTGATCTAGTGTTAAGATAAGCACAGGGGATAGTAGCGGATGTGATGGGATTGGTATGGGTGATGGTTCTTATGGGTTTTACTACCCTTGTTCTTTTTTTGCGGGTGCGTTGATGTGTTCTTGTGTTTGAGATAATGCTAATGTTATATGTATTGTCTTCTTGTGGAATGGAGATGTGCGTGGTCGATAAAGCGGGGAAATGGGTAAATTGTAGTTGAGGGTAGAGAGTGTGAATCTCTTTGATGCTAATACTTAGCATGTAGAGTAGTAATATTAGTAAGAGGTTCATGGTTGGATTGTAGATGGGTTAGGGTGGAAAAGAAGATAAGTTAAGTGGAGGTTGGTTTTGAGACGTCTCTGACCGTATAGCGTCTAACAGTGCATTCGTCTAACAGTACATACCATTAAGTTCTTCATGCATCTAACAGTGCAAGCCATTAACATTAACAGTACTTGTCATTAACAGTTTTCATGCGACTATCAGTACCTGTTCCTAGCGACACATGCTTCTAACAGTACATGTCGTTAATATTAACTATGCATGAGCCTAACGGTTTTTCATGCGACTATCAATACCTGCTCCCAACAATACATGCGTCTAACAGTACATGCTACTAAGTTCTTCATGCGTCTAGCAGTGCATTCCATTAACAGTACATGCCACTAACAGATTAGCATATATATAATTTAGTGAAGTTTTCCCACCAGGGATTTTCAGTTTAGTGCATTTATAAGGTGTGCCAATTATAGGTGTAGATATTTTATTTTTCAAACTTTAAACTACTAGTGACCAAGTTATTCAGTTTTGCATTGCAAGCTGAATCCAAAGCTGTCTTAAGAAACTTATAGTATAGTGTCTTGTCTACATCAAATCATCCAGTTGAAATATGTAGAAATTACGATATCTATTTGAATGTACAAATAGTCTGAACTACATCTGTAGCCACATAATCGTCTTTAAAATGTCATTTATGCAGTTAATTTAATGTTATTTAGCAAAATCCAGCAAAGATGCCATATCTTGTTTGCTTTTGTTTTGGCTCTTGAGCTCCCTGCTAGCTATCTTCCTAATATAATGCTCCCTTCTCTCCTGATTACATACATGACCAGCAGCCTCAATTGTCATTTTTACACACTTTTCTATGAATTGGGTGTGTGATGGCCAGTCTAGATTCTAGAACCACCATAGGGAAGATTCCAGTGCCAGAATTCATTTATTCTCTTTGCTATGACCTTGTCTTCCTTGAGTTCCCTTTCTACTCCTTGGTCATCTGGTGGTTCAACTGATTCTTTTCTCAGCTTCTTGCTTCTAATATACCTAATATAGTTTTTCATATGTGTTTTTGCCTCGAACACAATCTTCTTTTCAAGGTCTCTTTTTGCCTTCCTTATAGCACCTTGCATTTGACTTGTCATTCCTTGTGCTGTTTCATATTATGTTTATGTTTATTGTAAGCTTCTATACCACTACTAATAGTTGAGTCAATTCAGAGCAGTTTGCATGAGCTTTAGTATAGTTGTTACAAATAAATGAGCTAAATATATGTATATCTTACTTATATATACCATATATGTACATGTATTATAGTTTCTGTATATCATATATTCATCTTTCTTTGTATTATGTGTGAGTTCACCCTTTCATGATCCAAGGAGGAGTAGCTTGCTGTTTCTTCCATGTTGCTATTCCCCCTAATTGTTTCTTTATTTGCTAAAGTGTTCTGTGAAGAGTATTTTCTTTATTTCTTTCTTGAACTTTTTTGGTGTCCTTTTCTAGTCTTCCCTCAAAGGGAGTTCCACTACATTGGAGCCATCACCGAGAATATTCTTTTTCCTGACATTTTTGTATTTGATGTCTCTGAAGGAGGGTATTTCCAGTAGGTATTCTAGGCTTGAAAGTAGGGTATGAATTGGTGTATGGTTGTCTATTCTGTTCGCTAGGTATTGCAGTTCTGAAAGTTGAATGATTATGTACGTCAGCCAAATGATCTTGAATTTCACCCTGCTTTCAAGCGGGAGTCAGTGTAACTCAGTAACGGGGTGGCACTCGTCTGCCTCAGTTTTCCAAGCAGAAATCTAGCTGCAGCATTTTGTACTATTTGGATCTGCCTCATCATGTACTTCGGGATGCCTAGCAGGATTGCATTGTAGTAGTCAAATATTGAAAGTACCAGGCATATTACTACATTGGCCATCACTTGATGGTTAGGTAGGGTATTAGTCCTCTAACGCAGTAGAGTTGGTCATAAGCGTTTTTCACAGTGCGTTGGATGTGTATCATCTTGTCTAGGTTTGGGTTTAAACCACGACCTAGCAGTGTGCAAATATGTATATGAATCCCCAAATTATGGGTGAAAATATATTTTTGTGCAGATTCTTCAGAAATGCCTCCACCAGCCCGTTATTACTTGAAAACAAGGCTGTGTGATACTCTCTCCGGCATTTGTATCATCATTAAATCTGCTTTTAAAAAATAAAAAAAAATAAAAATATATATATATGTATATAAATATATATATATATATATATATATATATATATATATATATATATATATATATATACATATATATATATATATGTATATAAAGTGCTTGATGTGCATAAAATGTTTTTTTAAATCAAACTTTCATAGCCATAAACTTCGTTGCTACAAAGCATTCAAAAATTTAATTTAAGTTCCACTTAATTTTAGAGCCGCTGTATTGTCGGTTTTAACTTTCGTTGTTGATTACCAGTACTCGTCTGTGCCGAGAAGGAACTGGTCAACATGTTTTGCCATAAGCTTTTTCAAGAATAGCCCCCTCTTCATTGCCAACGTGCACCACCTGACTCAGTCTTTAGATCAAAGACTTGGTTTGGGTTTAGCCATACTCCTAGGTTTCTCACTCTTTCTGTGGATGATTTTATGGTGTTACCATTCAGAGTTAGTTGGTAACTTGGACTGTTTCCACCCCGTTTGTTGATTAGACGTTGTTCTGATTTTTCCCTGTTGGTTACTAGTCCATTCGTTTGGAACCAACCAAAGATTTTCTCTGGGCCTGTCTTGATCTGTTTGGTCTTCATGTGTTGTTTCTTCAATAGGATGACCAATTGGACATCATCCGCATAGATGTAGCATTCCCATCCTTGTTTTCTGATTAATTTCCCCAGTGGTTGGAGGAAGATTTTGAACAGCATGGATGACATGACCAATTCCTGTGGTATTCCTATGTCTGCTTCCTTCCAGTTGCTTGTAGTCCCTTGCCATTCTATCCTAGTGTATCTTCCTGCAAATGTTTTCTGGGCACATTATCCAGCTTCTGAATTTGAGGGAGTGGGTATCCCTCCTGCCATTTTTTTTGGTTGGGGGGAGGGAGGGGGTGCTTTGTTGGGGTGGTGGCTTTTTTTCATTTTTTTTATTAGGCAGATATTTTGCGTGTGTAATACACACAAAATATCTGTGCCATTAAAAAAGAAAAAAAAAACCCGGCAGGCTTGTTCGTAACAGTTACCGACAGGTCTACAGCAGTCGGGTTTTAGGATCGTAAAACCCGATGCAAAATAGCCAAGCAAATGTTAGTAAATCAATCACTTGGCTATTTTGCATGGGGTTTTACAAATTTGCTTGGCCGGATTGGAAAATGGGCGATCGAGGGGAAAAACACGCGGTGGGCTGTTTTGTGATCATCGCTAAACCTGACTAATGAATTGGGGCCAAAGTGTTTTCTGCCAAGTCCAATGCATAGACATTAATGGGGAAATAGGCAGGGGTGAATCATGGGCAGCTTGTGAGTTTTCCTAAAACTTATACGCCCACCAATAGGTCAATGCTTAACTTAGGCATAGGCATTTAGACCTGGTTGTAGCTGTCCTAAATGGACGCGCATAAAAGTTGGGACACACACTGGCATTAAACATGATTAGGTGCACGATAACTTTTATGGAATTGTGCTTAGTGCCTTACTAGCCTGCGTTGATTTGTTTTTAGACACCATCTATAGAATCAGGCCCTTGGTTTGTACGTGCAAGGAAACAGCAAGACAAATAATCTATTG
Organism: Geotrypetes seraphini; assembly: GCF_902459505.1. Lineage (NCBI taxonomy): Eukaryota > Metazoa > Chordata > Amphibia > Gymnophiona > Dermophiidae > Geotrypetes > Geotrypetes seraphini. Next base: position 169,574,328 of record NC_047086.1, on the reverse strand, counting down.
TATTCAGCGTGGAACAGAAAACAACAAGCAGATCATATGTACTTAATCAGAATGCTCCCAGGAATATTGCCTGACATGGAATATTTGCCTACTTGGCTGCATGAGGGGCATACAACGAGCTGGTATCAAAAACAGCTTTCACCAACACTGAAGAAATAGTACTGGGTCTGTACACCCCTGACACAGCCTTGTAGGTGAAACGCAGCCTGGGAGCAATTTGATTACAAGTTTTTCCTTCATATGATCTGTTTGTTGTCATGGTGCAGCGCCTAGCACTTACATGTTTACATGCCAGTTAGTGGCACCGATCATGCCCATAAGTGGCATTATTCTATAACTTACACACACAAATGGTGCTTATTTTCAAGAAAATTCCAAGAAGAAACTGCAGAGCCGATGTACGTATTTATAGAGTGGTCCACCTTTGTCATAAGGGAACGAGGACTCGACACGGTCCGTGTTTTGATCAACACATCTTCCTCAGGGGTCCAATAAGTTCCTTTATATGGTAAACCATGTAGACCAGTGGTTCCCAACCTTGTCCTGGAGGACCACCAGCCAGTCAGGTTTCCAGGCTAGCCCGAATGAATATGCATGGCGCAGATTTGCATGCCTGTCACCTCCATTATATGCAAATCTCTCATGCATATTCATTAGGGTTATCCCAAAAACCCAACTGGCTGGTGGTCCTCCAGGACAGGGTTGGGAAACACTGATGTAGACCACTATAACGTGCAAAAAAAGGCCAAAACTCATAGGAAAGCAATAGAAACCTTAGAAGGTGCGTCTCAGTGCGAAGCTGATGAATGAAGCTTATTTTTAAGAGCCAGTTTATTGAATCATCTTTTATATTTTTTAGGATCATAATGAGACCTTTTGTCTCATAGAACAGACTGTAGTTTGGTTTCCATCTAATTATATGGCCTTAAAACTAAAATGTGCCTCAGCCCTTCACTTGCATCCACCCCTTATTTCCGGGACAATCCAAAATGAATTGATATATCACAGACTTGTACTGTATTCAGTTTCAGCCTCTACATAGAATAATAATAATAGTAATTTTATTTCTTATATACCGCCAAAGCCATAGTAGTTCGAGGCGGTTTACAACGAAGAAGGGCTGGACAATCAGCGAAAATGGTACAATGTTACAATCAGATAAAATTAGGTGGTAGAGAAAAAAAATGGTACAACAGAGAGAAAAAAAATGGTACAACTGAGAGAAAAAATGGTACAAACAGAAAGAAAGATGGTACAATTATGGCAATGAAATGGTACAGTGAAGAAGGTCAAGACAATCTGCGTAAAGGACATAGAGAGATAGAGGGCCAGGGTGGGCATAGGGTCTTAGAAGAGTGTGTGTGTGTGTGTTTGTTTTACTTCCCTATGAATATAATGTATTAATGCATTAGTTCTTCATAGAATCTGACTCAGTTAGTTCACATGTGCCTGAAATAGCTGAGAAACAAAGAAATGTACTATATTTTTTTCAAGAGAGCCTCTGTAAAAGGTATGACTAGTTTCCTTAATAGTTACTATTGTAATCATTCTATGCATGACTTTCTTGTGACCACTAATTATGGCATTCCTCTCTGACAGAGCACACTGCTCACCACATGGTTCACAATCTGTCATTTCACAGGCTGCTGGCTTTCTTTCACTTTCACTGACCGATTCCAGTAATTATTTCCTTTTTTTTTTCTCATGCTGTCTGTCACCTCGCAAATAAGGTCAAATGAGACGTGGAGTGACATTTTAAAAAGGATGTCCAAGTCTGTATGTCTGAAGTGGACATCCATCTCATTTTAATGGGGGAGGGGAGGGGGCCAGGAGCTCCGCACTGGTGCACTCCTAAGTCCTCCACCCACCTCCTTCCGGTGCTTTAGTTTGAAATCTTCAGCAGCCGCCATGCAGCATCCATGAGCAGGCCTGCCCCTGGAAGTAAAATGAAGGGTGGCTATGCGGTGGCTGCCCAAAGATTTTAAACACACCGAGAGCAGGGCGAGAGGGCTAAAACAGCAACTGAGAATTTTGGGGAGGCCATGGCCCTTGTGGCCTTCCCCGTTCTGACGCTTATGTCACTTGGATAAAGGCTGTTCTAAAACACAAGTGAGATGGACGTCCATATGCTGGAGACATCCAATATGAATGTTCACTTTACAAACGGAAACGTCCAAATAATGAATGGGAAAACAAGGGACATGGATGTTTGAGTGGCGGTATAGAAATGTCTATCTTATATTATCCCAGGACAAGCAGGCAACATATTCTTAACGCATGGGTGATGTCACCGACGGAGCCCCGGTACGGACCTTTTTAACTAGAAAGTTCTAGTTGGCCGCACCGCGCATGCGCGAGTGCCTTCCCGCCCGACGGAGGAGAGCGTGGTCCCCAGTTTCTTCGTTTCCGCGAAGAAGACGCATGTGTTTTCAACGGCCGTTGAAAAACTAATTTTTGCCTTCCCGCTCGCGTATTTTTTCACTTTTTTCCCTTTTTTCTTATCGGATTCCCTTTATTTATGTTTAAAAAAAAAACAAAACTCGTCGAGTTTTCCTTGTTTTTTCAGGCCGGCCCCAGCGGGGCCTATTGCCACCATACAGGCCTCCGGGTTCAATTTTGCGAAGGCCGTGTTTCCATTCATGCCCCCTCAACCGGGTTTTAAGAAGTGCCAGCGGTGTGCACGCCCGATCTCCCTCACCGACCCACACAATTGGTGCCTCCAGTGCTTGGGTCCAGAGCATCGGGCTGACACCTGCACCCGCTGTGCTACGCTTAAAAAGCGTACTTTGAAAAATCGGCAGATCCAGCAAAATATTTTGTTTGGTACCGGATCTGCCATGGAACCGGCTGCGATGTCGGCGGCACCACAAAAGTCGGCACCGAAGACTTCGACACCACCGGACCCTTCCTCGGGGTCGTTGGGCCCAGGTAAGCCGGCTAAGAAGCCTCCCACTTCCCTTGAGCGCCCTCCTGCCACAGTTGCGACACCGGCCCTCCCGGCACCGCACCGGCCCCGCAAACGCTCCGCTCTGATCTCGGTGAGTGCCTCATCATCGGCCTCCTCATCGCCGGAGCGTAGAGCGGCACCTATGGTACCGAAGAAGACAAAAGCGGTACCGGTGCCTCCCTTGGATGACCGCATCGCGGCCATACTCCAAACACAGTTACAGGAGCAGCTGCAACAACAGCTCCAACAACTATTGCCGGCGTTGCTGGCACCGCACCTTCCGGTACGGGTCCGGTCCGAGCCTCACACTGTCCCATCGGTGTCGACCCCCTCGGTACCGATTAATACTTCCATGCCGGTGCTCTTGGCAGAAACACCTACAGTACATACCCGTGATGCTGCCGACCCTGTCTGGTCCCAGGAACGACATTGGTCTTCCTCACCCGGTACCACCTCGGTGCGCTCAGGCAAATCTCTTTCAAAGACCCGCCATGCCGAGCCCTCCACACCGATGTCCAAACGTATGCACCCCGACGTTAGGGACCCAGATTTGTGGGAAGACTCCCCTCACGGTACCGAGGAGGACGCTTCGTCAACCGACGAAGAACCCTCCATGACCGACACCGTCTCCAAACCAGAGCAATCCTCTTTCTCCAAATTCCTTAGGGAGATGTCAGCAGCTCTTTCCATTCCCTTAGAGTCCGACTCTAAAAAGTCTCAGGCTTTCCTCGATGCCCTAGACTTTGAGCAACCTCCCAAAGAATTTCTGAAGTTGCCCGTCCACGACATCTTACGGGAAACTTTCTATAAAAACTGGGAAGCTCCCCTCACGGTTCCTGGAGCCCCTCGTAAATTGGATAGCTTGTACCGGGTTATTCCAATCCCAGGGTTTGATAAACCTCAATTGCCCCACGAGTCTCTCCTGGTGGAATCTACTTTGAAAAAATCTCAGGGTTCCAGTGTATATGCCACCACCCCTCCTGGCAGAGAGGGAAAAACCATGGATAAATTTGGTAAGCGCCTTTTCCAAAATAGAGCCAACAACTACACCTTCCACTTCTCTTTCTACATGAAGCATCTGGTGCAACAGCTCTCCTCCTTACAGAAATACTTTCCTGAACGTAAGGTCCCTCTTTTCCAGCACTCGCGCATCTGCCATGGCGATGGCCATGCGACGTTTGGCATGGCTGAGAGTCTCTGACCTGGACATTAACCACCAGGACCGCCTGGCTAACGCACCTTGTCTGGATGATGAACTCTTCGGAGAGTCCCTGGATTCAACAACCCAGAAACTCTCAGCACATGAGACCAGGTGGGACACTCTGATTAAACCTAAAAAGAAGACTCCACCTGCTCGCACCTACAGACAGCAGTCTTCCTACCAGCGCAGGTTCTCGGCCAGACCTCTCAACCCGCCTCAACAGCAGCCTCGCCGACCTCGTCAACAGCATCAATCTCAGGCTCGCTCACAGTCTCACCAACCTGCCAAGCCTCTCCCTCCGTCAAAACCATCTCAGCCCTTTTGACTTTTTCCTCCAGGGCATAGCCAGTCTCCCATCATCATTGCCTCTTCCTCAGCCTATCGGAGGTCGCCTCCAAATTTTCCTCAGCCGTTGGGAGGTCATCACATCAGACCAATGGGTCCTCAACATCATTCGCCACGGCTACTCTCTCAACTTCCAGACTCTTCCACCAGACAATCCTCCCGCAGAGTCTGCTTCTCACTCCTCCCAAACCCCCCTCCTCCTGAGGGTGGTCCAATCCCTCCTTCTTCTCAATGCCATCGAAGAGGTGCCTCCGGACCAAAGGGGTCAGGGATTCTACTCCCGCTACTTCCTGGTTCCCAAGAAGACAGGAGACCTTCGTCCCATCCTCGATCTCAGGGACCTCAACAAGTGTCTGGTCAAGGAGAAGTTCAGAATGCTCTCCCTTGCCACGCTTTACCCTTTTCTCTCTCAACACGACTGGCTATGTTCCCTGGACCTCAAAGAGGCCTACACTCACATCCCAATCAATCCGACTTCACGTCGCTACCTACGGTTTCAGATACAGCACCGTCACTATCAGTACAAAGTGCTACCTTTTGGCCTCGCTTCATCGCCCAGGGTGTTCACCAAGTGCCTTATTGTGGTGGCGGCCTTCCTCAGGTCTCACAACCTCCAGGTGTTCCCCTACTTGGACGATTGGTTGGTGAAAGCACCTACGTCTCCACTTGTGCTACAAGCCACTCATCACACCATCTCTTTCCTCCATCTCCTGGGGTTCGAGATCAACTACCCCAAGTCGCATCTGCTTCCCACACAGCGACTTCAGTTCATTGGAGCAGTTCTCGACACCACACTAATGAGGGAGTTTCTCCCCTCCAACCGTCAACGGACCCTGCTCCACCTCTGTCGTCAGGTGCTCCTTCATCACTCCATTCCTGCCCGACAGATGATGGTCCTCCTGGGCCACATGACCTCGACGGTCAATGTGCTTCCTCTGGCGCGACTCCACTTCAGGTCACCTCAATAAGCTCTTGCCAACCAATGGTCACAGACCACGGATCTTCTTTCTCATCCCATCTCTGTGACATCGTCTCTTCAGCACTCTCTTCAATGGTGGTTGAACTCCTCAAATCTTTCCAGGGGTCTACTCTTTAATCTACCCCCTCACTCCATGATCATAACCACGGATGCCTCCCCCTATGCGTGGGGAGCTCACCTGGGAGATCTCCGCACCCAGGGACTCTGGACCCCTCAGGAGCGTCAACATCACATCAATTTCCTGGAACTCAGAGCCTTGTTCTATGCTCTCAAGGCCTTCCAGCACCTTCTCTGCCCTCAGGTTCTTCTCCTGTGCACAGACAATCAAGTCGCCATGTACTACATAAACAAGCAAGGCGGCACCGGATCTCGCCTCCTTTGTCAGGAGGCTCTCAGCATCTGGACCTGGGCCACGGCCCGCAATCTCTTCCTCAAGGCTGTCTATATCCAGGGCGAACAGAACTCCCTGGCCGACAATCTCAGCCGCATCCTTCAACCTCACGAGTGGACTCTGGACCCTTCAACACTCCACTCCATCTTTGCTCGCTGGGGCACTCCGCAGGTGGACCTCTTTGCAGCGCCTCACAACCATCAGCTGCCCCAGTTCTGTTCCAGACTCTTCTCTCCTCATCGTCTGACCCCAGATGCATTCCTGCTCGACTGGACGGATCGGTTCCTCTATGCCTTTCCTCCACTGCCTCTGATGTTGCGGACGTTATCCAAACTCCGCAGGGACAGGGCCACCATGATTCTCATCGCTCCTCGGTGGCCTCGCCAACACTGGATCTCCCTCCTGCTTCAGCTCAGCTCCAGGGAGCCCATTCCTCTTCCTGTGTTTCCTACTCTACTTACGCAGCAACGTCAGTCTCTACTGCATCCCAATCTGTCTTCGCTCCACCTGACAGCTTGGTTTCTCTCGGGCTGACCTCTCCAGAGAATCTGTCTCAGCCTGTCCGTCGCATTTTGGATGCCTCCAGGAAACCGGCCACCCTCCAATGTTACCATCAGAAGTGGACCAGGTTCTCCTCTTGGTGTCTACTGCATCATACACCTCATTAGCGGTGGAAACCGTACTGGACTATTTGCTCTCTCTGTCCGACGCTGGCCTCAAGTCTACCTCAATCAGAGTCCACCTCAGTGCCATCACTCCGTTTCATGAGCCTATCCTCGGAAAACCTCTTACGGCTCATCCACTGGTTTCCCGGTTCATGAGAGGCCTCTTCAATGTCAAACCACCTCTGAAGCCCCCCTCCTGTCGTCTGGGACCTGAATGTGGTTTTATCAGCCCTCATGAAACCCCCTTTTGAGCCTCTTGCCACAACTTCGCTCAAACTTCTGACATGGAAGGTGCTTTTCCTCATTGCCATCACCTCTGCCAGGAGGGTTAGTGAGATGCATGCACTGGTCGCCGATCCACCGTTCACTGTTTTTCACCATGACAAGGTGGTTCTGCGTACCCATCCTAAATTCCTTCCCAAGGTGGTCTCGGTTTTTCACCTCAACCAGTCCATTGTGTTGCCTGTCTTTTTCCCTAAACCCCATTATCATCCTGGGGAACAGGCTCTTCACACGCTGGATTGTAAGCGTGCCCTGGCGTACTACCTTGACCGTACCAGGGCTCACCGCTCCTCTCCTCAACTCTTTCTGACCTTCGATCCTAACCGTCTAAGTCGTCCTGTCTCCAAACGGACGCTTTCCACCTGGCTTGCTGCCTGTATTGCGTTCTGTTATGCTCGGGCCGGTCTCTCACTGGAAGGTGCTGACACGGCCCACAGGGTCAGAGCTATGGCTGCTTCTGTGGCTTTCCTCCGTTCCACGCCCATCGAGGAAATCTGCAAGGCTGCCACTTGGTCCTCAGTTCACACGTTCACTACTCACTACTGTCTGGATGCCTTCTCCAGACGGGATGGTCACTTCGGCCAATCTGTGTTACAAAATTTATTTTCCTAATGGCCAACCATCCCTCCTCCCTCTCTGTTAGCTTGGAGGTCACCCATGCGTTAAGAATATGCTGCCTGCTTGTCCTGGGATAAAGCACAGTTACTTACCGTAACAGATGTTATCCAGGGACAGCAGGCAGATATTCTTACGTCCCACCCTCCTCCCCGGGTTGGCTTCTTAGCTGGCTTATCTTAACTGGGGACCACGCTCTCCTCCGTCGGGCGGGAAGGCACTCGCGCATGCGCGGTGCGGCCAACTAGAACTTTCTAGTTAAAAAGGTCCGTACCGGGGCTCCGTCGGTGACGTCACCCATGCGTTAAGAATATCTGCCTGCTGTCCCTGGATAACACCTGTTACGAAGTAACTGTGCTAAATAGCTCCATAGACATCCAAGTAGTGCAGAAGGGTAGCTTAATGGTTATAGAGCAGTAGACTGAGAACCAAGGGACCCAAGTTCAAATCCCCACTTCAGAGTAAGGCAAAAAAAAAAGTAACCCCTTAGCGCAGTGGTTTCTAACCTTTTTCATGTAAAGGGCTACAATGTAAATATGAGAAAGTTTTAAGGGCCACAAAAAAATGTCAAGCTTACACATACTATTAATTTTGTAAACCACCTTAACTTGCTTGTTCAGACTGGGTATTATAACATTGATTCTACAACAATTAAAGGATATATTTTTTAAACTCATTTTATTTTGGATTGTCAGCAGTAGTAAATTCCATAAATGAGACACCTGAGTAACACACTAAAAAGATTGCTTAACAATTACTATATCACGTTGGCAAGATTGAAATAAATGCATTTACAGGATTTGAAAAACATTTTAGCTAACTGAGGGTCAGAATGGAGGATTTTGGAGGCTGCACATTGAAGACCACTGCCCTAGAGGGTTTTTTTTTTTTTTGCCATTTTCTCAGCAACCACTTGGAATTTCAATGTGAAATTTTACATACTTTCATCATTATGGTTATGCATTACTTATTAAACAACATTTACCCCCTCCCCCTTTTACAAAAGTGCAGAAGAGGTTTTTTAGTGCCGGCTGGTGCTAAAAACCTCTTCCACGCTTTTGTAAAAAAAAGGGGGGGGGATTAATTATCTTAAACTATGACGATGTTTGAGCTAAAATACAGTAAAATAACATCATTCAAACAATTTAATTAACAATGTTTCAGAATTTCACAGTCATTGTGAATGCTCAAAGGGGCAGATTCTGTAAAGGATGTGTAAAGTTAGGTGTCGTTTAGACATCCAGGAATAGAATGCTGAGCGCGATTCTATAATGCATAGACTCACAATAGAGAATCACGCTCAGCAGTGCTGAGCGAGTCTAAGCACATCTATATTATTAGATGTCCTTTGCAGAATCACCTTTTAGGCGTTACATAGATGTCCTAATAACATCTATAACATTACTGTGTGTTAACATTAGAACAGTGATTTTATGCCATTTTTTTCTTACATTAAAATTGTTTGCAGTAAAATGCTGGCACCGCTATTTATATGCCACTTATATCCCATGTGGTATTTAAATTTGGCTCTTTTATCATATTTCTCTTTTCTTCCAGTTGCCCAGGATCACAGGGGGATTTGAACCAACAACATCAGGGTGCTGAGACTGTAGCTCTAACCACTGCACCACACACACTCAGATAGTAAATTGCATGTCAGTTCCAATGCCAAGCTTATATTCTCTTGATTTACAAGAGATAAATATTAAACATGTACCTTCAACACATGTCAAGTTCCTCTTTTGGCCTCTATGTTATATATATGCAAGCATTTATGTATATGTATATATATATATATATATATCTCCTCTATTTTTTTGGGTGGAAAGAGGACTCCTTGCAAAAGCAGGTCTACTTTTCAGCGTGAGTTGGGCGCTAGATAGGCTTGTTAGGTGGACGCAACATAGGCGTCACTTAGGTGTGCTTGAAGCATCCGCATATAGGTGAATGGGGCTTCTATTTTGTGGGGTGTAGAGGACTCCAATTTGATATTAAGGTCAAAAGATGTTTAAAAATGCATTACTTAAGCAAAACACATGCAAAAAATATATATATTGCATACTAAACCTTCTATTTTGGGGGGGGGGGGGGTAAAGAGGACTCCTCTTTGATAATAAAAGAAAAAGATGTTTAATAATGCATGAAATATACTGTATATAGCATACTAAACCTTATTCCCAAAAGGCTAAGAAAATAAGAAGATAATCCCTACTCATAACAACTGTGGTTCAGAGCAAGTGGACATCTCTGATGCACAATCTTGACAGCATTGTGACATTGTCAATAAGCACCTAGATGGCAGAATGTTATTAAAAAGTAATAGGATTATGTGCTGGGGTTCCTGACCATACTAGGGATTTGAACCCACTACCTTGAAAAGATGGAAGAAGTGCCTTTAACTACTAAGCCACAGGAGATTTCTTTTAGGTAGGGGTTCCTGCATTGTAAGATGATACCTTAGGAGATCATAGTCATCTCAGGGAAAAAATAACTTTCCCTCTAAATCCTGGAAATGACAGACTGCAAATGTAAATGGCAAAGTCTACAACCCATACTCTCTTTTGAGACCAAAAAGAAGCTGTTAAAGTACAAAGGGGGGGGGGGGAGTTGTGTGGATTTGAATCCACAACCTGTAGATGATGGAAGAAGTGCCTTTGACCACTGAACTTCCTTTTAGACAGAGGTTCCTATTATTTTTTAGTAATATTCTGCCATCTAGGTACATGTTGATGATGTCACAATGATGTCAAGATTGTGCATCAGACATGTCTACTTGCTCTGAGTCACAGCCATTGTGAGTAGGGTTTCTCTTCTTATTTTCTTAAACTTTTGGAAAGAGGTTTAGTATAGGGTTACCATATAGCTCCAGAAAAAAGAGGACAGATTGAGACATCCAGGTTTTACTTCCATTGAAAACAATGGTTGTAAAACCCAGACGTCTCAATCTGTCCTCCTTTTGCTGGAGCCATATGGTAACCCTAGGTATGTAATACATTTTATCATATGTTTTGCATGAGTAATGCATTATTAAACATCTTTTTTTTTTATTATCAAAGAGGAGTCCTCTTTACCCCCCAAAATAGAAAATTCAGTATGCAAAAAATATATATTTTTGTATGTGCTTTGCTTAAGTAATGCATTATTAAACATCTTTTGACCTTAATATCAAATTGGACTCCTCTATACTCCAAAATATAAAGCCCTGTTCACCTATATGCAGACTCCTCAGGCATGCCTAAGTCGCATCCACCTGACTGATACCTGACTCGCACAACTAACGCCCAACTCACACTCAAAATTAGACCTGCTTTTGCAATGCCTACATTTTAGGTGTTAGGTAGACGTGTTAGCATGCTGAGTAGCATACGATTCTGTAAATGGGCGTCTATTTTGAAGCCACTCACACGCCATGCCCACATCTATCCCATTAGGCACAGCTTTTTCCGATGGGCGTACACAAAATTGTGAATGCCTATTTTGTGAATCACGTCCGGCCTTTGGACGTCTAACTTCCAATTAGTGCTTGTTAAAGTCGTTAATTGGGCTTATTATCCACTTTATTTGGATGCCTAAGTCGACGAATGCCCACATTGTGGACGCCTAAAGTTAGACGTCCTTTACAGAATCTGCCCCAAAGTGTGCACCCCTAGCTTTAACATAAACCCCAAACCGTGATAGCGGGTATTAGCACAGGGAGCCGCGCTGAATGCTCTGTGCTGCTCCCGACACTCATAGGAACTCTATGAGCATCAGGAGTAACGCAGAGCATTCAGCGCAGCTTCCTGCGCTAAAAACCATTATTGTGGTTTAGTAAAAAAGTGTGTGTGTGTGTGTGGGGGGGGGGGGGATAGGCCTTCAGTCACTTTGGGAAGTTAACAGGCTTGTTGATCAGTTCCTGTGTCAGGCTATCCCAGATCTTCAGTGCTTCCTTGAGTTCAACAAACCTTTGTGCCTTTGGGGGGAGCTTGTGATAGACTTCCATCATTGCTTCTCAGTCAAAAGTCTACACTAAGCTGATACCCTGTTTTGTTGGGGTTTTTTTTTTTTTTTTTTTGGAGGGGGGGGGTCGTCAAATAATGGTAGTTTTATAGTGCATTAACACCAACTTTTAGTCCTCAATATAACATAACATAAAATGTTATTTATATACCACTATACACTTGGTAGTTTGATGCAGTTAACAGAATTATCTAAAGAGTGAACAAAAACAGCACATAGTACAAGAACAATGAACTAAAGATTGGGCAGAGTCGGAGAAATATTCAGATACATAGACCAGTGTTCTATCAAGAACTTGTTGTACAAATAGTTTTTAGGTTATGTCTGAAACGCATGTTTGAGGAGGAAGACAATATAATGAAAAGCAGCTCCCGGCTTAGATGGGTTGCCTGGAAGAATAACAGCAATATTCTTTTAAAAAATAAACTATCAAATGTGATAAAAGGAGAAAAAGATTTCAAGTGCTTCTCAGTGACAAGTATTTAATCCTGTCACCTCCTTTAGAAACTATCATCAGTCAGAAAAATCTCCTTAATGTCTAATAAACATCAGTTTGCACTTTATTTGTTGCTTTTAATTCATCAACTTCTTTGTAGCCTTTAAAGAAGAATAAAAAAAATCACCACTTAACTTCCATCCTAATCATGCTCAGTGTCCATTATGTGTTTTACAGAGAGGAACTTACACTGTAGCTGAACACAAGGCAGCTAATGTACCGTGTTAACCTGTGGTGAATTTGCTGCAGTACTGAATCACAGCTGCAAAAATTAATCCTTCCATCTCCTTCTTGACAGTAGCCAGCCACAACCTTTGCCAGTTCTCGGCGCTGATCGTATTATTCTCGATTTCTCTAAGGCAGGGGTTCTTAACCTGGGGTTCACGGGTGGGTTTTAGGGGGTCCGTGAGGGTCAGATAAAAATTAACATTTATATTCACAATGCAGCCTGGTACTGTTGATTTTTTTCTCGCAGATAACAAGAGAGTAGTAGTAGTTGTAATGGTAGTTGATTTGTTTTCATTTGCACAAGAGGATTGTACTTCATAATTATAATGAGTGGCCATTACTTTTTGCATAAAAAAGGAGTGTTTATTTTAGATTGTTTACATTAAAGTTTAATAATACTTTGTGTATGTCATATATGTATGAGACAATCAAATCTCTATAAAGTACATTATATTCATTGCGTGCAAAGTTGTATTTATGTGAATATTTCTGAGAAAGGGGGTCCATAGCTTTCATCAAAATTCTTAAAGGGGTCCGTGACTCAAAAAAGGTTAAGAAACACTGCTCTAAGGTATTGTTCATGGAAAGCAAGAAACAACAATGAAGGTGACATCATTTTAGATTTGGTGTTGCATGGGTTACACCGTCATTCAAACTTCGTGTCTTTAAAGAGTAAGTTTCACTTTCGCTTTTGTGTGGGAACTTAAGTCAGCTATTTAAATTTCGCACCATGTTGTATCCAGTTTTACTTTCATTTTTGTGTGGATAGCAGCCCACATACATTGGAACCTGGGGTTTGTGGTAAGTCATTATTTTTTTATACTTGAATGGCAATAGACATAGCTTAAAAGGATGGGATTCGTGTTTGCAATAGCTGCGGTATGGTAGTTATTATTTCAGGTTTTTAAAACTTTTTTGTATATCAGTGTATGTTTTACTCACCCAGCTGAGCGGCATAGAGTGAAGAAGAGACAAAGATTTTGACGCATAATCAAAAAATACTTCTAAGTCCGTTTTGGGTCTAGTTACCCAAAGTCGGACAAGTCCAAAGTCCATTCTCAAAAAATACGTCCAAAATATTTTTTTACGAGAATTGTCTACTTGTATGTCCAGTCGTTTGATCGTCCAGACCTCTAAGTTGTCTATCTTTATACCCGATTTTCGTCCAAAAATTTGTCCAAGTCAAAAACGTCTAGAACAAGACCTTTTGGATATGGGAAGGGCCAGCAAAGTGATGGACTGGCCACCCAGACATTGCAACAGAATAGTGGGGCACCTTACAGGGCACTACTGTGAACTTCACAAAAAGGGTGCCACATAAACATCTCAGCACAACTCCCTTGCAGGTCATGGTGAGCGCCCCCAAAATACATCCAAAACCTACTATACCCACCTGTCTACAATCCCAATACCCCTTATGGCTGCAGGTGGTATATGGCAGTACAGTAGGGTTTTCAGGGGTTTGGTGGACTCATATTTTCCATCATGAATGCAGTGGTTAGAGTGGCTTATGGGTCTAGGTCCTTATCTCTATGGTTCATTAGCCCACCCCCCAGACTACTTAAGCCACCTATGTCAGTTCTATGCCAGGTGCTAATGTTCTGGAGGCAGGTATGTTTGTTTTTATTCTGATTTTTATGGCGGTGTGGGAGGTCAGTGATCACCGGGGGAGTGTGTGGGGGTCTATACTTTATGTTTAAAGTGGCTATCTGGTCTCTTTGGATACCTTCTGGCCACTTAGACCTGTTTTTAGATCACATAAGTCACTACATATAAGTTCCATCTAGGCAGTCTCGTTAAACATGCAGTACAACTAAGTCTAGGTCAGCCCACATCCCGCCCAAATCCCACCCTCACCACTTCTCCTAAAATGCTCCTTTCAGCTCAAGGTGTACAGTGGCACTGAAAAGGCCTAAGCTATTTTTAGATACATCTAAAACTCGTTTTGATTATCGGCACTTGGATGACCTGTCTAAGGTCGTCCAAGTGCCGATTTGGGTGGGATTTTAGACGTATTTCTGTTTCGATTATGAGCCCTATATTCTCTGTCAGCCCTTCGTGATCACACTCTTCCATATATATATATATATATATATATATATATTTTATATACAATTTATCATGATCTAGATACTTACTTAGCAATCGTAGCCTTCGGGCGACTTTTATATATTCACCATCATTTTTAATATTACGTAGGAAGGTCTCTTTTCAGATATTAGCAAGTATTTTTTGCAACTACTACATGTTCCATATAGTGTGTTAATCAGTAAGCTTCAAGGACCTTTTTGATTATTTTCTGTTGGTTTGTTTTTGATTATACCTTCTATAATCACAGTTAAACTTACAATTAAATATAATTAATTAAATATTGTGAAAATCTCAGACCCTAAACCCGTGACTGGTGATTTCACCGAACTGGGGTTCATTAGGGGACCATCATTGTTTTTCACTGTCCCCGCAACCATCCACCAAAAGATTCTGTAAATACCAGATAGACAAAACTTATCTGTAAATGGGATGGTATGATGTCGGTAATGAGCCTCGGTAATGGGGGGACAAGGATATATCACGAAGGAACAACAGTGATTGTTTTTAACACACTACAAGCACTAGATTATTTATTCACCGCTGAGGCTCATTACCGACATCATACCATCCCATTAACAGATAAGTTTTGTCTATCTGGTATTTACAGAATCTTTTGGTGGATGGTTGCGGGGACAGTGAAAAACAATGATGGTCCCCTAATGAACCCCAGTTTGGTGAAATCACCAGTCACGGGTTTAGGGTCTGAGATTTTCACAATATTTAATTAATTATATTTAATTGTAAGTTTAACTGTGATTATAGAAGGTATAGTCTAAACACAGTATCACAGGATATTTAATATACTTCTCTCCAAATTAAAGTGTCGGTTTGTTTTTGATTACACATATATTGCTCATAAGAAAATTTCATTACAAATTGATGTTTAGACCAGGTTTTTGATAAAGTTCATAGTTCAGCGCTCACATCACTGTAGCCATTATCACACAAAATTAAACACAATGAGAGTTTTAGCATCATCGTTAAATAACAGCACTTGCTTACAAATGACTTTAGTATCTCATAATGGATATCTATGAGTATAACCATTTATTAATGATGCCTAAGAACCCCTGGTGGAGACTTTCATTGCGACTTCTCCCGGGCATCCAGCTAAGCCTTTTTAGGGAAGGGGTAAAACGTGGACCTCATGGACCTTACGGACTAGCGGCAAAACTTTGGCCCTGAGGTCTGTGCCACTTTTAGTCTCAGCATAGGGAGGGAAAAGCATTAGGATCCATCAGCGACTAAAATGTCATAGAGGTCTGTCAGAGCCAGAGACTAAAAGTGGCGCGGACCTCAGATTTTTAAGGATGTGCATTGTGCAGTTCAGATCCGCGAGGTCAGATGCACTGCAGACCTTTCACACATTTTTTAACACCCCCCCAACCCAGCTATTTGCCATCCAGTGTCATATCACGGGGGCTCTCAGAATCAGTGTGGAGGGAGAGATCTGGAGGAAGGGATGATTGGGCTAATTAGCAAAAGCCACGGTGCGCCTCCTCCCTCCTTAGCCATTAGGGAAGGTAATGCTGGGGGCCTGAGCTGCAAGGAAAGCGGTGGAATAAGGGTCTGGGTAAAACAAGCTAAAAGGCGGGTTTGTCAATGCATGGACCTCAGATTTTTAAGGATGTGTGGTTTTAGATCCGCGAGGTCCGCGTTTTACCCCTTCCCGTCTTTTTATTTCTCTTTCATTTTATTGCAGTTCCCTGCTGTTAAGCACCAAAATAATTCTCATGTACCACTTTATTGATAATCTCATCGCCATCAGCCAAAAGTAAATACTGTACAGTGAACAGACACTACATATTATTGCCTAAAAATATATTATAATACGATTTAAGTATCACTTTATTGATAATCTCCTCATCATCAGACAGAAGTAGGTGAAGTGTACACACACTGTACATTAATGCCATAAAACATGCTAAAATATGATTAAAGTGTCCATTTGAGACCGCTCTCTAATCTAATTTAATCTAAATCTTGGATTTATATATGGTGTCATCTCCCCAAAAGGAGCTCGACACGGTTCACATAAAAATCGATAATCAAAGTGAAAGTAGTTAGATTAGAGAGAAAATAACTTACACTGGTCAACAAGCATTTTGCTACTGGAGTTCTGTCACCTGTACCTTAACAAGGGCCACATGCTAACTAAATCTGAAAACAGTTTTCATCTATCACTTTTTCATCTATCACTATCCTGTTTTTGAGTTATGCATCAGTTTGTGTTTATATCATTTTTGTCAATAACGCTATCATGAAGTGTCTGTATTTTACTATTTTTGTAACACAATATTGCATTTTAGGACAGCTCATCGATCACATATACCAGTAATTTGAAAGTTTATACTATAAAAGTGATTGTGCTGCTTTTTCTACCTGTGAATTTTTATATTTTCTTTGTTTTTGTCTAAGATACTATAATTATGAACAGATGAGGTTGTGCTAACCATCCTGATAATTTCTGTTATGTCTGCGGACAATTTACTGCACAAGATCAGCAAATCTGTCCAGCAGACTTCAAGGTGCATACAAGCATTATTTTGGCAGTAAAGTTGGCAACCAAGATAAAGCTTGGGCACCTCATATGTGCTGCACTGTCTGCTATTCTGGATTAACACAGTGGCGATGGAAAGAAATGGAGATGTGTTTCAGCACCTAAGAAGTATGTTTGGTTTCGAGAAAAGTGAAGCCAAAATCAAAAAAGGTATTTTTGTTGCACCCGAAATCTGTGAACTAATCCTTGATGATGCGTTCAAACAGAAGCTGAATCCAGCTGAATCAACAGCATGGGAAGCATTCGTGCTGGTTGTTCAGAATTTTCTTGGTATTCACAGATCAGAGAATTATGCTGAGTTTGTGGAGAACATGCTGACAGCATATCAGCTAATGGGTGTCAGAATGTCACTTAAAATGCACTTCTTACATTCTCACCTTAACTTCTTCCCACCCAATCTTGGTGATGTCAGTGATGAGCATGGGGAAAGATTTCATTTCATTTCCCTTTTTTTCTCCCCCCTTTTTTCAGATTTTCTTCATTTTTCCTTTCCCTTTTTTCTTTCTTTTCCTTTTATTGTCCTTTTTCTTATTTTATCTTTTAGTGAACTGCATAGAGCTTCACGGTCCTGCAGTATATAAGTTGACTGTTATGTTTTCTCTTCTTTCTCCTTTCTTCTTGTTTCTTTGTTCCTTCTGTCTTCTTTTTTCTTCATAAATACTTCATTAGAGTGACTTCACACATTACAAATACAGTCATTGATCGCTTATGACATTCTGTAATAATTACTTCTCAATCAGTATTCAAATATGTCATTCAACAATCATGTCCAACAATTATTTACAAGTAGCATTAATTACCTTTCATAGACATAGGCATTGTATCCTGGTAATCTATCATTCACTATCTCTTCCATTATCAAATTTATAAATTACATAAACAATGTTGAATACTGTTCTACCCCTTTTTTATTGATTTATCCTATGTTTATACATTTATATAGTTTTATTTTCAATTTTAGAATATCTAATGTGATCATTTCATGATACAAAACTGAGCATGCAGGAATAGAGCAGGGACAGGAAAAGAACTTGCAAGGACGGGAAGGGAAAATGAGTTCCCGCGGGGACGGGGAAAAATTTGTCCCCGTGTCATTCTTTATATTTGTGTACTCTCTGAGGGTCCATCTATATTTTACGAGTGCAACTCAGACCAGAAAGTCTGTTAGCATAGAGCAGTGGTTCCCAACCCTGTCCTGGAGGAACACCAGGCCAATTGGGTTTTCAGGCTAGCCCTAATGAATATGCATGAAGCAAATTTGCATGCCTATCACTTCCATCATATGCAAATCTCTCTCATGCATATTCATTAGGGCTAGCCTGAAAACCCGATTGGCCTGGTGTTCCTCCAGGACAGGGTTGGGAATCACTGGCATAGAGATTCTATGTCAGAATATTTAGTAATCCAACTTCTTTAGTTTTTCTAGTAGGTGTATTGATGTTCTAAACTAAATCTTAAATTTACAGACTGGGTCATCTTCATAAAAATGGAGCTCAACTTGGTTAACAATCATAGGGTGAACCAGCCATGATAAGATACAAATTAAAAAGAAATAGAGTAAGTGAAAAAGAACCAAAAACAAAAAGGACAGTAAAGAAAATTAAACAAACGAGTTGCTAAATTTAGAAAATAAGAACGTTTTCAGTGTTTTATGAAATAGTTGAAGGGAGTTTGTTTCTTATCATAGATGGAATTGCATTTCACACCTCCATTAATTTGAACATGTAAGAATTCACCAGTTTACCTTTAGACCTAATTCCCTTAAAAGAAGGGAAAGTTTTAATCTTTGTGTATTTTGCGAAAAACTAGATCTTTTGAGCATTCCAGATTAACAGAACCAGTGGTATAAAGATACCAAACAGGAGTTTGAAAACAATACAGGCACATTTAAATTGAATCCTGAAACAAACAGTGAAGCTTTTCCAGCAAAGGGGATACATGGTCAAACTTCCATTTCCCAAAGATCAACTTGGCCACAGTGTTTTGTATCAATTGCAATCTTTGCAAGTTGCCTTTAGTTAGTCCCATGTAGATTGCATTACAGTAATTCAACCGAGCCAATATATCAGATTGTACCAAGACTGTAAAGAGTTGGTGATGAAAAAAAATCCCTTAACCCTCTTCAGCATATGCAAACTGAAAAAACATTTCTTAACCAAAGAATTTATTTGGTCTTTAAATGTAATTGAGGAGTCTAAGAGAATTCCCAAAACTTTATAAGAAAATTCAATTTGAAATGTAATTCCTGAGGTTAGTGCTAGACCAGGGGTGTCCAACCTGCGGCCCCGGTCGAGGGCGATGCAGTGTTTTCCTTTGCTGCCCCCAGATGTATACTGTCTTGCTGGCTCCCTCCTCTGTCTTGCTGCAGCGTTTGTGTGGCCCCAGAAACATTTTTTTCGGCTAATGTTGCCCAGGGAAGCCAAAAGGTTGGACACCCCTGTGCTAGACCCTTGAAAGTAGAGAGATCAAGAGAGTTTCAGTGCTAAAATTAGAGTGAAAGCCATGTTGGAATGGACATAAGATGAAAAATTTCTCTAAATAAGATGAAAGTTGACTAGCAACAATGGATTCAATCAATTTTGTTAATAACAGTATATTAGCAACTGGCCAGTAATTTGAAGAAATAGTGGGATCCAAACCAGCTTTTTTCTAGAGCAAGGCTGAACATCTATGGCCTTCAGGCTAAACGCAGCCTGCGAGACCATGGGAAGTATGCACAGAAAATGTCAACTAGAAATTTGGCAATTTTAAGTACTTTATTTCATAAAACTTTTCTGGCAAGCTAGAGTTAGTACTGATATCCATGTGGCCTTCTTTATAAAGAGTGCCTACCCCTGTTCTAGAGCCTTCTTCAAAATGATGTCATTGATCTTTAGTAGTATTCTTGGTGTACTACTGCTAGGGGCTTCAAGCTTCCATAAAAGGACTTTTCTCTTTTATATGGCAGCTTAGTGATCCTATTTTGAAGGTAGCCACCAGTGCAAATACAAGTAAAAACCATCAGGCAGAGCTGCCTTATTATCTAATTCTGGGAGGAAGCCTTTTTAGCCAGTTCTAGTCTTGAACTTACACTACAAAGTAGTGTGTGGGATTTGTAGTGCCTGATTCTGTGCATTGAAATCAGGGTTGCAAGTTCCATAGTATTTCAGAATGAAATCCAGGACAGGGGGGTGGGGGGTTGATCCGGGGTTGATCCGGAAATTTCACTGCTGTCAGCATTGGGCCTGCCTCTCTGCTGGATCCTGCCATCGTACAAGCAGGATGAAGGCCTGATGTGGTAGAGCAGCGAGTTAAGGCTGAAGAAAATGAGAGAACACTCTGAACAGGCTTCGTATGGCCCGCCGGGGCCTTCCCTCTGCTTCATCATTGATGATGTCACTGATGATGTGGCAAAGAAGCCCTGGTGGAGCAGGCCGCATAAAATCTCATGGTGGGATGGGGTGGGGAATTGGTCGGGTTCAGAGGTGCTGCACAGCGGGATGGGAGGGAGGGAGGAGGGATGAAAAGCTGATATACAGGGGGATGGGAGGTAAGGATAGAAAACTGCTGCACATGGGGGAGAGAGGAAGAATTGTTGGACATGGACTGGAGAAGAGAAAGGGAGATGTAATAAAGAGGTAGAAAGGGGTGAGAGGGAGAAATCCTGCATATGATGGAGGAAAGGGAGACATGCATGGAGAAGAGAGGAGAAATGTTGGACATAGGACGGAGAACAAGGAGAGATGGTGCATGGGGAGAGAGACAGAAATGTTGCACATGATAGTGGAGGGGAGGGAGCAATGCTGCATGGAGGGGAATAGATTGGTTTGACCCAGGGCACTAGGCAGGGAGAGAGAAAGAGAGAGATGGTAGACAGTGAGAAAGAAACAGAAATGGTGGATATGGCAGTGGAAGGGAAGGTACAGAGATGGAAGATGGATGGTGAGCACAGAGAAAGAAGAAAACATCACATGGGTAGGAGTCCCTGGCTAGCGATTTAACAGAAGACAAACATAAACCAGAGCCTGGGACCAACATCATTTGAATAATAAAATGACCAGACAATAAAAGGTAGAAAAAATAATTTTATTTTCTATTTTGTGATTACAGTATGTCAGATTTGAAATATATATCCTGCCAGACCTGGTGTTAGACTGCAAGTGTGAGCTAGAACCTAAAAGAGAGGAAAAGTCTTTTTTGTTTATTTTATTTACATCACAGCACCAGTGTGGGGCTGGAGAGGTTGTAACCCTAGATGTAATGTTATATTGTAACACTATGAATGATAAAATGTAACCCATTCAGAGCTCTCTGGGGAAGATGGGATATAAAGATAAATAAATAAAATTACTAAAAATATTTTTTTATATGGGTGTGTGCTATAAAATGATCAGCCTCAGACGGGCTGCTTGTTGGGGGTATGTGGCCTGGCCACCACGGAGGATATTCCCATAGAACCGCCGCAACCGCAGGGGATCTCACCTTCTTGTCCGTCCCCTGCCACGGCCAGGGATCCCTCTCTCCCTGCTTGCCCATCCTCCCTCCCCCCCCCCTCCCCGGAAGCCGACTCAGGTCTTCTCGAGCCGCATTCGCTCCTTCAGTCTTCAGTGGCACTCCTTGCAGGGACGGCACAGGCAGCAATTTCTACACTGCATGCAAGTAGCTGACCCGGAAACCTCCTCTATGTCCTCCTCTATGCAGTAAGGGAGGAAACGTTAACTCCGATGTCAGAGGGAAGGCTTGTGGGTCAGCCATGTGCAGGGTGCGAATGACACTGAAGACAGAAGGAGCAAGTGCAGCACAAACAAGAACTGGATTGGCTTTGGGGGGGACGGGGACAGGCGGGCAAGGAGGAGAGATCCCCAGCAGTGGGTGGGCAGAAAGGTGGGATCCCCGGAAGCAGCGGAGGCTTCTACAGATGGGCAGCTACTTATGTGTGTGTGTGTGGGGGGGGGGGGGGTAGGGGGCACAAACTTGACACAGATGGAAGGGAGTGGGCAAGAACATGGGACACAGAAGGGAGGGAGGAAAGGGGCACTAACTTGGGACATAGGAGGGAGGGAATAGAAAGGGAGAATTGTTGGGTATGAGTGTGTGAGTGAGAGGGAAAATGGTGGCACATGGGGAAAGGAAGAAAGGAAAATTGGTCTTAAAGAGAGGAGAGAGAGATGCATTGAGAGAGAAGCATTGGGAGAGAAGGACGAGAGGGAGAAATGTTGTATATGGTGGTGGAGAGGGAACAAAGGGACAAATTGAAGGGGATTGCAAGGGGGAGGAATGCTGGACATAGTGATGGAGGGAGAGATGTAGCATTGTGCTGGAGAGGGGTGATAGAAGGAGAAATGAGCATGGGGCTGGTGGGCAATGGTGAAAAATGCTGCACATGATCCGGGGGATGAGAGAGGGAGAAATGTTGGATGTGACAGTAGAGGGGGTAGGAGTGATGCCTGGATCTCTCAAGACAGATGGACAGTGAGAGAGAGAGAAGGAGACTTGTTGCCAATAGGGTGGAGGAGAGAGGAAGAAAAGTTGGACTCATGGAGGGACAGAGAGAGATGTTAATTGGGGAAGGGAATGAGGTTCAGAGGAGAGGAAGAGTGCAGGAAGCAGAAAGTGTTGGACTCATGAAGAGAGAGTAAGAGACGGATGGGGATGGCAGAAAGGAAGGAGAAATGTCACACTCCGAGGAAGGGGGAGAGGGCAGAGAGTAAAAAGTTGAACTCATGAAGGGGGGGGAGAGAGAGAGAGAGATTGGTTGGGGGAGGGAATGAGAACTGGAGGAGAGGAAGCATGCAGGAGGTAGAGAAAAAGAGATGTTGGACTGGTGGAAAGGAGGGATAAATGTTGTATGTGGTAGTAAAGGGAGTGGGAGAGATGCACCCTGGATCTCTCTCTCTTTCCCCATTCCCTTTGCAGCAAGGGAGGAAATGAGAGAGAGAGAAAGAGAGAGTGATGTTGCCAGCAGGGATGGAGGAGGGAGGAAGAAAAGTTGGACTTGTGGACGGATAGAGAGAGATGTTGGTTGGGGAATGGAATGAGGTCTGGAGGAGAGAAAGCATGCAGGAGGCAGAAAGATAGAACTACTGGATGCACAGTCAGAAAGAAGTGCAACCAGAGACTCATGAAATCACCAGACAGCAAAGGTAGGAAAAATGATTTTATTTTCAATTTAGTGATCAAAATGTGTCAATTTTGAGAATTTATATCTGCTGTCTCTATTTTGCACTATATTTGTCTATTTTTCTATAATTGTTACTGAGGTGACATTGAATATTTTAAAGTCATTTGCCTTGACCTCTTTGAA
Organism: Geotrypetes seraphini; assembly: GCF_902459505.1. NCBI lineage: Eukaryota > Metazoa > Chordata > Amphibia > Gymnophiona > Dermophiidae > Geotrypetes > Geotrypetes seraphini. The sequence continues at coordinate 169,551,246 of NC_047086.1, read as the reverse complement.
CCCCCTCCTGAATATAAATGATAATTAACATTTTCTCTGCATACTGTGTGCTTTGTGGGGTTTTTTTTAAAATTTTGTGGTTACCATTATGTATTAATAAGATTATATTGTGTGTATATGAAAAATGAATGGAAAAAATTGCATTACAATTAGTATTATTATTATGGGGGTGGGGTCAGGGCAGAGCTTGGGCGGGAGTACTCCATTGATATTTATTAGACTTAGGGGGTACTTGGCTTGAAGATGTTGAGAAACACTGCCCTAGGTCCACCACTGATCCAGGACCATCCCCTAATCTCCAGCTTGGAAATTGGAAATTTGGCATCAAAGAGGAGGACCACTTACAACCTCTACCCCCACCCCACTCTGCCCTGTTTAGGTGTAGTTAAACCACACTCATCCCCCCCCCCCCAAGTTGTCCCAGCCAGCCTAGCACGAGTTACAATGTCACTCCACTGTTAGCTACAATGGTGTCAATTCTGGAGGAACCAGAAACCAGTTAGGATTTTAGGCTATCACTCATGAATATGCATGAGATACTTTTACTTGCACAACCTCCATTGTAGGCAAATAACATCTCATGCATCTTCATTAGGGGTATCCTATAAGTTCGAAGCAGGCCCAGCTGGAGAGCAAAAATCCAAGCTTGAGGGCTCTGTGCCTTTAAATCTCAGGACTGCTTACATTTAAAGCTGGCTTTGTGCAAAGAGCAGACGGAAGCTCCCAGCGCAATAGCAGCGTGATGGGGAGCCAGGAGGGCACCGGCCGGGACCCGGGGAGCGAAATCGTAGGTAGGAGTCCCTCCAAATCGCATTGCAACCCTTTCTTAGAATTTAGCATGCATGTTAATAGACAAACGCTCTCTTTCTTGTTTCTCTCTTAGTGGGGAGCCCGTGCTGGTTGTGAGACGAAAGTTTCTTTCTGTCCCAGGGTAGCTTGTTTTGGCGCTGAGTTTCGGGGGGGGGGGGGGGACGACGTGTTTCGCGGCTTGCTCCTAAAACGTCAGAAATGAACCCTCAGCTGTAGCCGACTCCAGTAGGTTACATCTTTTACTCAGGGGTAATGGCTGCTAGGCCCGCCCTCCGGGGCCCAAAGGAAACCCTCCCCCACCCGCTGGTCTGTTGATTGGTTTTTACAACTTGTCAGCAAGGAGATAAAACTTGCAAATCTACTGTACAGCTTTTCTGCCTTTAGTCTTACGTGGTAGATGTGTGAAAAGTTAATGAATTGGAAAGTTTTTTAGTCCTAAGATTTGCTGTAGGATATTGTTGGTCATGGAGGGTAGAAAATAAAAAAGTAAAAACACTACAGGGAAGACTCTCAAAACTTTTAACATGGTTGCTAAATCGGTTCCAGGCGATTTAGCGTCCATGCATTTTAGCTGCGGATTATCAAAACGACTTACCATGGTCTTTTTGGAGCTTCCTACCAGTCTCTGATTCTGCCATGCAAATGTATTACAAGGAGCCCTGATTGGCTGAGGACTTGTCAGCTCAGACCTGGCAAAAAATTTTGCCACTGCCAAACAATCCCCTCTCCCTTTCGGGGCAGGTCCCATTACCCTCCTCACCCCATTGGTGCTTTATGCCCAATTGGAATAGTGGAAGGTGGGATTGCCCCTTTGCCCCCCCCCCCTGGTGCTTCAGGCCCCTAATTTGTTGTTGCCTTGTTCAAATGTGGTAGCTTGGCTTTTTGACGTAACTGCAGGGGGCTGTGTCTCTCAGTAGTAGGAGAAGCACAAGGTGAGAAAAGTGTATGGATTTCTGCAAATCCCGGATCACGCGAATGGATTGGACACCTTGCGTATAGAATCCTCCAGGAGCTACCAGAAAGAAGATTATCGAAGGTAAGAACCTGATAATCTTCCAGTTCTAGTTCTCCAAATTTAGACTAGGCCACTGCAGCTCTAGCATGAGCAGACTATCTAGATTTATGGTCAAACTAAGACAGTATTTATGTACAATGTATACATATATATATTTTTTATCTTTAAGACCATGACGAGGAAGACGTTCTCGCAGACGAATCCAGAAAATTTTCCAGAGAGCAGATTTTTACCCTTATATCAACTGCTTCAATCAACTTTAGTTCAATGATTTGTTACTCTATACTGGGGCCATTTTTTCCACAAGAAGTAATTGATTGTTTTTAAAAATTTTATTCCTGAATTTCTCACTTTCATTTTGTCGTGCCTCTGCCATCACTTTATTTACTGCATTTTTGCATTTTGTCATTTTCCAGGCTGTGAGAAAGGGTGTCAGCAATACTATCATTGGACTAATTTTTGGCTGCTTTGCTTTATTCAATTTCCTGACTTCGTTGATATTGGGAAAGTATGTAAGTATGTATAAACTTTTTCTTTAAATATATTTTATCCCAAAACAAAACAAATTTCCCCCATCCCCGCGGGAACTGCCTATCCCCATCCTGTCCCCGTGAGCTCTGTCCCTGCCCCATTCCTGCAAACTCTGTCTACACAAACCTCAAACACTTTAAAATCATAAGTGTTTAAGGCTTGTGTGGTTAAGGCAAAGCTTGCAGGAATGGGACAGGGGTCCAGATGCACTAAAGTCACCAAGCGTCTAACAATCGTCGCTACATTAGGTAGAGTGTGAGCCTACTAGGACAGATAGGGACAAATGTTTGAGTACCTGAATGTAAACCACTTAGGTTATAAGTGGTGTATATATAAAAAACAAAAACAGTTGAAATTAAAAAAAAAAAGGTTGAACTGGTTTAGCGACAACATTTTTGCTGACTAATGTACTCAGTGGTTCACCGTGCGCTTTTCCGTGCTTCTGTTGCAGCCTCCAACTCTGCTATGCAGATGACCTCATTAGTATTAAAATTGGGCCATTAATATTAAAACCAGCTCACCGATCGATGCCCTAACATCACTTCACGGAACACAAAAAATAGCGATTAGTTATGCCGACCCGAAAAAAACGACAGGTCTGCCATAAAAAAAGAAAGGTAGGAGGGATGCCTATCCCTTCTGCCTCAGAAACCTGAACCCCCCCCCCCCTGTGAAGATCGTGGCCACCCAAGCCCCCGCCCCTCCTGCTTCAGCCACCCAGACACCCTCGCACACAGGATGGCTTCCAAAGCTCAGAGTGAGCATGTGGCAAAGAATTTAATGTGAACTCTGCTGGCAGAAGGATAGTCATTGGTCTGAAATCTTTGAATGCCAGGGTAAGTGCTGCAGTGCAAAAGGGGATGAGGAACCAGTACCAAAACCCCAGGAATTTGCCTGGAGCCAAGGAGAGCAGAGCAAGGAAATGATTAAGCTTGTGGACAATGGGAAGTCACAAACTGAAGGAATTAAATCTGCCAACAAAAGGAAGTCTCACCTGTAGAGGACAATCTCTTTTACTGTAAACCGCCTAGAAGTCGCAAGATAGCTGGCGGTATATAAAAATAAAGTTATTATTATTATTATTATTAAAGGGATGAGTGAGCCAAACCTACATGGAATAGCAACTAGCTAGGGAAAAGTGCATTGGGCCTTGCTGCGGAAATAGAAGGCTGGGAAAAGGGAAAATAAGAGGCAGAACAGGTTAAAAGATTTAGGGAGTAGAGCGGGCCAGGAGCAATTAAATTCATTGCCCCCAAATATAAAGCATCAGATTATGCCTATGCAGGAGGAGAAAAAAGTACAGAGGGAGGATGGGGGGATGATAAAATTAGGGGAAAATGGAAAAAAAAATTGTGCTGTAGACAGGTTGCAGAAAAAGGGACTGGTTGGAGAAAAGTGCTATAAATGGCTTGAATGGAGGAGAAAGAGAGAGAATGATGCTGACACGCTGGGGGGTGAGGGAAGGAGAGGGGCTGTACCCTAGCCTTTGATTTGTCTATATTCCCTGCCCCTGCTCGTGACATTTAAATACAGGCTGGTCATCACTACCAGATGTATTTTGTTTTTCTTTGTGTTTTTTTTTTTTGTTGCTGAGTAAGGGGAAATTTGTTGCGAGTTATGAGTTGAGCACCCCCCAATCATTTTCAAAAGTTGGCTCCTATGCATCCAGGTAGGAATGACTCCTACCCAGATAAGTCTTGCTGACCAAGTCAATTCCCAAACCTGGATATTCAGTATCGGCTGGTTTCCGGATACTGGCACTAAATAACTGTGTATAGAAAGCCAGTGATGTCTGGCATCATATACTGACCATCCCAAGCTAAACATTAAGTTTCAAGTTTCAAGTTTATTAGGTTTTAATATACCGACCATCAAATAAATATCTGGCCGGTGTACATTACAATAAAATATAAAAAAGGAAGAGGAGTTAATATATTCAATATTTAGAGGACAGACAGTGTATATTAAAACATAGACTAGACAAACTTGATTATGAGGGAAGGGGTTGATGGTAGGGTAAAGTTACAATGTTGAGAGAAAAGGGAGAGAGAGGGGATGGGAAAAAACATTAGGGTGGGGAAAAGTCTTTGAAGTAATTTTTTTTTTGAAGTTAAATAATTAAAAATAACTGAGAAATAGATACTAAACTGAAATAAATGCATCACGGAATAGAAAACATTACCCTCTTGGTCTTCTATGCCACTTTAAACCTACCTCTTTTGTAATATTTATGCAGAAGTTTTGATGGCCTTTTGGGTTCTCCAAGGTCTCTGACATTTATTTCCAAATTCCTCCATGTGATAAGCCAGGTGTGTTCAGGAACTGCTGTGCTCTAACTTGAGACTGATGATGCATAGTATTTACATTACATTACATTACATTAGGGATTTCTATTCCGCCATTACCTTGCGGTTCAAGGCGGATTACAAAAGGTTAATTTAAAAAAAAACAGAGTTACAATGATTAGCTAGAGAGGTAAGTTGTAGATCTTAAGAGCATTTAGAGGTCGTGTTGTTATTGCTGCTTCAGGAATTTCTTGAAAAGTGTGGTTTTTATTTCTTTTCTGAACGTCCTATAGTCTGGGGTGGTCATCAGAAGGTTGGAGATCTGGTTGTCCAGCCTTGCGGCTTGAGTGGCTAGGAGGCCGTCGTGTAGTTTTGTTCTTTTTACTTCCTTGATTGGGGGGGGTATGAATGGGGAGTGCGTTTTTCTGTGTCTGGTACTGGGTGCTTGGATGAGGCGATTGTTCAGATATGATGGGCTGTCTCCGTGTAGGGTTTTAAATAATATGCAGTAGAATTTGAATTGGATTCTTTCTTGGATTGGGAGCCAGTGTGAGTTGATGAAGGCATCAGTGATGTGGTCATGTTTTTTCAATGAGTAGATGAGTCTCAAAGCTGTATTTTGGATTGTTTGGAGTTGTCTTATCGTAGTTGCAGGACATGGAAGGAAGAGTATGTTACAGTAGTCCAATATACCTAGTATTAGGGATTGTACTATAAGTTGGAATTGTGTTCTTTCAAAGAATTTTCGGACTTGTCTCAGGTTTCTCATGATTGCGAATGATTTTTGAATTGTTTTATTTATTTGCGGTTGCATAGTGCAGCATCTGTCTATGGTCATGCCTAGTAGTTTTATGGTGGTTTGGATGGGATATTTGATTGCGTTTATGTCTAGGTTGGTTGTGGTTTGGATCTTGTCATTTTCTAGGAGGATGAATTTGGTTTTGTCTTGGTTGAGTTTAAGTTTGTGATTTTTTCATCCAGGTTGTGACTGCTTCAAGTGTTTGGTGAAGTTTGTCTGTCATGGTAGGTTTAGAATGATCGTATGGGACGAGGATGGTGATGTCATCCGCATAACTATAGGAGGTTATGCCTAGATTATCCAGATGCGTTCCTAGAGAGGCAGTGTAGAGATTGAAGAGGGTAGGGGATAGTGGAGATCCTTGTGGTACGCCGCAGGGGTTTGACCAGGATTCTGACTTTTCTTTGTTTGATTTTACACTGTAGGTTCTGAGTTTTAGGAATCCTTCAAACCAGGAGTATACTTTATCTGAGATGCCTATTGCATCTAAGATCTGTAGAAGGATGTTGTGGTCTACTAAGTCGAATGCCGCCGATAGGTCCAGTTGTATGAGTAGCATTTTTTTCCCTGTACTAAGTTGTTGTCTGACGGTATCCATAAGGGAGCTTAGTAGTGTCTCTGTACTGAAGTTTGTTCTGAAGCCTGATTGCATGGGGTGGAGTAGGTTGTGGTCCTCTATGTAATTGGTGAGGAGTTTGGCTACTAGGCCTTCTATAATTTTGACATATAGCGGAATTGAGGCTATAGGTCTAAAGTTAGATGGGAGGTTTTGTGGTGCTTTTGGGTCTTTTTGGATTGGGGTGATGACAATTTCGCTGAGGTCAGCAGGGAATGTGCCTTCTGTGAGCGTGAATTGGATCCATTGTAGAGTTATGGTGCGGAATTTTACACTAGGGGTGGTAAGGAGATATGAGGGGCAATGGTTGAGGTCACAGGAGGCATGGCTGTATTTTTTGTAGAATTTGTTGAATTCTGACCATTGTATGTTAGGGAATTGAGTCCAAATTCTGTCTGCTGCGGTTGCCTCTTTTCCTGTAGGGTGGATTGTGATTGGATTTTGATGGGATGGGTTAAGGATGAGTGTGGCTCTGGTGTTGGTGATTTTGTTCTTGAAGTGTTCTGCTAAGAGGGTGGGTGATGGTGGAGGTGTGTTCGTGGTGGTAGTGTATGGTTTGGTGTCTGTTAATTCTTTCAGGATTTGGAATATTTTTTTGGAATCTTGGGTTTCCGTGCCTATGAGATTAGTATAGTAGCTTTTCCTCTTATCTTTTAGTAGATTTTTGTATTGTTTGTTGATTTTTTTCCAGTCGGTTTTTGTTTGATCTTGGTTCTTTTTTCTCCATTTTCTTTCTAATCTTCTACACTGTCTTTTGAGTTGGAGTAATTCATTATCAAACCATTGGTCTGATTTCCTGCTGGTTCTGGTTTTGGTTTGTAGGGGTGCCAGATCATCAAGGATGTTGGTGGATACATTTTTCCAGTGGGAGATGAAGTTTTTTGGGTCGCAGTCTTGGATAGTTTCGTCTACATTTGACCAGAAAATGGTTGGGTCGATATGTTTGCGTGAGGTATATGTGGTTTTTTTTGATTGAGGTGTGTGTTTGGTCTTGGTCCAATTGATGTTGAAGTTATAAATGTAGTGGTCTGACCATAGGGATGGGGACCATGTTCCGTTAGGAGTTTGGATTGCTGGATTGGATGGTTGGTGAGACATGAATGCAGCAATGTCCAGTTGATGACCTTTTTCATGAGTGGTTTGTGGGTTTAGGATCTGGAAGGATAAGGCATTGAGGAAGGATAGACAGTTATTTGCTGGTGTGGAGGTTGTGTCTTCTAGGTGTAGGTTTAGGTCTCCTAGGATGAGGTTATATTCAGCTGTTAGTAATGGGTAATGCATTTGATACACCTCATTTCTGTGGTACAAACAAAGGGGTCCTTTTACTAAGGCGCGCTAGTCGTTTTAGCGTGCCCTAAACACTAACGCACTCATTCTATGGACGCGGTAGCGTTTAGCATGCGTTAAAACGGCTAGCGCGCCTTAGTAAAATGACCCCAAAGTGATTTACATATTATATACTGCAGCCCTTGGAACTCAAAAAGTATCATTTTTATAAAGATTTTGACTTTCACTACTTACTTTTTCTATAGCACTACTAGATTCTCACAACTGCAGAAGAGATGAACTCTGTTCAGTAGAGTTACAAAGACATGCACACATAACAGGACAAATAATAGATTTCAAGAAACATATTACAGTCTATGTGGTTAAAATTGAGGATATCGTTGGATGGAGCCAAGACTAAGAAGTTCTTGGTCCGTGTCTGGATTTTTCTAATCTATGTTTTAACATAAAAAATGGTAGTTTGGCCATACAGGCATTTCAAAGGCATGATCAATCACATGCTGATAAAATTGATGATATGAAAACCATTCAGTAGAAAGTGGACCTCTGGATGTCATTGGCTTTGGCAGCCAGATGAGTAAATTTATTTAAAGAAATGCAATTTCTAGTGAAATAGGTGTGTCATTCTGAACAGATGAGTAATATTTCAGTACTTGCAAGCAGTGCAAAAGGAATCTACTTCAGCTTTTGAATTTCTCTTTCTTCACTAGAGGGCTCTGTTGTCTCTTTCAGTTTTTTCTTTTGCATGTGAGCTGGAAGGAGTCTTTCTGATCTGATTTGCTCTGATTTGTTTGTTTTGTTTCTTTTTTTTTTTTTCTAGTCTTTTTCATGGTATTTTGTTGACTGCTTTCAGTGCTAAGAGCTTCCCTAATCGAGGGTCCAGCTCTGCCTGAGGTTTGCAGCTGACAGACCAATCCCTCCGTGGTACTTGTTTGCCAGCCTGCAGAAACCTTTTGGAGCTTGCGGTCTGTTTTCCTTGTAGCATTGCTCGCCTACTATGTCGCAGGGGCTGGAGCACAGGCTCTCAGGCATCCATAAGGGGCTCAGCGGGGTCATGCAGGGTGCCGGCTGCATTTTGCCTCCTCCATTTTTGTGTCTGTGAGAGTTGAGGCTCAATCAGACACTGGTCAGACTAGCAGCCTGAAGATTTCAGTGCTGGAGGAGTGGTCCGTTTGAGGTAGTGATTTCTTAGCCCAGATTCAGCTACCTTTGGAGATGAGGCAGGCTGCAGCACATTTCCAGTAAGGTTGTTACAGCTTATTAGAAAAATCAGTGGGGTCTGTATTGAAGGTTATGCAGGATTGCAGAGTGGATGTGATTCTTAAAAGGCAATTCAAAGAGCTGGCCTTGGGAATCAGCAGCTATAGCAGCTTCTTTTGTGACATGCACCTGTCATACCAGGTTGTGGAATCTTGAGCTGGTGGAGGGCGAGCCTTTGCCCCAGCTTCTATTAGCAGGGGTGGATTATGTAACTGATGCTCTTTACGACATCATCAGAATCATGAGCAAAGTTTCAGCTTATATGATCTCAGCCCACAGAATGCTCTGGATCGGGCAATGGGCTGGAGATTCAACCTCTAAGGCTACCCTCAGCAGACTTCCTTTCAAGGGTCAACTCTGGTTCAGAAAGAGACTGGATGATCTCATGAGCTGCATGGTAGACTGTCGGCTGAAATCTCTACCTGACAGCAGACTGCAAACCTCTAGAGGCTCCAGTGAGTCTAATTTTCATGGCTCCAAGAACTTTCGGCAGTACTGAGGAGTAATCGCATCTCTGAGATCTTTCCAGGGATTCAGGCAGAGATTCTCAGGTCCTAGGTAGAGCCAAACCTCCAGTTCACATCCAGCTTCAACCTCCAAGAAAGCACAATGATGCCAGGTCTGGAATGGTTCCCCTGAAGATAGGGGGAAAGCTCTCAGACTGTGCAGAAGCCTGAGCACAGATCTCATCAGATCGTTGGGTATTGGAGATCATTTAGAGCAGTTACAAGCTCGAATTCACCCAGCCCTGAATGGACTGATTTGTGGACTCCCTGGCAATGCAAGCAAGATCGTGGCTAAAGTTCAGAGGCTATTAGATATTCAGGTCATGGAGTCTGTGCCACCCGAAGATTTGGGCTCAGGCATATACTCCATATACTATGTTGTGCCCAAGAAAAGACTCAGATGATTGGAGATACATTCTGGTTCTTACACATGTCAATGCAGCGCTGAAGTTCTGTACTTTTGCATGGAAACAGTACGATCAGTCATAGCGGCAGTAGCTCGGGGGGTGGGGTGGGGGTGGAGTTTCTGGCTTCTCTGTTTTTGATAGAGGTCTATCTACATGTTCCCATATTTCTAGACCACAGAAAGTTTCTGAGTTTTCATGTCCTGGAAATCCATTACCAGTTCTGGGCCTTTCTCTTTGGGCTGGAGACAGCACCTCACATGTTCACCAAGGTGATGGCAGTGGTAGCTGCCACCTGCGCAAGATGGGCTTGCAGGTTCATCCATATCTGTTTGACTGGCTGTTCAGAGCTTTGTCACTCCCAGAAGGAGAGCAATACTAATATTTTTTTTAAAAAACAAACACCCTAAGATTCAAGATTCTGCAGAGAAAAAGAAACAAATGTATTTCTTCCTGAGCAGTTCAAAAGATAGACAGCAGATTAAAATGCTCAAAATTGACACAATTCAAACATTAACTTGAAAATAAAATCATTCCCCCCTACTTTTGTCTCCTTCCCTCCATTCTGTGCCTCCCTCCGGCGGGTGTCTAACCTTCTCGCCGGCTCCAACCTGGCCATTTTATGCAGCCCACAGTCCGATGCCCCCTAGTGTTACCTTGTGGCCGGCTTCCTCCTCCTCACAGCCGTAGTACGCACGGAGCCACGTGCAGCAGCTCCTCATGCATCCTGCACCTGAACCGGAAGCCTTCAATCTGACATTGCAACATCAGAGGGAATGCTTCTGGATGAGGTGTTGTTCACACGAGAAGCTGCTGCACATGGCTCTGTGCACACTACGGCTGTGAGGTGGAAGGAGCCGGCCACAAGGTAACACTAGGGACACTGGACCGCATAAAACAACCAGGCGGGCCGGATTTGCCCCGCGGGCCTTTGAGTTTGACACCTATGGTCTAGAATGTCTCACCTATTGCACTGGAAAAAAAGATTATGTACCTACCCTGGTAAGCTCTTTTCCAGTAGATAGGCTAGACATTCTAGTATTTACTGTACCTACTTACAGTTTTCAGTACCTTTATGCTTCTCCAAGCTGTTTCTTGGATGCCTGTCAGCCCTTGAGGGCTGGAAAGAATTTATATATGTTTCAATATATTGGGGAGTGGTTCCTCGGCATCTTTGGAGTCTGTGCTGGCATTTAATTTTAATATTGGTTGAATTCTTGAGCAGAACAGTTGGTTTAAGCCTGGTTCTATGGGTGCCTCTACTTTGTGTATTGGGTGGCTCTCTGTGTCCGAGTACTAACTGTAGAGGGAGCTAAACAGCCCAGTGAAATACTATAGAGGCAGAGTGAAAAATCTGGAGTGGATTCCTTCTGCAACCATGCGGCTAAAGGGAAATAACCCCAGGGCTGCCCAATTCTGGTCCTCGAGATCTTCTGGCAGGCCAGGTTTTCAGGATAGCCACAATGAATATGCATGAGAGAGATTTGCTTGCACTGCTGCCTTCTTGGTATTCAAATCTCTCTCATGCATGTTTATTGTGGATATCCTGAAAACCTGGCCTGCCAGTAGATCTCGAGGACTCGAATTGGGCAGCCCTGGTCTACAATGTCTCGTCTATCTACTATAAAGGAGCTTACCAGGGTAAGTACATAATCTCTTTTTTTATTAATATCCTTTAAATTTCACTTGAAAACATATGGCAAGTTACAAAACAAAATAACTATCGTCCTTTTTAAAGGTAGAGTCAGGACTAGTAGTTTTTGTTTGTTTGTTTGTTTGTTTTTCTAGCTGTGTGTGCTATCAAAAGTTCTAATGCTGTAATAAGAGGAATTCTCCATTGGTTCATGTTTACGTAAATACTGCTATAAGTCACTACAATAATTATGTTTTAACTTGTTTGCAGCTGGTTCATATTGGAGCAAAATTCATGTTTGTGACCGGAATGTTTGTGTGTGGATCTGCTACAATTATTTTTGGGTAAGTTGTCTTGTCTTGTCTTTTTAAGGGGGTAGAAGAGGGTAGGGTTAATCTCCTTCTTCCTCCACTTTGTACTCCACTGCTCTGAAACTTGGTAGAACACCACAACTATTTGTAAAGCTGAATTAAGCAGGAGCTGTAGTCCTGCCAGAAGACAAAATAATTATACATAATATGCAAACATTTTGCTGCGTGCTTTGAAGACATTTTGGACTCCTGAAGAAGGCTAGTATTGCCGAAACATGGACTTTGTTCAGTCCTTACATTACATTGTATATCACCGACTATTGTTTGTATTTGCACAATCACTTTTTTTTGGACTTTGCATAAACATTTTTACTCCTTTTCATCCAGATATTTTGCGTCTTTTTGTTTCACTTTGTTTTGGTGTCTTGTTTTGTTGTGGATCCTTTGTTTTTCCCACCCTCCCCCCCCCCTTTTTTTTTTTTTTTTTTTTTTTTGCTTCTGCACATCCTAGACACAGCAGAGACTTTTGAATACACTTCTTTTCAGGTGCAGATTTACTTTTCCATAGGACTCTCCATACTTGACATAGTAACATAGTAAATGATGGCAGATGAAGATCTGAACGGTTCATCCAGTCTGCCCATAAGTTATATCCATTTAAAAAAACACATGATTAGGTTAACTTGTCTCTTCTTTGATATTTCTGGACTATAGACTAAGTCTCTGGTATTGTCCTAGGTTCCAAATGCTGAATTTGCCGTTCAAGCTCACTGTAGCCTAAACAACCATCCTGTTGTTTGCAGGATATCTACTTTAAAGTCTGGCCATATTATCTCATTAGTGGAGTTCACGTTGACGCCCACTGAATCACCATATATGGAACACAGACTGTGCAGGTCTGTCCAATACTGGTCATAGTGGCATACGTCAACAGGCAGGGAGGCACCAAGAGTGCCACAATGAGAAAGCAGACCTAGTCATTGTTTTGCTAGGCAGAAATCCACCTGCAGGCTTCATCAGCAGCACATGTAGTGGGACTTGACAAAATGCAAGCTGACTATCTCAGCCGGTGGACTTTGGATCAGGGGTAGTGGTTGTTGTCCCGGAAGGCCTTCAACAGCATTGTGAGTAGCTGTGGGTTTCTGACATTCAATCTGATGGTGTTGGCAGCCAACAAAAAATCTCTTGGTTCTTCAGCCAAAGATTCAAGCCCAGAAGCGTAGTCATGGACACCCTAGTACAACCTTAGCCAGAGAAAGGTCTGTTGTATGGGTTCTCCCATGGCCCCTGGAAAGGCTGGGTCATTCGAAGAATAGCGACCCACCTGAGGTAGGTAATCCTGGTTGTATCAGATTGTAGCCAAACCAGATCTGCATATCATGGCCAGAAAGAGAAATGTCTCAAAGTGTCACTTCCAACTCTTTATTTTTTTTTTTTCTCACTGGATCTGATTGCCCTGGAGGATCTGGAACACTTTGAGCTTACGACATGACTCGAGAGTGCAGCTTTAGCATGGAAGGGCTACTCTGAGGTGGTCATAACTACCCTCCTAAGATCTAAGAATCAAGTGGCTGTTGCAGCCACTGTTTCAGTGCTCGTATGCTGAGCAGAATTTGGAACCCTTTTAGGCTCCAATATCAGTGGTCCTGACATTCCTTTAGTTTGGACTCAATAAGGGCCTGAAGGTTGGTTCCCTCAAAGTACAGGTGTTAGGCCTCTCATGTTTTTAGGGTTCAAGGGGAGAAAGTTTCTTCAGCCTCTCATTCTGCGGTAGCTAGATTTGTTGAAGAGAGAGTTGCAACTGCATGCTCCTGTGCAACAGCCGGCCCTAATGTGAAATCCTAATATTATTTTGCATGCTCTTAGTAATACCCTGAACGAGCCCTTACAAGAGGTGTCGCTGATGGATCTTTCAGTAGACAGTTTTCCTAGTATCAATCGTCTCAGTGAGAAGGGTGTTGGAGTTGCAGACTCTGCCATTCAGAGAGCCTTTCCTTGGATTTAAGGACGCTGGAGTCTTGCTGCACACGTTACCTTTCTTTCTGTCAAAGGTGGTTTTGGAATAGTCTCCCGGAAGAGGTGGTGGAGATAGAGACTGTGTCCAAATTCAAGAGGGCCTGGGATAGGCACGTGAGATCTCTTAGAAAGAGAAAGAGATAATGGTTACTGCGGATGGGCAGACTAGCTGGGCCATTTGGCCTTTATCTGACATTATTTGGCCTTTATCTGACACCTTCCCGAATTCTTGTATGTTTATGTCATAAAATTGTTAAATGTGAACCTCTTATTTTTGATTTGTACATCGCTTAGTGATTCTAATAGGCGATCAATCAAATTTGCTAATAAACTTGATAAACTTGAACTTGATCATGTTTCTATGTTTCTATAAATCATAAATCAGGAAGTACAACGGGGGGTGTTCCATACCACGGGTTTGGAGAGAAAGGACATAGTTTTGGTGTTGCTGGATGCTAGAGTTCTTCTCCACTACCTTGAGGTGGTGATTGATTTGCATCTCTCAGATCATCTTTTTGTACTAATGAGTCCTAACATTCTGGGGAAGCCAGCTTCTAAGGCTTTCATTTCAAGATGGATTTGCATGGCTATTTCTTCAGTGTATATCGGGTATGGCAAGCAATCACTAATTTCTTTGAGAGCACATTCTACGCGGAGTATGGTTTTTCCATGGGCAGAATACCAGGTAATCCTGCCTGAGGAGATTTGTATGTAGAATAGCTACTTGGTCCACCCTCCATACTTTCACAAACATTTGCAGGATGGATATAGCAGGTTCTTGGTGCTAGCACCAGGCTCATCTGCTTCATCCTAGACTCGGGGGGACTACTTTGGTATGTCCCACTGGTTCAAAACTCGTATGCCTTTTGCATTAGAAGGGAAGATCTTTTTTCTAGTAGAAAGGCATATGAGTTGAAGGCCGCCCTCTCAGATTTCAATTAGCCTGCTTAGTGTCTCCAGATAGGTATGTATTTCCAGATGTTTGTCTTTGCCTATCAATCAGGTTTAAAGACTGAGCAGATTACTCACTATTTTATAAATCAGAGATTGTAGCAAGTACATAAGTGTTTGTGCTGGTTGTAATCTGGTAGGTGGATAATTCTGTTCCTCCTTATTTTATATTAAGAGCAGAGCAGATCTGGCTTTTTCAGGGAGTTCTTCTTTTTATTTCTCCTCTTATTTGCTTTGGTACGAACTGAAGGTGCAGCACAGCCCAGAGATACAGGTGGCAGAGCTGAAAAAATGTTCATGCAGTGGGAGTTGACAAAATGCAGTTGTTATCCCTGCTGAAAAAAATTACATGTAGTGGGACTTGACAACTTGTGATAAGAGGTAAATAACCCTCTGGTTCAAGACTCATAAGCCTTTCTACTAGAAAGAAAATTATCAAGGTAAGAACCTAATCATCCCTTACCACCTATTCCATGACTTTCTAATTTCTGCAGAAGTCTTTCATATGAGGTAATTTCTCAAATGCCTTTTGCAAATCTTTATACACAGCATAAATCGGCTCACCTTTATCCACATGTTAATTCACCCCTTCAAAGAAATGTAATAGATTAGTGAGGCAAGATTTTCCTTAACTAAATCCATGTTGACTCTGTTTCATTAATACATGCTTATGTATATGCTCTGTCATTTTGTTCTTTATAATAGTCTATACCATTTTGCCTAGCACCGATGTCAAACTCGTCTGTCTATAATTTCCCAGATCACCTCTGGAACCCTTTTTAAAAATAGGCATTACATAGACCAAATTCCAGTCTTCGGTACCATGCTGGATTTTAAAGATAATTTTCAAATCACTAACAATAGCTTTGCAAGTTCATTTTAGAATTTGATCAGTACTCTGGGATGTATACCATCAGGTCCAGGCTATTTACTACTGTTGAATTTGTCAAATTGCCCATTACATCTTCTAGTGTTAGAGATTTGTTTTGGTTTTTCTGGCTTATCTGCACTGAATATCGTTTCCAGCACTGGTATCTCCCCCGCATCTTCCTTAGTGAAGACTGAAGCAAATAATTCATTTAATCTCTCTGCTATGGCCTTGTCTTCCTTGAGTACCCCTGTTACCCCTCGATCATTTAGCAGTCCAACAGATTTTTTTTTCCCGTCTTCACCTAGTATTTCATTCAACTCTGGTCTCTTTATCTCAAGAAAGATATAGTGGCACTAGAAAAGGTTCAAATAAGAGCAACCAAGATAAGGGAGATGGAACGCCTCTCGCATAAGGAAAGACTAAAAAAGTTAGGGCTCTTTAGCTTGGAAAACATGGCTGAGGGGAGATATGATTATGGTCTACAGAATCCTGAGTGGAGTAGAACGGGTACAAATGGATTGATTTTTCACTCTGAAAAATTACAAAGACTAGGGGACACTCGATGAAGTTACAGGGAAATACTTTTAAAACCAATAGGAGGAAATACTTTTCACTCAGAGAATAGTTAAAGCTCTGGAACGTGTTGCCAGAGATTGTGGTAAGGGCGGATGGCATAGCTGGTTTTAAGAAAGGTTTGGACAATTTCCTGGAGGAAAAGTCTATTGTCAGTTATTGAGAAAGACATGAAGGAAGCCACTGCTTGCCCTGTATTGGTAGCATGGAGTGTTGCTACTCTTTGGGTTTTTGCCAGGTGCTAGTGACCTGGATTGGTCACTGTGAGAACGGGCTACCAGGCTTGATGGACCATTGGTCTGACCCAGTAAGACTATTCTTTTGTTTTCATGTCCTGAGTATGGAGTTATGACCCTTTGTGGTTCATTATCATAATTCTTTCTCTGGTATATAAGCATATCATTTTTTCCCTCTTTGTATGTGTAGAGAATATTTGGTTGTCTGAAATTTTTCTTATGTTTTGTGTCTATATACTACAAGAAAAAAGGAGATGCTACCTTTCCAGATAGAAAGGAAAAAAACCCCAACAGTGAAGATAGTTGTGTGTCTCTATACACTGATATTGAGTCAGTTATTGGCCTTGAGCATTGAAAGCTGGGGATCTCCAATGTGCCAACATAGCTTCCTTCTTGATGGACTGGATATTGAGACTAGTGTGGTAGACATGAATCTCAAGTTTACAATGTAAATTTGCCTGCTACAGGCAGTGCTCAGGTTTTTGATTTGTTTGAACTTCCGTCTTTTAACAGCAACAATATTGAAGCTGCTGCATTATGTAGAGCAAAGTAGCATTTCATCTATTTATTGATTATTATTATTTTTTTTTCTGATGTGCTCCTCAAATGTTGCCATCAAAAGAGGTGTGGGGAGTGCAGTAGAGGTAGTCATGCTGAATCGCACCCAATAATGGTCTTGGTCCTTGGAAGCTGTTGCACTTCTTCCGTTTCCTTGGAGGATGAGTAACCCTCATGTTGGGGTGCTTCGAGGCACTGGTATCTTGATTCTCATGGCACTACAGTTTGAGAGCTGTGATGCCAATATGTGCCAAACTTTGATTGGTGTCTAAAGTGATTGGTCCCTCAGAATCGAAGAGGAGGAATCCTTCCATTCTTCTAGGTAGGACTTGGGGTGATGATCTTCCCAATGGCCTCTATCAGTGCTCAATGTCAATGGTGATCGAGGCACTCATGATGCCAATGAATCCCCAGTGTCCATTATGTTTCTTGAATCTATAGAGACTGACGGTTTCTGATGGTAAGATCAATGGCCTTGGCTTTTCTGCACCAAAAAGTCAATTGTGCTGCTTCTTTCAGCCACAAATCTCTTTTTGGATATCTTTGAAAACCAGCTTTTATGAGAAGAGGGATTTTGGGTAGACACCAGTATCTGGTTCTGTTGGCACTGAGTATGCTTGAGGCCTGGATGAGGCCTTTATCGATCTAAACACAGCAAAACGAAAGAAACTTAAAAAATTAACTAGAGGTACTAACAGGAAAATTGCCACACAATAGTGACAGGACTTGAAACCCCCCCCCCCCAACAAAAAACAAAACTTAGAAGCTGGAAATTATTCACAAAGATACATCTTGATGTGAGCTCCAGTAACACGCAGCTGTGTGGAAAAGTGAGGATTGAAGCAGTCCTGCATGAAAGCAACAGACAGGAAGTGTTGCACATGTGTGGCACTTAAAAGTTTGTGGAAACCCTAAACTGGAGTAGTGTTTTCTGTGCCAAGCTCCGACATCTTATATCTCACAATTTTGAGAGAGCTTATTTTGTTTGATCTCTGAGAACTGAGAATATCATATGTCACCCCATCACAAAGCATATAGCAGAACTAGAAAAGCTTTGGAGAAGGGTTAAAAAATTGATAAAGGGAATGGAGCAGCTTTATGAAGAGAGGTTAAACAGGTTACGGCTATTCAACTTAGCAAAGACAACTGAGGGGGATAAGTTAGAGAGGTTTATAAAATTATAAGTGAGATGGAATAGTTAAATATTCCCCAAGATGAGGCTATATCAATAATACGTCAAGTACTAGATACTGGATCCCGTCCTCAATTGATTCCTACTGATTTTCTTGTGTCCCTTGCTACTTTGGTTTTAACTAGAAATCATTTTTTATTTAAAGATACATTTTTTATCTGCAGGTAAGAGGGGGTGGCGATGGAGGCCTCCTTCATGCCCACTATTGCCAACTTGTTTATGATCCAATTTGAGGAGCAATGGGTCTACCCTTCTGCAGATTTTCAACATGTGTTGGGATGATGGAGGTACATAGATGATATTCTGATATTCTGGGGGGCACTATTCACAGCTAATTACCTTTGTTGCTTTTCTCAACTAGTGCTTTCAAACTATTCATTTTGAATTAAACTGGATTAAGTCCACTATTTTTTTTTTTGGACATTAATATTCAGATGGTGCAGGGTAGATAATAATAATTTAATAATAATTTTATTTCTTATATACCGCTATACCATAAGTTCGAAGCGGTTTACAAAGAAGTTCGTGCAGTGTTTACAGCAGGAGACATATGTTTACAACAAGATACATATGTTTGGAACAGGAAATAAGCTAGGAATTGGAACCAGGGATTTGAGATACATAAGCTAAGTGGAAGAGTGTGCATAATAAGTCGGAATTACAATGAATAATATACAGGGAATTACAATTTGGAAGCGATAATGGGGGAAGTTTACAGAGAGGAGACTGTGTGACCACAGTCTTTTGGAAGCCTATGGACTGGAATACCCTGTTGCAATTATCCAGCATGCATTCTAAGCATTCAAAAATGGGATTGCCATTTGCCCAGTTTTTACGGTATAAGAGAATATGTTCTTCAGTATAAGTTTATGATCTGAAGGCAAGGAACCTTATGGATAAATTGTTACAGTGTGGGTATCCAGCTAAAATAGTTGAGAAAGCAGCAAAGTGGGCTCATTGGAATCGGAGAGAGCAGCTTCTTCACTATACTAAACATAATGATGGTGATATGCTTACCTGTGTTTTAAAATATGAGCATACCCCCATGATAGTAAATGCTATGAAACATCACATTAATGTTTTGACAGCTCACCCAGGGTTGCGAGATCTCAAGTATCTATTTTCATTTACAAGAAATATGAATTTGCGTGATTATTTGTGTCTGGCAGTAGCATGGACCACTGGGGATGAGGGAGGGGGGTTGGACTTTGAGGACCATCACAGTTGTGGTCGGTGTATTGTATGTCCTATGATGTTGGAAGACCCTACTTCTTATGATCAGAGAACTGATAAAACTTGTTATCTTTATGCTGATACATCCTGCAATGTTATTTACTTGCTAATTTGCCCCTGTGGGCTTTTCTATGTGGGACAGACTTCAAAGCAGCTGAAGATTTACTTACAGAGCACAGACATTGCATCACTGCTGAGAAATTATGGAGCCGTTGGTAAAACATTGCATTGGTAAATGGCATGGGTTGTTTTTTTTTTTTTCATTGTTCTGCTGCCAGGTTTTAGAACAATTACAGATAATAATAATAAATAATAATAATTTTATTCTTATATACCGCCATACCAAAAAAGTTCTAGGTGAGGTGAGCTAATACATGGGATACAGATAAAATACAAATTAGAATAATGGACTTAAAAACAGATAAAGACAGAAAGCATTTACAATATAATGCAGAAAATACCAGCATGGCAGGAAAAGAAGTAATACATAGAACAGATAAAATACATCAAGTTGAATATAAGGAACTTGATTGAAAAAATGAAGCAGAATGCATTCATTTTTTCAATCAAGTTGCTTATGACTTCCTGATGCGGTGATATCCGACATCGGTTGCTTCAGAAAAAGCGGTAATGAATATTTGCTCTGCAGTCTGTAGCTCCAGCTGGCCTGAATCATGCAATGGAATGGAGGGCATTCCTATAGGTGGAGCTCTGGTGATGTCATCTGCTGACTGGTCTTTAAAGCAATCATTCAGAGCAGTTTCTAACTACCTAATGTCCTGTGAAGAGGCTATTCCCCTGATGACACTGGAGGCGAAACGGGGGTCTCCCGTTGGGATTTCTGAAACTGTGTATTCATGGACTCTACACTGATTTATGAAACTGTCAACGGAGGAGTGAGTTGGCTGACCTGAGCAGTGGCTGTTTAAAGCTAAGTAGTGCTTTTTTTTTTTTTTTTCTCTATAGGCTGCTACTAGATTTTTGACTTTTTTGAATTGTTGTTTGAACTGTTTGTTTGAATTGAATGATTATGCTGGAATAATATACTTTGTGATATACACATATTTTTGATTTTTTTTTTTTTTTATTGTGTTCTGGCCTTATTTGTGGCAATCTGACTATTGCACTCTGGGATACAGCACTGCTTTTGTTCTTCTCACTGCTCCTATGCCGTTTGGATTTTGTAAATCGTTCACCAGTAAAGGACTGCTATAGGGTGAACTTCCATGAATACTGAATATGAGTAGGATTGTGACTTTTCTATTTCTATGTTTTTCCTATTGTTGTTGTTTGAGGCACTTAAGAAAATTTTGCTGCACTGAAGTGGAGTTTTATTTTCTGACCGATGATGTTATGCTGTTATGTTAAGTTCCATGCTATTATGTGAGGTCTCTTTTCTCCACTTAGGTGCTTTGTTTCAATTGCCTCATTCTCAACAGAAGAAGGTAGTTATTGTGTATTTTGTGGTTAGTTCTATCCTACCTAGTGTTATATGAATGGTGATTGTTATTTAAAACAGGAGGCACTCAATGAAACTAACAACCAACTGATTGATTGATTGAAAACATATAAAGTATTTTTCATGCTAACCAAAGTAAACTGTATCTGTTTCTGGAGGCCAAGGTGAATGTGACTAAGCTGAATTCAAAAGAGGCTTGGCAAAGTTCTTAGAGGAAAAGTCCATTAAAAAATAGCCAGTCTATAGAAATAAAAGCCATTGCTTTTATCCCTGGAAATAATCTTTTAGATTTGGGTCTACGTTTTGGAATATGTTGTGTATTTGTGACCTTGATTGACCATTTTCTCAAGATGCTGGACTCTATAGACCTTGGTCTATCTTGGTGTGACTTGTTTTAAAATAATATGGACATGGTCTTAACAATTCACAAAATTTTAGATGGTTGCAATTGAAGCAGGCCATTCAGGAGGGGTTCCCTGAATGAAAAATCTTGAAAATAAATAAAGCTTGCCGGTCTTATGTTTTCAGGTGGACTTCCTGGGACACCAGGCTGCTCAGTGGTATAAATTAATATCTGGAAGACTGGTCTGCGTGACATTTGGAGTATTGAGATAAAGCATCGAATTACTGCGTCTCAATGACCACGAATTTGGGCTTGCAGGATGAGATGTACGGTGTCGGCATCTATGAGACAAACTTTGGGCTCCTTTTACAAAGCCGCGCTAGGGCCTTAATGTGCGGAATAGCGCGCGCTAGATTGCTGCACACGCTAGCCGCTACCGGCGGTAAATTTCCAGCTAGGGGGCGCTATAGCATGCGCTAATCCGGTGCCTGCGATAAAACCGCTAGCGCGGCTTTGTAAAAGGACCCCTCTGTTTTTCTTGTTGCAAAGAGCATTTTGGACCCTAGTTCGTTTACAAAAAATTAGACAGCTCTAAGTCTAATAGATGCTGGCACTGTCATCTTGAAGCTGGGACATTAGATCATTTACTATTCTATTGTCCATTGATACTTAGCTTTTTGGAAATCCATTTGGGATCAAGTAAATAATTTACTGGAAAATCGGGTGGCGTTATCGTATGATACTGTGTTATTTGGTACATCAGTGAGAGCTAAGAGCCAAATATCTTCTAATAATAATAAACTTTTACTCATGCAGGGGTTGCCATACAGCATATTACGAAAAACTGGAAAAATTGGGACTGGCTGAGTTATAATTTTTGGTGGAATTCTTTATGCCACATTTTTAAAATGGAGCATGTAATAGCCATACAGCAGGGGCATTTTAAGAAATTTAGGGATGTTTGAGACCCATTAACAAAATATTGTAAAGAATGAATATTACTTTTTCCCTTTGAACATACACGTCCAAGTTTGAGGGTGGGAAGGGGGATACTTTGTCTTTTCTTATGTATGAAGATAATTGTTGGGTATGTGGGGGGGGAGGGATATTTGATCTGAAGTAGTCTTTGTTAGAATATTAAGTGATGTTAAAGTATAAAATGATTTTATATTGTATCGCACTGATTGAAAGTTTTAAAAATGAATAAAGAATTAAAATAATAATAATAATATGGACATGTAGTATTTGGTATCTAAGGGGGGAACATTACCAATGTGGGCTATCCTTTTAAAATGTTTAATTTTATAGCACAGATCCCATTTTATACAATGAGACCTAGTTACTAACAACTGGGGTCAACAGTAAACTAACCTGTCTTCAAGATAGCCCACACTGATAGCTTTCCCTCTTGGAATGGTTTTGAATCTTTTGTCTACTTCTGGTTTACAATTTTACCTGTACATGCTTCTGGCTTTTGTTTTTCAGTATGTTGAATAAAGCACCTAATGGACCAATATTTATAGCTCTCTGCTTTATAGTGAGGTCAGTGGATGCTATAGGATTTGGAGCTGCAATGACCGCATCGTTCTCTATTCTTGCAAAGACTTTTCCCAACAATGTAGCTACAGTACTGGTATGCAAATTTTGATGTCTGTAAAGCATAATATTCTGAGGCATAATAGCCATTCTGTAGTATTCCAAAACTTCCTGCAAATTCATTGTTGCAATGCTATTGTAGTTTAGTGCTATTTCTCTAAACCACTAGGAACAGCCGTATCATTAAGAAGCCACAACAGTAACTGATCTGTAATACTGTTCCAAACATAGCTGCTCCAGGAAGTTGTAATTGCATGAAAGAAATATCAAAATAAGTGGGGGAACCGTGTGGTGCTTGTCTTCTAGTTCTTTCCCTCTGTGTATCTGTTTTTCTATGTACCTGACCTGGAGAGGAGAAGAGAAGGGTAGTTTTAAATGAACAGTTCCTAACATTCTGCTTATTGTGGTAGTCTTCTCTTTGTGCAACCTAGTGGCTCTTACCTGCCTCGTAGGGAACAGTCTCCATAAGTTTTCCTTCAGAAGGGAGTAAACCTCTTCTGTCTGAATTATATTTTTCTCTTCAGTTGTAGGAAAGTCAGCTGAAGATAGAGTCTGACATGTATGTTCAAATTGATCATAGGCCTCCCTTGTAAGTTCCCAGGCCCTTCCCAAATCCAGATAGGCTGCTTTGACCGAGTCCCCAAAATGACACAGCCTGAGGCCTCGATTTCCCAGCAGAGCCAAGGAGTTGACTGTCTTTGCTACAATTAAAGGAGTTTGCAGGTACCAGAGGGCAGGTGAGCCTTTTGATAAAGAGTACAGAATTCCTTGTGGGCAAAGATCAAATCTCATTTCAGAAGTTATGGTAGGAATAGAGGACTTGCTTGCCTTTATTTTATTCCAACTCTAAGCTTGGCTGCTCAAGCTGGAAGAGTCTCTACTTTGAGCACAAAGAGTCCTGAGATCTGTCATAGAACCTTGCTGGAGCTTGGGTACCTTCTCACATGTCTGGCATGAAGGATGAGGAAAGTGTCCTGTGTAAATTTTAGAATTGGAAATATCACACTGACACAATAGCAAATAGATAACTCTCTTCTGCTGTAAAAGCAAAAATGTCAGCCACCCAACTGTGTTTAACCCTTTCAGGACCAAGGGACATATTTGTCCCATAACTTTAAAATCCTATAAATTTTGATTGGGATAGTCTACAGTTCTAAATTTGATATGTACGGATTCCATATGATACTGCCTTTATGTAAACAAACTGGTTCCGACATTCATTCATTAGCGTCGTTGCCAGATTGACGAGAAGATTCACTTGCCACACTGTCCATAAGCCAGAAGTGTGATTTTTTTTTTTTTAAATAATATTTCACAAAAAAAATCAATTTTTTGGCATCTGCAAGCCCTTTTTACCATAAAAATGTCGTCAAAACCACAAAAATTGGCCTACGATCCTTATGGTCCTGAAAGGGTTAAGTGGAGAAAAAAGACCTAAAGAAAACAGAAGTGTTGCACAGACCAGCACACAACTGTGGAAGTAGTAAGCTCACTATCATCACTGGTCAAAAACATCTCCACAGCACTCTAGGCCAAACAATTCTCTGTCAGCAGGAAAAATCACATTAACTGCAGTCATATAACGCCTTCCTGGTAAGAGCCGGGCTTACGAAGCTGCAGAGTTTGTTGTTGCTGTATTTCCTCTGAAGATGCCTCTGTGAAATGGGGTCTCCCATTGGGATTGGATTTAGCTGGGACTGTGACTGACAAATTATGGACCCTGCTGAGAGCTAAATGATAAATTTTGGATGAAAATTGAGTTCCCCAACTTGGGTGGCTGTCGTTTTCTATATGGTTACTGTGGATGGGCAGACTAGACGGGCCATTTGGCCTTTATCTGCCGTCATATTTCTATGTCTATTTGCTATTGTGTCGGTGTGAAAATAAAATTTAAACTTAACTATTAAGAGTCCTTCCTTTCCAGTCCAAAATCTGCCTAAGGAAGCTATGGCAGTTAATAAGAACAGTGAGGTCATTTTTGCCCAGTCTGAAATGTGAGACTAATTTAACTTTAACTTCAAGAATTATCACAGCTCTGGATTTCTGACCAAAGGGTCTTGTTTATTTGGCTGCATCGGGTTTGGTTTTGAAGCTGTTAGAAGGCCAACAAAGCAGGTTTTCTAATTGTGGTTTCTTAATTATTCTGGGCTCTTACCCCCTCTTTTACTAAGGTGTGCTAACCGATGAGCGCATGCTAATTGAATTAGTGCATGCTAAATACTAACGCGTCCATAGACTAACATGCACGGGTTAGCATGGTAGTAGGATTAGCTAAATTGATTAGCGCGTGCTAATCGGTTTGCCTACCTTAGTAAAAGAGGGCCTTAGTGTTGACATAGGAAACTGGATGTGTAAGCATCAGCTTCATGTAAGTGGAGGAACGTCAATCCACTCTGGGCTTTTTGTTTTCTCTCTATCCTTATCTGTGTCTTGATACTTTGTACAGTGGTGCCTCGCATAACGAACGCCTCGCACAACGAACTTCATGTCTTGCTTCCTACAACGAACTTCGTTTCACACAACGAAGTCGCCCGAGCTGCATCCTTCCGCGCAGGCACTGCGCTTAACTGCCCTCTCTCCGCCTGGCTCCCTGTGCAGTGGCGGACCGTCGGCTCGCAGGGGCCCGGCGCCTACTGCTGATGCGTTGGGGGGGGGCGGAGCTACTCTCACCGCTTCCCCGATGCTAGAAAAAAAAAAAAAATGAACAGTTAAGTCCCAGTTTTTGCTGCTGAGACTCTGCCCTCTCTCACTGTAAAATTAGACTCTACTTAGTCTGTCTTTAAATTTAAAAAACGTGTGTTGTTTTAAAAAACAATTATGTTTTTAGATGTATCTAAATAAAAATAATAACAAAAAATTTATCTTTTTTTATGTCATCTTAGCATATTTTATGCTACAGAACGAATTATTTTTTTTAACATGTATTGTTATGGGAAAACGCGTTTCACATAACGAACTTTTCGCATAACAAACTTGCTCCTGGAACCAATTAAGTTCATTGTGTGAGGCACCACTGTATGTCGAAATGCTTTGAAAATGAGCCCCAAAGTGTCTCGAAACTATTTTGACAAAGTAGAATGTATTGTGGCACATCTGATTTTAACTTCATTTCAAATAGTCATCAAATCATTACAGACCCAACAGCGGCCCTGTTTGCTATTCAGCTGCATCAGAGGACATGTGATTTGGCATTCTTTAAAAATTTATAAGAAAAAAAAGTCAGTATTTCTTTATCGAAAACATTATTACAAGCCTATTCCAGTTATTAGAGTTGGAAAGTGTTTTTACTGGTAAAGTATGCATATAATGCCATTTTTGTGCATACTTGAATGTGTTGTGAGGGGTTGGGAATAGGTGGTCTGTGATTCTGATGTTTGGGGAGGCTAAAGTAGGATGGGACTGCGGTAGGGCTAGGATAAGATGGGCCAAGTTAAAATCCTTTGAGTGGTAACACCTGTGTCAGCAGTTAAGGGACAGTGGGGGCACTTTTGAGCACAGTTGCTTTCCCTACCTTGTGGTTCTGTTACTGATAGTATTATACTTGCTGAACACACTACAGGGAATTCTATTCCAAAAAAATCAAAATGATGCACTTATCCCCACTCCCCTCCTTTTTACAAAGGGAAAGGGAATGGGGACTTGTATTCAAAGTGGTGGGCACTGGTGAACTAAGTGACTTGCCCAGGGTCACAGGGAGCAGCCCTGGGATTTGATCTCACAATCTCTGGGTGCAGAGGCAGCAGCTCCACAACCCTTCGGTATTAGCTCCGATGCTCATAGAATTCCTATGAGCTTCGGAACTATTAACCACGCTACGGTTTTGTAAAAGGGGGGAGTAAAATAATACAGCATATTAAGCAAAACAATATTTGTAGCATTCTGGAAATATATGCAGGTGCTTTTTAACGCTTGGCTTGGCTTGGCCCTAGCTCCTCAATCCAGCATCTTCCTGTGACACTGTAACAGAAATCCTGTGGTACTGGTAATCGTAAAATGATTTGCTTATCAGTGTTTTTAGTAGATTGCCAGATGACCACCAAGTTTCAGATCCGCTGCCCTTTAGTTTATTGTCGACTTACCAAATATGTTTGAATTACAAATTATTTGTATTGGCTGTAATAATGGTTGGAGCAGCAAGCTGAGAACCAGGGAAGCCAGAGTTCAAATCCAGCTACTGCTCCTTAAGATATTGGACCCTTTCATTGCTTTAGTTACAAACTTTGACTGCAAGCCATCCAGAAGAATGCCCAGTGAACAATGGATGTAGCTCACAGAGAGAATGACACGAGCTAAATCAAAATTCAAATAATATAAAACCTTGGTCACACAGTATCTGTAAAGCAAACCTGCCATATTATAACAACCCGTACTTGCAGGTGTCACACATCAAGGGCCTAAATAGGAAAAGATAGCATTATAAACATATTGGTGATCTCTAGAACATTGATATTCTTATTAAACTGGATTAGTACAATCAAGTTTACATAGACATTCTTGATGCTGTTTGGGAGCTTGTGCAGTGTTGTGAGATTGCCACAGAAACTTGTAGCAGCCATTTTATTAGACTACACATAGAAACATAGAAAAAGACGGCAGAAAAGGGCTATAGCCCACCAAGTCTGCCCATTCCAAATACTCGCCCCCCCTGATTTTACCCCCTTAGGGATCCCATGTGAATATCCCATTTTCTTTTAAAGTCTGACACGCTGTTGGCCTCAATCACCTGCAGTGGGAGTTTGTTCCAATGATCCACTACTCTTTCAGTGAAGAAGTATTTTCTGTAGTCGCTATGGAACTTCCCTCCCCTGATTTTCAGCGGATGCCCTCTGGTGGTCGAGGGTCCCTTGAGGTAGAAGATATCTTCTTCCGACTCGATACGACCCGTGATGTACTTAAACGTTTCAATCATGTCTCCCCTCTCTCTTCGTTCCTCAAGTGAGTACAGCCGTAGTTTATTCATTCTTTCTTCATACATGAGATCCTTGAGCCCCAAGACCATTCTAGTGGCCATACGTTGAACTGACTCGATTCTCAGCACATCTTTCCAGTAGTGTGGTCTCCAGATTTGAACACAGTATTCCAAATGAGGCCTCACCATGGACCTGTATAGCGGCATCATGACTTCAGGTCTCCTGCTGACAAAACCTCTACAGATGCAACCCATCATTTGTCTTGCCCTGGAGGAAGCCTTCTCCACTTGATTTGCAACCTTCATGTCATCACTAATGATCACCCCTAGATCACATTCCGTCGTGGTCCTGGCCAAGGTCTCACCATTTAGTATGCAAGTTCTGTGCGGGTTTCTCTTTCCCTGGTGCATTACCTTACACTTTTTAGCATTGAAGCCTAGCTGCCATGTTGCTGACCACTGTTCCAGCAGCAGTAGATCCTGCGTCATATTATCTGGCAAGGTGTTTTTACCTACTATGTTGCAAAGTTTGGCGTCGTCGGCGAACAGTGATAACCTTCCTCTAAGTCCTTGGGTCATATCTCTTATGAATAAGTTGAATAGAATCGGGCCCAAGACCGACCCCTGCGGAACTCCACTGATCATGCCTGACGTTTTGGATGGGGTACCGTTTACCACCACCCTCTGAAGTCTACCACTCAGCCAATTCTCAACCCATGTAGTTAGTGTCCCCTAATCCTATCGACTTCAGCTTGTTCAATAACCTTCGGTGTGGGACGCTATCAAAAGCTTTACTGAAGTCTAAATATACTACATCCAGTGACTCTCCGGCATCTAGTTGTCTAGTAACCCAGTCAAAAAAGCTGATTAGGTTAGATTGGCAGGATCTGCCCTGGGTGAATCCGTGCTGGTGGGGATCACGTAGGTTTTCCTCATCTAGGATTGTGTCAATATTTTGTTTGATCAGTGTTTCCATGATCTTGCACACTATAGACGTGAGACTCACTGGTCTGTAGTTTGCCGTCTCTGTCTTGCAGCCCTTTTTGTGGAGTGGGATAACGTTGGCGGTTTTCCAGTCCAAGGGGACTCTTCCTGTGCATAGGGAAAGATTGACAAGAACAGATAGTGGTTCTGCCAGGACTTCTCTCAATTCCCTGAGCATTCTAGGATGTAGGTTGTCCGGTCCCATGGCTTTGTTTACTTTGAGTCTTGATAGTTCATAGTAGACGCTACTGGGCATAAACTCGAAGTCTTGAAACGGGTCCTTCTGGCTGTCTCCCATCTGAAGCTGTGGACCAGCTCCCAGCACTTCACAGGTGAAGACTGAGCAGAAGTATTTGTTTAATAATTCTGCCTTGGCAGAATCCGATTCTACAAGGTTACCGTCCGATTTCTTCAGGCGTTCTAGCCCATCTTTGTTTTTTTTCATGTGACTAATATAGCTGAAGAAGGATTTATCCCCTTTCTTAATGTTCCGTGCTAGTTCTTCTTCCATTCTGAGTTTGGCCTCCCGGACTGCTATTTTGACAGCTTTTGACCTGTCCAGATAATCTTTTTCCGCCTCTTGTTTTCCTAAATGTTTGTAGGTGATAAATGCTTCTTTTTTCTTTTTAACGAGGTCCGAGATTTCTACACTGAACCATTGGGGTCTTTTGTTCCTCCTGCGCTTACTTACTGTTCTTATGTGGCGGTTTGTTGCTTCATGTAGGGTGGACTTCAGAGTCAACCACATATCCTCCACATTGTTAGGTTGTGCTTGTTTTTATAACTCCTGATGGTTAGGTTGTGCTAGTTTTTGTAACTCCTGATGGACAAAGATTCCCATGCGTTCGAAGTCTGTGCCTCTAAAGTTGAGAACCCTCATTGATGTGTTTGACCTTGAGAAACCTTTCTTGAGGTTAAGCCATACCATATTATGGTCGCTGGAGGCCAGTGTATCTCCAACTGAGACATCCGTGACCCTGTCTCCGTTGGTGAGTACCAGGTCTAGTATCGTCTGGTCCCTGGTGGACTCCAGTACCATTTGCTTGAGTCGTGCACCCTTTATGGAGTTCAAAATTCTTTTGCTGCCACATGTAGTCGCGGAGAGTGTGTTCCAATCCGCATCGGGCATATTGAAATCCCCTAACAGCACTGTGTCTCCCTGTAGAGTGATGTTCTCTATGTCTTCGATTAGTTCTATGTCTTTGTCTTCCTGTTGTCTTGGAGGTCTGTATATCACCCCAAGGTATAGGCATTTTTCATTTCCTCTGGCCAGATTCACCCAGAGGGATTCCCCAGTATATCTAATATTTGTAATTCTGGTAGTTTTGATGTTATCTTTAGTGTATAGTGCTACCCCTCCCCCTGACTTGACCTCTCTGTCGCGACGTAGTAGGTTGTAGCCTGGTATAACCATATCCCACCCATGTGAGTCCGTGAACCAGGTTTCTGATATTGCTACCACGTCTAGGTCAGCATTTATTATCTCAGTCTCTAATTCTAGAATTTTATTGCCCAAGCTGTGTGCATTGACGTACATAGCCCTCCATATCTGTGAAGAGATTCCCTTTTGGGTTAGAGTGACTCCTAAATTTTTATTGATAATTCCCTTTAAATTATCGTGGATAGCATGGGTACTTGCATTAGACTTAGAAGTGTGGGTGTGACTCGCCTCCTCTGGGTGGTTACTTACTGCTCTGGGATATAAGTATGTACCCTCCCCCAACATACCTAGTTTAAAGCCCTGCGGAGTAGGTGGGCCAGGCGATGTCCGAATACATTCTTACCTCTCCTGGTTAGGTGGAGTCCGTCTGGTCCCTGTAGTCCCTGGAGTGTCTCAC
Organism: Geotrypetes seraphini; assembly: GCF_902459505.1. Classification (NCBI taxonomy): domain Eukaryota; kingdom Metazoa; phylum Chordata; class Amphibia; order Gymnophiona; family Dermophiidae; genus Geotrypetes; species Geotrypetes seraphini. The sequence continues at coordinate 169,521,030 of NC_047086.1, read as the reverse complement.
CGTGGTCTAGGAATCCAAAGTTCATTTCTATGCACCATTTGCGGAGCCAGTCGTTAGTCCGTTGGATCAGCTCTTCTCTAGCTCTACCTTTGTTTCTTACTGGGAGGATCGATGAGAACACCACCTGTGCTCCTATCTGCTTCAGCTTCTTTCCTAGTGCTCCAAAGTCGTTGGGAATGTTCTCCGTGGTTCTCCTGGCAGTGTTGTTTGTGCCTACATGGATGAGAAACATGGGAAAATTATCACTGGGCTTTATAAGTTTGTCTAGGCTGGTGGTGACATCCCGGATCCTGGCTCCGGGGAGATAGCAGACCTCTCTTGACTGCAAATTGGGCCTGCAAATTGGTCCCTCGGTGACCCTTAGCATGGAGTCTCCAATGACCACCACTCTTCGTTCCTTCCGGGGGGGGATGATCCGTGAGCCCTGGATGTGAGGTTTTGTGCTGGGTATTCTCCTGAGCCCCTTCCGTTTTTTCTTCAGTGTTTCCATCTTGTAAGATCTGAAATCTGTTTCTGAGAGTGAGTTGTGGGGTTGTTGTATAGTTATCCTGTTGGAGAGAAAAAGAAGAAGAAGAGAGTGAGAATGAGGTGGATTTTCTTTGCTTGCCCGTAGAGGAGGTTACCAGTTGCCAGGGGCTGGCATCTCTAATCATCTCTTGTACTCCAATCATTGATTTTAGGGCTGGAGGTTTGGGTGTGTCAAGGATGGACCTGTCGTGGGTTCGCTCTGTGATGTGTGACAGTTCCAGAACAGCATCATCGATGATACTCCTCAGTCACTTTACCTCCTCCCTGAGGTTCAGCAGTTCCTGCAAGATGTCCTCGTCTATGTATCCCTGTCCCAGCTCCTCTGTCTGCGTAGAGACTGTAGCGAACATTGGGAGGGGGATGGTCTCGGTCTGCACAGAGACCTCTGCCCTCTGATCCGTGTCACCCTCTTCCTTCTGAGTACAGACCTTGGCCATCCCCTGGATCCCTCCGGACGCTGGGGTGTTGATCTTGATAGTAGCCTTGGTGCTCCGTGTCCTCCCTGCCATTTCCGAGAGATTTATTTCTGTAAAGAGAAGGATAGAGATATCAGAGGGTTTGTAAGGATTGAGATGGAGTATGAGAGATTAGAGAATCTGAGGGTTTCAAGGGAAGGGAAGATTAACTGTCTGATTGAGAGTGAGTAAGAAAGTGTATGGCAGAATTATAGGGGGATCATTCTTGCTCCTAATCACCACTGGACCACTAGGGCTTTAAAGGTAGGGCTGTGATGGATCAAGATGGAGTGGTGCAGAGCCGGCCGGGACAGGACACAGGAGGGATCGCTTCTGTCCTGGCTCACCTCCAGGGCTTAAGGGAGACCTGCAGTGGGTTTGAGGTGGGGAGCAGAGCCAGCTGATAGGATAGGAAGGGATTGCTCCTGTCCCGGCTCACAACTGAACCATCAGGGTTTAAGGAAGGCCCAGGAGAAGGCCTGCGATGGGGGTGGGGAGGTGCAGAGTCCAACAGGAAAGACAGGGTGGTGTGAGCAGGACAGGACACATCAGGTAAGGCAAGAAAGTGGGTGGAAGGGAGGGAGGAGAGAGGATTACCGGTACTTGAATATAAACCCTCATTTTATATTTGAGTCAACCTTTTTTTGCCTCTCTTTTGGGGGAAAAGATTACCTTGATTTATATTCAGATGGATTTATGTTCAATTATATATGGTAATAGCTAATAGTGATTCATTGTTCAAAGCCTTATGCATAAGACTTGAAACTTTTAAACTTAACACTATGGAATTGGGAATTGCTCCTGTCCTTCCACTTGTCCTCATTATCTCATCTCTTCCCTTCCTCCTGCACCCCAACCTCAGCCCCCCTTACTCTCCTATATGTCCCTCCTTCTGTTTGGTCTAGCATCTCTCTCTCTTCCTTCTGCTCCCCGACCAGTCCAGCATCTGCTTCCTCTTCCCCTCCCCTTCCACTTTGTTCTAAATCCCTCTCTTCCCATGCCCAGCATATCTCCCCCATCTCCCCTCTACCAATCCTCAAATGCTGCAGCATGTTGCCAGCAGAGACAGTGTTGAAAGCTGCCTCTCTTTGGCTGGAAGACCTTTTTGTTTGTGTGTTCCACCTATAGAAAGTTGCATCAGAGATTTGGGTCACTTGGTGGAACGGCTTCACTGAGGCAGCTTTTACTTCTGCCTCTGGTGGTAATGTGCTGCAGCGTTTGGAGAACCAGTAGGTGGAGGGGAGGTAGACAGATGCCAGTCCTGAGCACAGAGGTAATGGAGAAGAAGAAAGGGTGCAATTTAGGCATCCACTAGCATTGAGTAGCCCTGGGCATTTTGCCAGGCTTGCTCAATGGTAGCTAAGCTTCTGCATTTCTTCTCTCTCATGTCTGCCATTCTGCGTCACCCACTGGCTGTCTCACCCCCCTTTACCACTGCCCCTGTGTCTTTCACCCACTCCATCCAGCATCACCTATCTTCTCTCACCCCCCAATACTTCTCTCTTTCTTTCTTTCTCTTTCTCCTCATAGAAACACGATGGTAGATAAAGGCCAAATGGACCATCCAGTCTGTCCATCCGCAGTAACCATGATCTCTTCCTCTCTCTAAGAAATTTCATGTGCTTATCCTGTGCCTTCTTGAATTCAGACATAGTCTTCTGTGAGACTGTTCTACACATCTACCCCCCTCCCCCGTCTGTAAAAAAGTATTTCCTTAGATTACTCCGGAAGCGCTATCACCTCTTAACTTCATCCTATGTCCTCTCATTCCAGAGCTTCCTTTCAAATGAAAGAGACTCAACTTATGCACATTTATGTCACATAGGTATTTATGTTAAAGCAATTTTTATTGAACATTTCAAACAGTGGAAAACACCAAAAATGACAATAGAAAAGTTTATAGAAAACTAAAAGCTGAGGTACAAGCCGTATCAAATCTCCCCATGTCCCCCCGATCGCACCACCTCCCCCCATTCCCCCGGTTCCAGAGCTCAAACCATAACTGACATATTCAGTAGGCTTGGGCTCTTGTAGCTCCCTGAGAAAAAGGAAAAGCTCCCACCATCCCCCACAACACTATCTAATATAATGAACACAATAATAATACCGTGTTTCCCCAAAAATAAGACCTACCCCGAAAATAAGCCCTAGTTATATTGACCCCAGAAGTCTAACCCGAATGTCCATGAATTCGCTGGCAGCAGTGCTCCCCCCCCCCCCCGCCGTGCAGCTGAACCCCCGCTGATTTTCCATCTCTCCCTCCCTCCCATCTGAATCCCGCCAACCCTCCCACCGCAGAGACTGACTTCCCTCCTAACAGTAGCGTTGGCAGCATTTTAAACAGGCTGCTTCGCTGGGTCCTACCCTCTGCCGCATCACTGATAATGTCATCAGCGAAGTGGCACAGGGAAGGCCCTGGCGGGAGAAGGCCGCAAAGCAGCCTGTTTAAAATGCTGCCGACACTGCTGTTAGGAGGTATGTTGGTCTGTGCGGTGGGAGGGTCGGCAGAGTTCGGATGGGAGGGAAAGATAGGAAGGTGAGCTGGGGGTTCGGCTGTGTAGCAGGGGGATGGGAGGGAGGGATAGAAAGATGCTTGTTTAAGGGTTCTGCACGGGAGGAAGGGCAGGATAGAAGCTGTGTAAGGGTTCTCTTGCATATGAGATGAGAGGGAGGGATAGAAAGATGCTGTGCAAGGGTTCTGCTGCACAGGGGGATGGGGATGGGAGGAAGGGATGGATAGAAAGATGCTGCAGAGGGAAGGCACAAGGGGATGGGTGAGATGGGGAGGAAAGATGCTGCACATGTGGGGAAGAGGTAGGAAAGAGGAAGAATTGGGGTGAAGGAGAGGAAGGGAGAGCTGATCATTGTACATGAAAAAAATAAGCCCTAGTGTGTTTTTTGGACCCAAAACTAATACGTATAAGACATTGTCTTATTTTCGGGGAAACACGGAAGAAGAGCAGAAAAAGAGAAGAGAGATAAGAGGAAAAGAAAAAGCCATATCACCTTCTCTTACGTTCCTTCAGCTATGTAGGTATTTTAACATCTCTATCATATCTTCCCTCTCCTACATTTCCTCCAAAGTATACGTATTGAGATCTTTAAGTCTATCCCCATACGCCTTATGATGAAGACCATGCACCGCCTTCCTCTGGACTGACTTCATCCTTTTTATATGCATGCAATATTGCTCTTTCTCTTTTGCTTTTTTTCTCTCTCCACCTCTGATCCCTCTCCTGGACACTTATATCTTCTTCCAGGCATAAGCTTCCCTTCCCTTCATCTTGTTCACCTAACCCCCCCCCCCCCCCCACCTCCCACATACACATACACCAGCTGCAAACGAAACAAAGTCATGTGTGGTACCATAGCTCTGAATGGGCTGCTGCCAGCTCTGCCACTTTTTTCCTCCTTCCTCCTCCCTGAAAACAAGAAGTTATATTATTCTTCATTTAAAAAATGTCTTTGCTCAAATTTACATAGTAATTTTTTCCCAAAATTCTGTGTGAATAAATATGTAATTTTTAGTTTGAAAATGTTGCAAACTCTCTGGAGTGACAAACATCTTTGACCAAGGCAGGTGATATATAAAACTATCCCAAAGATGCCTTGTGCCTAATATTACTTCTCAAGTTACATGTGACAGCAAAGCAAAAATAATTGCCTATTTTACAATTTGTATTTCAGGGAAGTCTGGAAATTTTTACTGGACTGGGCCTTGTCCTGGGTCCACCAGTAGGTGGTTTTTTATACCAGTCTTTTGGTTACGAGACCCCTTTCATTGCAGTAGGATGTGTAGTGCTGATGTTGGTGCCCCTGAATATCTGGATTTTACCAAGATATGGTATGTTCTTGCTGTGTTATATCAGTAATTTTGTTTGTTATAAGCCTCTGTTTATTTGCTGCTATAAGACAACTGTTTAAATTGTTTGCATTAAGCAATTTCCTCTCCGATATATAGTCATATACCTGCCTCTGTGGAAAGCTTGGAAAGCTGCTTCTCGGCCCTAAGGATGGAGCTGTAAGAAGCGGATCTGTTTTTTTATAATCTGAGGGGCCTAATATCTTGGGTTGGCCACTGTTGGCCAAAATACCAGAACTGATGAACCTTAGTCTGCACCAGCATAGCATATCTTATGTTCCAGTGCAATAGGAATAGTATGTTGAACCTTAGGGTATTATCCATTCTCGCCAGCATACTGCAGAAAAACGTCAATCACAGCTTTTGAAACCTCCTCCTTCTTCCAGGACTCTGTTGTCCTTTTCAGTTTCTTTTTCTGCAGGTGAGCATTAAAGGTGTCTTCTGATCTGCTCGGTTTATTTCTTTTTTTATTTTGTGATAGCTTTGCAGTTTTTTTGCTTTAGTTGCGGTCTTTTTTGTGAAACCAGAGATCCCTTTTGATAAGGTTCTACTCTGCCTGCGTGGAGAGGAGCAGATTTTAGATCTGTAGCTGGCAGGTGTATCCTTCAGTGACCTGTTTCAGGCAGCCTTCTGAAGATATATGGAGCCCAGGGTCCGTTGCCCTTTGACTTGGTCAGGGGTTTTAGTGCAGGCAATTTAGGTGCTAATAAGGTTGCTTCAGGGCGCTTATAGTGCTGGCTGCATTTCATTCCCCCCCCTTTTGCGTGAGAGGTCTGGGAAGGTTGAAGGTCAGTCTATGGAGGTTCAACTGGCAGCCCGAAGATTCCAGCGAGTGACTGGAAGCAGAGGGCCTCTCCTAGAACAGCTACACCCGAAAGGAGCTGAAACAGGCAGCAGCACCATTTCCCCAACATAAGGTCTGTGAGTAAGGCTGTGACAGCCTGTGGGAAAAATCAGGGGGATCATCAAAAGCTGTTAACTGTTTTTATAGCTAGGGCCTTGGTCCCCCTACCTTACAATCCTGGGGTTTTTTTTAGGTTTTTGGTCAGCCCTGAGGTGACTAAGCTGATTTTTTTTTTTTTTTTTTTTAGCACTAAAATTCACCAGTGGAGGCCATCTTGGATTTTCCAGATTTTTTTTTTTTTTTTTTGCCCCTTAAGTTCTCAAATTTTTCCATAACACCTTGTTTTGCTTTGAAATTGCCAGGGATGGAGTCTTCTGACTCTAATACCCATATATCATGCCTTGTTTGCAAAGGATGGGCATTAGAAGAGGCAGGAAGGTGGAAACTTCAAGTTTAGCTCCCACGTGGTCTCTGGGGTTATAGCACACAGCTTTTGAGCCTATTAGGGGAGTGAAATTTCCCCATGAGCCCCAGAACAGCAGCATGGCATGCCAAAGGTACAAAGGTTCCGCAGCCAAAGTGATGTCTCCTCCCTTCTAAAGGAGAAGGAGATTGCTTACTAAGGCCTTTATCCCAGAGTTCATTAATATGCTGTGGCAGGCATATGTGCATGACCAAAATATGCAATTAGGTCCACTGAAGAACAACCCTTAGTGCACACCTCTTAAGAATCTTCAGAGCACCTCAGAGCATTTCTGGGAGAGTGGATGCTCCTCCCTGACTCTGGCTTCAGGGGATGAAAGTTCAGTCTTTATCCCCTGTCTCAAAGCAAGGCCTCCCTGATGGGAGATTCAGTTTCTTATGTTGAGGATCAGAATGGAGTCCTGGCCACAGATCTGGGAGAGGATCCCTCCATAAGGCGGCTGTTCAGGTCTTTGGCCTTGCCAGACATTATCACCGAGTCTCTTTGTGAGCTCAAGATTGATGCACCTTAGTCATCTCAGTGTTCTCTTTTGAGCAGAGTCCAGTCTCGATCCACGTCCTTTCTGGGGCACCCAGACATGAAACCCCTGGTCACAGAGCCCTGGGAGGTTCCAGAAGGCTCCCTCAAAGTAGCGAAAACTATAACTAGGCTTTATCCTATGGATCAAGAGTTCCAGCAAATGTTTGTTATGCAAAAGGAAGACACCTTGATGGCACAGGTGACTAAACGCATGTCCTTACCCAGTGAGGGAGGAGTCATGCTGAAGGATACACAGTACCACAGGGTGGATATGGTCCTTAGGAGGCAGTTTGAGGCCCTGGCCCTAGGAGTTAAGGTGATATCAGCTGCTTCTTTCATAGCACATGGCTGTCATTTATGGCTGTGAACCCTGGATATGACAATAGCTGGGCCATCTCAGCTTGTGCTGGCAGGGGTTGACTAGGTGGTTGACACATTTTATGATTTAATTAGAGTAATAGTGAGAGTCTCTGATTATTCCATCTCTGCCTGACACAAGCTGTGGATCGGACAGTGGGCGGACAATTTAACTTACAAGGCTACGCTTAGCAGGCTCCCCTTCAAGGGCCAGATGCTTTTTGACATAGGCCTGGATAATCGTATGGTCAGTGTGCAAGATCATTGTCCCAAGTCCTTACTGGACAGCAGACCTTGAGTGGCAAGAACTGGAGCTCCTTTCGGGGGTTCAAAAATTTTTTGCCAGTATGTCTCAGTAGGCTCGTGTCGCAGAACCTATCAAGGTTCCAAAACCAGAAAATTAAAAATACAGGTTCCTGGGCCACAACTGCAGCCAAAAAGCTACAATGACGCCAGACCTCCAGCCATCCTTCAAAAAATTGGAGGTCAGCTCTTGGACTTTCTGGAGGTCTGAGAAAGCATAACGACAGATCTTTGGGTTTTGGATATTTGTTTCTTTCTGTTTGTTTATTTCTCACCCACCCTTATCCAGGGCAAGTTAAATATTAATATACAAAATAAAAGATGTACATTTATCATACAAAACATTTCAGAGACACACAATAACAAATTACATACTTACATATCAAATCAAATCAAATTATTGTCAGAGAAGGATACAAGATAAAGAGCTTGCATACCTTCTGTCTGACTGGCTTTATGGCAGGCCAACCGGATCGGGCGGTCTAAGTCCGGGCAATGTTAAACAGATTGCTGGATATTCAAGCCATAGACCCTCGGGCTCGGGCAGATACTCGATATACTTTGTTGTGCTCAAGAAAAATTTTGACAATTGGAGGCCTCTTCTGGATATCAAACATGTTAATGCAGCCCTGAGAGTCCACATTCCTGGATGGAGATGGTGAGATCTGTCATTTCAGCAGTCCAGCTGGGAGAGTTTCTGGCTGCCCTAAATTTGACAGAGGCTTATCTCCACATTCCAATTTTCCCAGCACATAGAAAGTTCCTGATTTCACATGTTGGAGAAACACTTAATTCTCAGCACTACCATTTGGACTGACAATGGCACTCCAAATGTTCACCATTGATGGTAGCAGCTCATCTCTACAGGGCAGGCTAGCTGGTTCATCCTTATTTAGACTACTGGCCCACGCTTGAGAAGAAGGAAAAAGAGCAGTGGCAGCAGTTGTGCAAACTTTACAGAATCTGGGCTGGATTGTAAACTTTCTAAAGAGCCCGTTGTTCCTCACTCAGTCTTTTAAATACATGCAAGTTCTCTTCAGTATGGCAGAAGGCTGAGGTTTTTCGACCAGAGGCATGCGGACAGATACTTTGGGGGCAAATTATGAATCTCCTGTTACCAATCTCCGGTCATAGTCAGTGCCTACAGCATGGCACTACCTACAGGTTCTGGGCTTGCTGGCAGCTGCCATAGAAGTAGTGCTCTGGACAAGGGTGCATGTTCGTCCACTTCAGGATGCACTGTTATCTCAGTCTCCCCAGAGAAACTCCCTATAGGCCCCTGGATGGAGGCAGCCAACAGCAGCTCAACCCATAGTCTCTAGCAAAAGGAATTTCACTTCAGATCAATTCCTGGGTCATACTGACAATGGATGCCAGCCTGATTGACTGAGGGGCGCACTGCAGTGGATGCACAATGCAAGGGAAATGTACATCATAAACAGGCTAGAACTGAGACCGCTTAACCTGGCTCTGAGAAACCTATGGTCGGTGATGGAAGGCAGAGCTGTGTGAGTAATCTTAGACAGTGCCACAGCAGTGGCTTATGTCAACTGGCAGGGACGCACCTGAAGCACATTTCTCCAACTAAGTTAAACTACTGTTTGCTTGGGGCAGAAAAGCACCTGCTGGCCATCACGGTGGCACATGTAGCAGGAGTGGACAATGTGCAAGCAGACTTTCTCAGTATACAGACATTTGTACCCCGGAGAGTGGTCGTTGACCCTGTAGACATTCCAAGACATTAGAGGACATTGGAGGCATCTGACACTCTATATGATGGCAATACCATCAACAAGAAAGCACCTTGGTTTTTCAGCCGAAGATACAAGACTGGAAGTGCAGTGCTGGACGGTCTAGTGCAACCATAGATGAAGTCCAGACTGCTTTGTGTTTTCTCCATGGCCCCTGTTAGGTGATCCATCGCATAACATCTCACCTAGGGAGGGTGATCCTTGTAGCTCTAGATTGGTCAAGTTGTCCTTGGTATGCAGATCTAGTATGCCTACAAGTGGATGAATGTCTCCAGCTCCAGGTGTACGTGGTCTTGCTCACTCAGGGGCTAATTGCTCTGAAGATTCAGGTTGCTTTTGTCTTATGGCATGGCTCTTGAGCGTGCAGCGCTAGCTAAGAAAAGATATTCAGAAACGACACCTGGATGTTTTAAGCGCAAAAAAGCCCAAGTGCCAATTTTCAAAATTAATTTTTAGATGTCTTTTACAGCATTCACTCTCCAAGATGTCCAAATTTTAAGGGGGCATGTAAGAGGCATGTTTTGGATGGGATTTGGGTGTGCTTAGCACTTGGACTTCTCGCAGGGATAATGCATTCAGAAATGACCATTACCACCCTACTGTAGGCCAAGAAACCATCCACACTCTTTCGGTGTATGCCAAGGCATATGATACTTTTCAGCACAGGATGGTAGAGCCCAACAAAGTCCCAATATCATCGATATTGGCCTTCCTTCAAGAGGGCCTGGACAAGTGATTTAGCAGTGACGTCCCTTAGTGTAGATGGTTTTAGAGGCTGAGAAAAGAGAGTCTTCTAGTTGCTCACCCAGACACTTTTAGATTCTTTAAAGGAGTTCTAAGGCTCAGGCCATTGATCCGGGATCCCTTCCCTTCCAAGAACCTCAACATCGTGTTAGAGGGTCTTCAGGGGGCTTCATATGAGTCTTTGAAGAAAGCTTCTTTCATAGATCTTACGATCAAAATGGCGCCTAGTTGCAAACTACAGTTTCTAAGAAGAAATACAAGGCTTTAAAGCTGCTAGACCCATAGTGTCCTGGTGGATTTGGACATCAATCTCCTCCACCTACTTTGTCTGTGACAAATAACCGCTGGTGTGGTTGAAAGCACATTCGACCAGAGGAGTACCCTCCTTCTAGGCTGAATTGAGGGTGATACCTCTGGAGGAGATATGTAGATCTGCAACATGGTCTTCCCTTCACACTTTCACTAAATTCTATAGGGTGGATGTGGCAGCGCATGAAGATTCTGCTTTTGGATCTTCAGTACTGAAAGCAGGCTTATCTCTCCCATCTGGGACTTAGGGATGTACCTAAGCATTCCCCAAAGATTCAGTATACCATTCCTATTGCACTGGAAAAGGAGATTAGGTTCTTTCTTGATAATATCTTTTCCAGTAGAAAGGAATGGCATGCTGAACTCCCACACCCAATAATTTCTGATGCACCTGTTTCTGCCTTATGTTTCATGGGCCTCTCCATATCACAGACTTCTCTGCCAGTTGGACTACAGGTTCAGAATAGTGCTTCCCAATTAAAATTAAAATTTTTTTCCGGATTTTCATGCCCAATTGGGTGTGTTTTTCAAACATCCTGGTGGGATTATTTTATAGCCTCTTCACCCCCTTTGCCTTCTCCTAACCACACTGGCGCTGTGGTGTAAACAAAAAAGACTTTTCCTCTCTCTGTTAAATCCTTGCTCACATTTGCGATCTAACACTAGCTCTGGCAGGATACATGTTTCAAATCTGACATATTGTAATCACAAAACGAAAATAAATTTTTTTCTACCTTTTGTTGTCTGGTCATTATTCAAATCTTGTTGGTCCCAGGCTCTGGTTGTCTTCTGATAACTTGCTTGCCAGGGTCTCCTTCTTTCTTCTTTCTCCGTGCTAACCATCTATCTTCCATCTCTGTCCTCCCCTTCTGTTTCCCTTCCCTCCCCCGGAGGTCTGGCCTCTATCCTTTTTTTTCATCTCCATCCATAGATCCACCTTTTCTAAACTACTCTTTCATCCAGCATCTCTTCCTCCTTCCCCACCACCCCAGGGTCCACCATCTTTCCCTTTCTTTTCCCAACTACCCTCCTATCCAGTATCTTTATTCCCCCCTCCACACCATTCCTTGTGTCCAACTTCTCTCCCTTTCTGTTCCTTCCCTTCCTAAATCCCATTGTCCACCATCTCTCTCCCTCTCCTCTGTTTTTAGACCCATTATTTCTTCTCCCCCAAAGTACAGCATAAACACGTCTCTTTGAACTCCCCCCGCCTTCCCTCCCTCCGTGTACTTCTGCACCCCCCCCCTTTGAAGGCCTACTTGTTCCCCCTTGAAGGCTTGCACCCCCTGCCCAGGCCACCCCATCATGCCCTGCCCCACCCGCATGTGTCCATTTTCTTATTTACTTATTTTCCCCTTCTTGCTTCTCTACTTCTACTCTTCACTGTTTTTTCTTTCCCTTTCTCCCACCAGACATTTTTCTCTTCTCACTCCATCCCTCTCTCCAAATACTCTTTATCATCTTTCCAACCCTATATTTCTCTTCCTGTCTCCTTTCTCATTCCCATCCTTCGTTCAATACTTTTTCACTCCTTCAGAGCCTATTCCTATTGGCTCTTCACTCCTTGCCTCCTCCCTCTCAGCTCTCCTCTCAGGCTGATTGAGGCTGCCTACACTTGATCTCTCTCTTTTTTTTTTTTTTTTTATCGTGCAGCAGTATGATGGCAGCAGAAGAAATGTTTAAATATACTGTACTTCATTTGGTGCTGCTGTGGGTCCAGTCTCATGGCAAGAGCTGCAGGATCCACACAGAATCCTCCCTTCCTCCTCGAAGCCTACCTGCCTGCCTGCCTTCCCCCAAGCTGACCCGCCACTGATTTCCCCCTCCTGCCAGTCATCCCCCCTGCCCGCCGCCACTGCTCGTCGACTCTATTTAACATCCCCCGGCTGCTGCCGCAACTCCAAAAGGGCCAGGCGCATGCAGCGATTGCACCCACCGGTCCATAAGCCTTCCCCCGACATCAATTCTGATGGAGAGAATGCTTATGGGCCAGCGGTGTGCAATCACTTCACGCGCCTGGTTCTTTTGGAGCAGCGGAATTAAATGGAGCTGGCGGGCAGGCTGCAAGCAGATGGGCCATGGTGCAGGCAAGCACCAATAGCAGGACTGTCTGCCGAGGCAGAGAAGATGTACATAGAACCACCACTGCCACCTGCAGCCTCCTAACCCAGTCATGATGTGATGTCATCATAGCATGGCATCGGGCCCCCCTGAACTCCTTGGGCCAGAGGCACGTGCCTACTGGGCCTACCCTTTAATCTGGCGCTGGATGCGTGGGAGGCTGGGGGGAAGCCGGACACCAGCATTTCCCAACTGACCCTCCTGCCTCGCCCTCTAAAGCAGGAGCGGTAGCGGCTGGCCAGCAAGAGGCAACAGTGCCGCTCCTGCTTTAGGGGGGAGGGTCAGTCACCAAATTAGGAGGCTGATTTATTTTTTGTTGTTGTTGTTTTAAATTGATTCGAATCGATTCACCTGAAATGAATTGGTGAATAGATTCAAATTGTGAATCGGACAGCACTAGTTAAGAATCAATTTGTAAGTAGAATCTCAAGAGATCTTTGATCTCCACTAATATTCCAAGCTGCTGCTTTTATTTGATGTATTTTACTGTTCAATGGTAATATTTGTTCATTTATACAATACAGTTTCATTAGTCACTGTTATAATATTATATGAGCAAATCAGGACCTTGGCTCCAGAGTTCCCCGTGTCCTTCCTTTTCCTGTTTAACTCTAGAGCTCTTGCATGCTTTGGAACAAACTGAAAGGGGTAGCAAACTTCAGGGAGAAGGAGGAGGTTTAGAAACTGTGATTGACATCTTTCTGTGCTTGCAAGAATGGTCAAAGCACCCTAAGGTTCAGCATACCATTCCTATCTGCTGGAAAAGATATCAAGATAAGAACCCATCTCTTTTTGTCAAGCTCCCTCAGGTGATGGACTTATTTTGCTAGAGATTTGGGAGACATTATGGTTCTCAACATGTTGCTTGTGCTTCAAATGCTACAGTTGCTGTCTGGGCATATTCCCAAACAATAATATGTATTCATTGGGCACTCTTAAATCTTTCTTTGGGGAGTACTCAAAGGGAAATTCATCAACATAAGTTTCACATGTCACTCCCAGCCTTGTACAATTTTCATATTCTGCTGTCTAAAAAGTACAGTTCGAAATTAATTCTAGTAGTTTTATTTAATATTGTAAGTGTAGAGTATGGGGCTCATTTTCAAAAAATGTAGACGTCCAAAAAACAGCATAAAACGACACCTGGATGTTTTAAGCGCAAAAAAGCCCAAGTGCCAATTTTCAAAATTAATTTTTAGATGTCTTTTACAGCAATCACTCTCCAAGATGTCCAAATTTTAAGGGGGCATGTAAGAGGCATGTTTTGGACAGGATTTGGGTGTGCTTAGCACTTGGACTTCTCGCAGGGATAATCAAACCTTTTTCAAGAAGTCCAGGGTGTTATCCAGAGTTAGACCTGTTTTAGAAGTGAATAAGAGAAAGGTACTCAAACTGACCAGATGTTCACTGTAGAGATGAAAGTACATTCCCCCAGTGGTCACTGACAGCTACCACCCTCAAAAGATGTAAATGAAACTGTACGTACTTGTCTCTAGAACAGCAGCACCTGGTATGGGAAAGCCTAGCAGAGCAGCACACAGATGTCTTAAGTAGCCTATTGGGTGTGCTAGTGAACCGTAGAGAGGAGGACCCAGGCCCATGAGCCACTACATTTATGGTGGAAAGTGCGAGTTCACCAAAACCCACCCAAAACATACTGAACTGCCATATAGGTGGCATCTGTAGTCATAAGGGCTACTGGGTGGTAGACAGGTAGGTATAGTAGGTTTTGGGGGTGTTTTGGAGGACTCACCATACACTAAAATAGGGTGTTTTGGTGAAATATGTACTTGACACCCTTTATGTGAAGGTCACAGCAGTGCCACCTAAGGTGCCTCACTGCCCTGTTGGGATGTCTTCATGGCCAGTCCATTAAGATGCTGGTTCTTCCCATGTCCAAATGGGCTTGATTTGGATGTTTTTGAAGATGGATGTATTTGTATTCAGAAATGGCCAAAAATTTAGGCATCTTAAGGGCCAAAATGTCCAAATAGGTCATGTTAAAAAAAAAAATAAAAAAAAAATTGGACATCTAGAGGTTTTGAAAATGGGCATTCCCCTTCCACTAATTTTGGATGTCTTGCAGGATAAGTCCAAAGTCAAACTATTGAAAATGTCCCTCCACGTAGATCAATAAAACAATTATATATATATATATATATATATATATATATATATATATATATATATATATATATATATATATATATATATATATATATATTAAAAAAAAAAAAAAACAACAACCAAAAATTCCTGATTGCTTAAGCTTTCACATCCCTTTACTCAATTGATAGAAACCTAAGTCTGGTGCTGGTCATCTATAAGTACTTGCCCAGGGTTAAAAATGAATCGAAGGGTTGACTGAGCCCTTACTGAGGTTCCCTTATAGTTCATATTTTTCTTTATTACGTTGGTGTTGATTCATAACAGGGAGCTTAAAGATTTTGCCAATTTTTTCTTGTTCAGTTTTCTCTTTTATTGGTAAAACGTTGTGTTTTTTTTTTTTTTTGAAGCCCATTTTCAGAGCTGCCAGACGTCTATCTTTTATTTTTGAAAATGACTTTAGGTATAAAGTTTTGGTCCTTAGGAAGTCTATCTTTTTTGAGCATTTTCAAAAATAAAATCATCCCCATGAAAACGCCCATGTTTTTTAAATGTATTCAACTACCTTGTCTGATCACAGCAGAGCCATGGAGCCCTACACCCCTCCCCCAACATCCTTCAACATTTCTGCCCACTCCCAAACACCATATACCCCGGTACCTACTGCTGCAATATTGGCAGGAGGGAAGCCCACTCCTTCCTGCCTACAGGACCGCATGCTGAGAATGGTGGGCCTTGCCCCTCCTAATGCATCTTGGGATGCAATGGGAAGAGCTTAAGTCCCTGATTGGCTCAAAATTTCACATTAAGGACTCCTTTTACAAAGGTGCGCTAGGCTTTTAGCGCATGAACAAAATTACCGCTCGCGGTAGCTGAAAATCTACTACCTACTAAAGAGGAGGCGGTAGTGGCTAGCGTGCTTGGGAATTTTAATGCGCGCTATTGCGCGCGTTAAGGCCCTAGCACACCTTTGTAAATGGAGCCCTAAGTATCAGTCAGATTTCAGGCATGGACAAGGAACTGTGCCCTCAGACAGTCATGGCAAGGATTGACTATATCATGGACACTCTATATCAACTTGGTCCTGGAGTACCCTCTTGCCAGTCATGTTTTCAGAATATCTACAATGAATATGCATGAAAGAAATTTGCATATAATGGAAGCAGTGTAAGAAAATCAAGTGTATCCATATTCATTGTGGATATCTTGAAAACCTAACTGGTAAAGGGTACTTCAGGACTGGGTTGAGAAACACTGCTATATATGACATTATCAGAGTATTGAAAACAAGTGTGGCCAATCATTGTCCGAAGACCCTTTCGGATAGCACACCTCGGAATTTGAGGGTCTACTCAAAGTACTTTTTCTAGTTTCAGACATTTTTGCCAGTACTCCAGAAGATCCTTTTCTCAGAGAACATTTCAAGGTTTCTGATAAGTTTGGAAACTTGAAATGTACCCATTCCTCTGGACCACACTCTGCCACAGCCCCCCAAAAGTCCCAATGATGCCAAGATTGTAGCCAGACTCCCACAGATAGGAGAAAAGCTAATGAACTATTGGGAGGTGTGGGAATGATCAGCTCGGACCGCTGGATGTTGGACATAAGCCAAGGTTACCAATTTTAATTCAGCTACCATCTGGCGAATCACTTTGTGGATTCATCGGCAGGATGGCCGGAAAAGGTGGGAAAAGTCTGAGTGACGGTACAAAGACTTTGAGCCATAGAGCCTGTTCATAAGCAGAATCGGGCTCAGGCAGATAGTCTGTATACTTCATAGTCCCCACAAAAGACTGGAGGCTATCCTGATCCTGGATCTGAAGTCAGTCAATGTGGCCTTGAAGATGCCACAGTTCTGCATGGAGACGATTTGGTCGGTCATTGTGGTGGTTACACAAGGAGCATTCTTGAATTTGATGGAAGCCTACCTCCATATCCCAACTTATCTGAAACACAGAAGATTTTTGAGATTCCACATTTTGGGGCAACACTTTCAGTTTTCCGCATTCCTCTTCGAGTTAGCAACTACTAAGGTAATGGTGACAAGTCTCAGATGATTGGCTGATTAGAGCTCCAAAAGGAGTGTGGTGACTCAAATGGTCCAGCTGTTGCAGGATCTGGGTTGGATTGTAAACTTCCGAAAGAGTAACTTTGAGCTGGTTCAGAACATGGAATACCTGGGGATATGCTTTAACACAGAGGAAGGTTATGTCTTTTTCCCAAGCCACACAAATGGAAGCTTATAAAACAGATTTCAGATTGCCTGGTGATGCCAGCTCCAATGGTGAAACTATTTCCAGGTACTAGGTTCAATGACAGCAACCATAAAGATGGCTCCTTGGGTAAAGGCTCATATGCATTCCCTCCAAGATGCTCTGTTGTCTAGCTGGTCTCCACAGACAGATTCGCTCAAGATGCCACTGCCTTGGACAGTGGAAACTCGGCAGAACTTGCATTGGCTATGACCAGAGTCCCTGGTGAGAAGTGTACTGCGCCGCATCTCTGCTTGTGTGATTCTGGCAACAGATGCCAGTCTATACAGTTGGGGCAGACATGGTCTAGGGCAGGAGTGCCCACACTTGTTGGGCTTGCGAGCTACTTTTAAAATGACCAAGTCAAAATGATCTATCAACAATAAAATTTTTAAAAAACAGAAAGCACACTGTATGCAGAGAAAATGTTAATTATCATTTATATTCTGGGGGTTTTTCAAAGAGGTCAAGGCAGATGACTCTATGCACTGTCACTTCAGTAACAATCATACAAAAATAGACAAATATACCCCCCTCCCTTTTTACTAAACCGCGATAGCAGTTTTTAGCGCAGGGAGCTGCGCTGAATGTCCTGCGCTGCTCTCGACGCTCATAGGCTCCCTGCGATAAAAGCCACTATTGCGATTTAGTAAAAGTGGGCTATAGTGTAAAATATAGATAGCAGATATAAATTCTCAAAACGGACACATTTTGATCACTAAATTTAAAATAAAATCATTTTTCCTACCTTTGTTTGGTGATTTTATGAGTCTCTGGTTGCACTTTCTTCTTCTGACTGGGCATCCAATGTTTCTTCCCTTCTTTCAGCCTGTATGCTTCCTCTCCTCCAGACCTCATTCCCTCCCCCAACTTTTTCTTCTCTCCCTGCCCTTTCTTTCTCCCTACCTCCCTTTCTTTTTTTTTTCTCTTCATGCCCCCTTTCTTTCTTTGTTTCCCTTCTTTCTTTCTTTCTTTCTGTCTCCCTGCCTGCCCTCTTTCTTTCTTTCTCCCTGCCCTTCCCCAAGCCACCGCTTCCCCAAGCTCTCCCTGCAGAAGCATCGGGCCGACCAGCATTCCTCCCCAATGCCGTCGGGGAGGAAGTTCAGCCCAGCCAGGCAGCGATTGGCTGGCCAGGAACTTCCTCTCCGACGGCAGAATTGAAGTCAGGGAGAGGAAGGCTGATCGGCCTGTTAGATTGTGAAGGCAACACAAGTTTATCACAAAGCCTGGGATAGGCTCTGCAATTGACTCACTTTGCCTTCGCAATCTACCGGTCTATCGCGATCGACGTATTGGGCACCCCTGATCTAGGGCACCCAATCCAAGGCCAATGATCTCTGTCGCAGATGAAGTGGTTCATAAACCATCTAGAATTGTGGCCCATTTGGTTTGCCTTAAATGCTGGAGAAACCTCTGGAAGACAAAAATGGTCAGGGCTTTCTCAGACAATGTCACAATGGTGGCTTATGTCGATTTGCAGGGAGGCACGAGAGGTGCTTCTCTGCATTTTAGAGGCCAAAATGTTATTCAGTTGGGAAAGCTTCATTTGCAAACGATATCCACAGCTCATTTAGTTGGAATAGACAATGTGTAGGCCAAATATCTCAGCAGAAAGACATTAGACCTGGGGTTTGTGGTTGTTGTCTCAGAGGGCATTCAACTGCATAGTGTGGTGCTGGTGGCAGTCACTGATCAACCTCATGGCATTGGTGGACAACAAGAAGGTGGCCCAATTTTTCAGCAGAAGAATCGAACCAGGAAGTGATGGATGGAATACCCTGGTTCAACTGTAGCCAGCATAGGGTCTGCTAT
Source organism: Geotrypetes seraphini (assembly GCF_902459505.1). Taxonomy (NCBI): domain Eukaryota; kingdom Metazoa; phylum Chordata; class Amphibia; order Gymnophiona; family Dermophiidae; genus Geotrypetes; species Geotrypetes seraphini. The sequence goes on along the minus strand of NC_047086.1, from coordinate 169,502,583 downwards.
ACATTTTTCCCCGTGCTCTTTGATAGGACAAGCCATCCATCGGATAGTGAACTATTGTGGACAGGTAGTCCTGGTGGCTCTGGACTAGCCATGTGGACTGTGGCACTGGAGCCTGCGAAAGGACAGAGGTCTCAAGCTTCCAGTGTATACGGATCTTTTGTCAAAGTCCAGTTCCCATAGAGAGTCTGGAATGCTTTGGTTTAATGGCATGGCTCTTGAGCATGCAGCTCTAGTATAAAAAGGCAGTTCGAAGATGGTTATTGCTACCCTTCTTGGAGCCAAGAAATCAAACACCATCACCACCTATGCTATGGCCTAGAAGTTTTAATCAGTAGTGTGCAAAAGTTCATATGGAACCCTTAAGAACTCCGGTGTCGATTGTTTTGATCTTCCTGCAGGCCGGACTGGAAAAAGGGTTAGCGGTAGGATCCCTTAGAGTGCAAGTAGCAGGTCTCCTGTGTTTCAGAGCATGGGTGGGTTTGCATCCTGACATAGGTTTTGATCAGATTGAGGCCTCCGGTTTCCCGTGTGGAATCTTAACATTGACTTGAGTGGACTCAGCAAGGCACCTTATGAGCCTTTGCAGGAGGCATCACTACTGAAAATAGTTAGCTTTTTTTTTCTGGTAGTCATCGTCTTTGCTAGAATGTTAAAGATTCAGGCACTGACTTGCAAAGAGCCGTTCCACAGGTTTACAGACGTGGGAGTTTCTCTTCACACTGTTCCTTCATTTTTGCCAAAGGTGGCATGACATTTCATCTCAATCAGAAAATCAGATTGCCCACTTTCCATACCACGAGGGGCAAGTTTTGAAACATTTGGATGTACAGAGCGTGCTTCTACGACAGATGGGTAATATCCCAATGCTTATGAGCCATGTAGAAGGAATCCAGCTTTTGAATCCCTTCTTCACTAAAGGGCTCTACTGCTTCAGTTTTTCCTGCTGCACACAAGCTAGAAGAAGTCTTTGATCTCTTATTTCTTTATTTTTTCAGTCTTTTTTTTTTTTTTCAGTATTTTGACTGATTTTGGTGCTAAGAACTCCCCTAGTTGAGGGTCCAGCTCTGCCTGCATGGAGGAGAAACAGACCGAGGTCTGCAATTGACAGGTCAATCCCTCTGTGGTACCCATTGACCAGTTTGCAGAAACCTCTTGGGGCTTGAGGTCCATTCCCCTTGTAGCATTGCTCATCTACTGTATTGCAGGGGCTTGGGCGCAGACTGTCAGGCATCGGTAGGGGGCTCAGCATGGTCCCGAAGGTTGCTGACTGCATTTCACCTCCCCCATTTCAGGTCTGCAAGTGTCCGAGGTTTAGTCAGATACCAATCAGACTGGTAGTCCAAAGATTTAGTACTTGAGGAGCGGCCCGTTTGAGGCAGTGATTTCTTCTCCAAAACCTAGTTACCTTTGGAGCTGAGGCAAGCTGCGGCACATTTGTAGTACAGGTCACAGTGAGTAAGGCTATTTCAGCCTATGAGGAAAATCGGGCCTTTCCCTTAGATTTCTTCACCTCCAGGATCCAGGTGTTGTTGTTTTTTTTCCATTTTGGTTAAAACATTTTGGAGCCCTTTTTGGCACCAAAATGCTGCTACGGCAGCCATCTTCCATTTTCCAATTTTTTTTTTTTTTTTTTTATTTTTCCAGAAACTTTAAATCTCCTTGTTTTGCCTGAAAACTGGCAGGGATGGAGTCCTCAAACTCCTTTACCACTAAATCATGCCAGGCTTACGCTGGATTGGTGCCCAAATGAGTACCCTTGTGCCACGTGCTGCGCAGCTTCATCGCATGCCCCCCCCCCTTAGTCCTTGTATTTTTTGGAAAGAGTAAACAAGCAATTCATATCTATCCTTTCCACTCCACTCAGTATTTTATAGACCTCTATCATAACACCCCTGAGCCATCTCTTCTCCAAGCTTAAGAGCCCTAACTGCTGTAGCCTTTTCCTCGTAGGAAAGTCATCTCATCCCTTTTATCATTTTTGTTGCCCTTCTCTGTACTTTTTCTAATTCTGCTATATCTTTTTTGTGATACGACAACCAGAATTGCACACAGTATTTGAGGTGTGGCTGTACCATAGAGCAATACAAGGACATTATAACACTTTCATCTTCCATTCCTTTCCTGATAATTCCTAACATTCTACATGCTTTTTTAGCTGCCACTGCATATTGAGCTGAGGGTTTCAACATATCCTCAACAATGTCACCTAGATCCTTTTCCTGAGCAGTGACTCCTAACATGGATCCCAAACCTGGCTGGCTGGCTAAGGTTTTTGGGATAGTTTAGACCCTGCTGTTTTCAGAAGAATTACTGTATTTTTCGCTCCAAAAGATGCACTTTTTTCCACCCAAAAGTGGGTGGAAATCTCGGTGCGTCTTATGGATCGAAGGTGCAAATTTTAAATCCCCCTGTGTCACCTAATCCTATAGAACTCATCTTGCTCAGCAACCTGCGGTGTGGTACGCTATCAAATGCTTTGCTAAAGTCCAGGTACACGATGTCCAGGGACTCCCCAATATCTAGCTTCCCCGTCACCCAGTCAAAGAAGCTGATCAGGTTGGATTGGCACGATCTCCCTTTAGTAAATCCATGTTGACGGGGATCCCGTAGATTCTCCTCATCCAGGATCTTATCCAATTGGTGTTTGGTTAGAGTTTCCATTAGTTTGCTCACTATCGATATTAGACTCACTGGTCTGTAGTTTGCTGCCTCAATCTTGGAGCCTTTCTTGTGGAGTGGAATGACGTTAGCCGTCCTCCAGTCTGACGGGACGCTGCCTTTCCTAAGGGAGAGATTGAAGAGCTTGGACAGTGGCTCCGCCAGGACATCGCACAGCTCCCTTAGCACCCTGGGGTGTAGGTTGTCAGGCCCCATTGCCTTGTTAACCTTGAGCCTTGATAGCTCACTGTAGACACTGCTGGGTGTAAACTCGAAGTTACTAAACGGGTCAACTGAGTCAACCCTTGTCTGTAGCTGAGGGCCAAGCCCCGGCGCTTCGCGGGTGAAGACTGAGCTGAAGTATTCATTTAATAGTTGGGCTTTTTCCGAATCCTTTTCCACATAGTCTCCGTCTGGTTTCCTAAGAAGTACAATCCCGCCTGAGTTTTGAAGTGAACTGATGGTAGCTACTGTCTGCTTGGTAAATATTTTCAGAATTAGGAGCCTTTTTCCAAAATGTGACAGGAGCATAACTATGAGTAGGCTTTAAGCCTGTCCACTTTTTCTCAGGCCTGCCCAGCAGCTAAAAAGGATTTCCCAGTCCCACCAGCTGAAGAAATCTAAAGCCCCCTCCTTGTTGGAAAGTCAGTGATAGCACCTTTAACCACAAATGCTGATACGATGGCTTAAAATGCTGGCTTTGCTGCTCTTTTCCAATTGGGGGTGAAGTCTGGGTTTGTTTGTTTTTTCAGCTGGTGGGGCAGGAATTTTGAGGAGTAAGGGGAGGCAAAGAAATAGGGAATCCAGTTCCCCCTTCAAAAAAAAAAATTCATATTTGGCTATGCTACTGGTATGTGGCAACGTTTTGATCTAAAGCAGGGGTATCCATAGTACGGCATGTGGGACATATCCGTCCCGCGATATGATTTTATCCGGCCCATGGAAGAATTGTGCGGAAATGCGTCAACCGGACTAATTTTCCTATGAGAATCCACAAAAAAAACAACCACGGGGTATTGATAGATTTCAAATGCATTAATTAAAACTGTGTTCAAAATATATTGATATTCCATATTATGTTAATACTAGTCTTATAGCCCATTACATTAACGGGTGCTAGAATATATGTGTGCGTGTCTATCTTTATTTTTTTTTTTCTCTCCTTGGCCGCTTTCTGTATTTCTGTCTCTTTCTTTCTTTTTCTTTTTTTTTCTTGGCTGTCCACCACCACCCCTTGCTTGCTCGCCCTGTCCATTCTCCCTTCCTTTTACCTCCCCTGTGTCCTCTACCACCCCATCACTGCTCACCTTATCCAGCAGCAGCCCTTCTCCTTTTGTTTTACCTCCCCCCTGTCCATCATCACCTCCTTCCTGCTCCCCCTGTCCAGCAATAGGCTTGCCTTCATTTTTCTGCCCCTCCTGTCCATCAGCACCTCTTCCCCTGTCCATCAACCCCTTTTTCCTGCTCCCCCTGCCCAGCAGTACACCTCCGTTCCTTTTTCTGCCCCCTCCATTTCCCTGTGCTCAGCATTTCCCTCCCACCCCACTTCCCTGTGCAGCATTTTCCTCCCCCCCCCATACCTTCCTCCTTACCTCCATGCCCTACCATTCTCTCCTCCTCTGCTCCCTTTTCTCCTTCAACTTCATCGGGCAGCAGCAGCAGCAGCAGCATTTATAATTAATTGCTGTTGCCGGCTTCAGGTCTTCCTCTCTGGCAGGTCCTGTCTTCATGAAAACATGAAGTAGGCAGGACCCGCCAGAGAGGAAGGCCTGAAGCCGGCAACAGCGGCAAATTTTAAACGCTGATGCTGCCCAAAGAAGCCAGGCCTTAACCACAAAGCTGGGGGAGGGGGGATGGAGGGTTTTAAAAGGTACAGCGGCGGCGGTGGTGGTGGGGGGTTTGAAAAGTATGCTGCCTGAATATTTCACGGCTGACAGCTTTTCAGGACTTTAAAAACTTTCCTGTTTTATTTTTAAATGCCATGAAAAAACATGTCTGGTATAAATATGGGTTTGGTTGGACAAATCGCAAAAGCTTGTGAGCATGCAGGAATATAAAAAACAATGTTTCTTCGCTGTGTTATCCACCAACAATTGCTTTGTGGAAAATACGTTGATATGAGCTGTCTTAAAACCTGTTATTTCTATGGTAAATTTCATTCGCGCTCGTGCACTCAATCATCGTCAGTTTTGGTCTTTTCTCGAGAAGGTGATTCCAAATATGTTGACATGACATATTGCAGTTCGATGGCTTAGCTATGGAAGGTTCTTTCACGCTTCTTTCATCTTGGGAATGATATTGATATATTTCTTACTGAGAAAAACCATTATGAACCACTTTTATCAGATACTGAGTGGTTTTGGAAATTGGCATTTTTTTGCAGATCTTGTGAACCACATGAACAATTTGAATTTGAATTTAAAGTTGCAGGGTGAAAATAAACTTAGTTTGTGATTTATTAACTCACTAGTCTTTAAGCCCGTTACATTAAGGGGTGCTAGAATAGATGTGTCTGTCTGTCTGTCTGTGTTTCTTTCTCTCTCTCTCCTTGGCCACTGTCTGTGCCCTATCGTCCCCCCCTCTCGAGCAAAGCTGTCTGCCCCCAGCACACCTCTCCCCCCAAAGCAGCCCTCTTTCCCTCTCCCTGACTGTCTCTTCGTGGCACCCTTCTGTATTCACCCCAGAGCAAAGCTGTTTGCCCCAGCACACACCTCCCTCCAAAGCAGCCCCCTTTCACTCCCTAACTGTCTCTCCATGACCCTTTCTGTCTTCCCCCCCCACAGCAAAGCTGTCTGTCCCCAGCACACTTCCCCCCCTCCCATCTCCCGAGCACAGCTGCCTGTCCCAAGCACACTCCTCCCTGCCAAAGCAGACCCCTTTCCCTTTCACCGTGGCCCCCCCCCCTGTATTGGCCCCATTCTTACCCTCCCTCCATCCCGGCTTCTTCTGGCCTGCTCCTCTTCAAAGCAGCCTGCGATCATGGTGGCCAGTTTTAGCAAACCTCGCAGGCCACTCTCCAACTCGGTAGCACATTCCCTCTGACGTGATCCCGTGCGTTAGAGGGAATGTGCTACTGAGTTTGGAGAGCGGCCTGCGCAGTTCACTAAAGCCGGCCATGATCGCAGGCTGCTTTGGAAGAGGAGGAGCAGCGGCGGCGGCGGCGGTTGGTGAGTTGAAGCTCCATTGTGTTTGTGGACGCGGGCAGGGGGAGAGCTTGCCTGCTCTTCGGGCTGGTGAGTGAGGGCGGGAGGAGGGGGAGTGGCCAGAGTGATCCCTGCGGCCGGGTTCTAAAATGGAACACAGCCACGGATCATACACCACAGCGGCAGGGATCACGCTTTTTTTTTTTTTTTTAAAGCGCATGCGCCGCTAAGTTTTATTATATAGGATATCAAGGCATTCGGAGCAAAGTTGATACTTCTGGAAGGCCAGGTGAAAGATTATAACTTTGCTCAAATGCCATGCAGAATTGCATAAAAAGGGTGAAGCAGAATTTCCTTTCTTGTTTGCAAATTTAGTTATTTCAGATCTTAAACAACAATTTCAAAAATGATTTGCTGATTTGGATGCCCATGCTAGATTGTTTCAAAATTCATTTGACCTTGATGTTGCTGATGTCCCAAGTCAAATTCAAATGGAAATTATTGAACATCAGACAAATGAACATATTAAAGATAAATACAAGGAAGGAAACTTGATCGTTTTTTGTTTGTTTGTTTGTTTGTTTTTTTTTTAAAAAAAAAATTTTTGAACTCTAGGCAGTTTCTATATTTGAAGAAATTTGCTTGTAAATTTATCTCCATTTTTTGGGGACAATGTATCTTTGCAAGAACTTTTTCCCAAATGAAATATATCAAGTCAGAATACAGGGCAAATTTATCTGATGAATATTTGAAGTCGCTACTTGTAATTAGCATTTCAAAATTTGAATGTCAGTTTAAGATTTTAAAAACAGAAAAATAGTTCCATCATTCACATTAATGGTTTTATTATAATTTGTGATGAGAATTTGCTGGAAGTGTTCATCGTCATTAATATGTGATAATTTAATCTCACATACTCTGTAATTAGTTTATAAAATTTTCTGCTTTCATTAAAATTCATATCTAGAGTTATTTATCTTTTTCTTTTTTTTTTTTTTTTTTACTACTATGGCCCACTGAAAAGTGCTGAAGTACCCATTGTAGCCGTCGTGGTGAAAAGTTTGTATATCCCTGATCTAAAGTGTAAACCCATAAATATTACTCTTCCCCCCCCTAAACAAATACTATTTAATTTTTAACAAAGTAAAATGATTTGTGTAGTAGCATAATAAGGTTTGTAGAGTTTCATGAACAGCAGAGGGCATTAAAAATTATTTTGGGCTTTGTCTTTCTTTTTTTTTTTATATATAGATACATTTCCTGGAAAGGAATCATTCTGGAAACTTATTACTCTTCCAAAGGTTGTATTTCTGTGTGGTGTCATCTTTTCTCTTAGCTCATGTTTGGGTTTCCTGGATCCTACATTGTCGCTCTTTGTGACAAGAACGGTGTGTAAAATAAATCACTCCTTTCATTTTGGCTTCTTATATCCATGATTAAACTGATTATTTTAAAAGTTGGAAATAAAATTTTGCACAGTTGATCACTACTTTGACCTTGAGCTTCTTACATAAATTGTTATCCAGTTCATTAAGAATGGATGATGCATGTTAAATCTAGAGGATACGGTGGCCATTGAACTCCTTATATTTAACAAGCATTTATATATATATATATATATATATATCTATGTATGTATGTATGTATGTATGTATATATATATATATATATATATATGTATGTATATATGTATATATATATATATATATATATATATATATATATATATATATATATATATATATATACATACATACATACATACATACATACATATATACATATATATATATATATATACATACATACATACATACATACATACATACATATATACATATATATATATATATATATATATATATATATATATATATATAAATAAATGCTTGTTAAATATAAGGAGTTCAATGGCCACCGTATCCTCTAGATTTAACATGCATCATCCATTCTTAATGAACTGGATAACAATTTATGTAAGAAGCTCAAGGTCATTAATTCACAAAAATGCCAGAGAAATGCCAGAGAAAAAGATGCACTCTTAAAAGTTTTCTAAATGAACTCAACGACTCATTATTTTTCAATTTCATTGGAAGGGCGTTGCATAACTGAGGTCCCACAACCATAAAGATTGAGTCCCTATATATCTCCAATCTAATTTGTTTAAAATCTGGATCACCAAGTAGTGCCCGATTCCCTGAACGAAGGGGACGTTCTGGCACAGCCAGACAAAGTGGTTGTTCTTCTTAAAGAATTTTAAAAATTAGCATTGACATTTTAAAATGAATACGCCATTGAATAGGCAACCAATAAAACTGCATAAGAATTGGCGTTAATATGACAAGACAAAGGACTTCCTAAGCTTAAACGAGCAGCAGCATTTAGAGCTATTTGTAATGGTCATAGATCTATATATATATATATATATATATATAGATCTATGACCATTACAAATAGCTCTAAATGCTGCTGCTCGTTTAAGCTTAGGAAGTCCTTTGTCTTGTCATATTAACGCCAATTCTTATGCAGTTTTATTGGTTGCCTATTCAATGGCGTATTCATTTTAAAATGTCAATGCTAATTTTTAAAATTCTTTAAGAAGAACAACCACTTTGTCTGGCTGTGCCAGAACGTCCCCTTCGTTCAGAGCTATTTAGAGCTATTCAGAGCTATTCAGAGCTATTCAGAGCTATTCAGAGCTATTTAGAGCTATTTGTAATGGTCATAGATCTATATATATATATATATATATATATATAGATCTATGACCATTACAAATAGCTCTAAATGCTGCTGCTCGTTTAAGCTTAGGAAGTCCTTTGTCTTGTCATATTAACGCCAATTCTTATGCAGTTTTATTGGTTGCCTATTCAATGGCGTATTCATTTTAAAATGTCAATGCTAATTTTTAAAATTCTTTAAGAAGAACAACCACTTTGTCTGGCTGTGCCAGAACGTCCCCTTCGTTCAGGGAATCGGGCACTACTTGGTGATCCAGATTTTAAACAAATTAGATTGGAGATATATAGGGACTCAATCTTTATGGTTGTGGGACCTCAGTTATGCAACGCCCTTCCAATGAAATTGAAAAATAATGAGTCGTTGAGTTCATTTAGAAAACTTTTAAGAGTGCATCTTTTTCTCTGGCATTTCTCTGGCATTTTTGTGAATTAAAACAGAAATTTTAGATATTGTTCAGGTTTTTGAATACTGTGAGCTCATTCTCAAAGCACTTAGACTTGCAAAGTTCCATAGGTCACTATGTAACTTTGTAAGTCTAAGGGCTCCTTTTACTAAGCTGCACTAGTGGTTTTAGCATGCGCTACAATGCCATGTGTGCTAGACACTAACATCTCCATAGAGCTGGCGTTAGTTTTTCCACGTAGCGCAGGGGTTAGCGCATGCTAATCTTCAGGACACGCTAAAAACGCTACCGCAGCTTAGTAAAAGGAGCCCTAAGTGCTTTGAAAATATGCCTCTTGAAGAGCAGTATGTTTTAATGTATATTGTAAACCACTTAGATTTGTGGTGTATAAGAAAATTTTAAATAAATCTTTAGAAAATAGAAGCTTGTATTCCTAAATCATAAACAGAGTAAATAATGTAACTGTGTTGTACATGATTGCTATGAAGTATTCTAATACTTTGCATTTATATTTGCAGTTTAATCTACCAGTTGGTTATGTAGGTCTGGTATTTTTGGGTTTAGCCTTGTCCTATTCACTCTCTTCACCTCTCTTGGGCATTATAAGTGATAAAAAACCAGTAAGTATTGCTCCTGTTAAACTCACTTTAAACTGAGCATAGTTGAAATGCAAGTGGAGGGGAGAGTTTATGTGGTTGAAGGTGGGATAACATTCTCTATTACTTTTAGTGCAATAGGCATCTCATTCTTGAACATGTATGTTGTTGTGTATCTCTAATTGTGAGATCTGGTGTAGAGAGCCTCATTTTACATTTTTCAGCTCTGCCTTCCGTCACTCTGGGCTGTCTACTAATTCCTTAGATTTACTCTCTACACACGAGATGGTAGGAGCCTGTCTGTTCTGCTCGTGTTTATTTTTCTTTAATTTTGGTTTTGTGTTTTTTTTAAATCTAATTGTGAGGCTTTGCGGTGCTGCAGAGGCTCCTGGTCTCGGGACATCCCTGGCTGCTAGAGAACACAGACTTTGAGGGCAGAAGTCTGTAGCCAAAAGGCAGCCTCCTTTGCAGGGCACCTGCTTGGCTAGCCTACACTCCCAGAGTTTGGGGACCGTTCCTTTGGGAGCAAGGCTCACTCCAGGTTTTGACCGCAGAGAGCTTGAGTGTAGAGAGTTGCGCGGGGACAGAAATCCCACCCGTCCCCACCAAAGTCTCACCCGCCCCACCCGTCCCCGTGAGGAATCCCTCCATCCCCACCCATCCCCGTGAGGAATCCCCTCCGTCCCCGTGAGGAATCCCCTCCGTCCCCGCCCGTCCCTATAAACTTCAGAAATAGTTATTTCATTTAATTATGCTACTGAATTAAAGGCTCTGGTAGAAACCCATTTACAAATAAGCAAAAAGACTTTATTAATTTGGAAATATTAATTGGGAAGAATACATACTTTGTAAACGGGTTTCTACCAGAGCCTCTTTTGTTTATAAATTTTTATCAACACAGCTAATATACTACTTTATCCTGAAGCAAAAAAAAAAAAGAAATAGAATTCTTTTTCTACCTTTGTTGCCTGGTTTCTGCTTTCCTCATGTTCTCATTCAGTTCCTTCCATCCACTGTCTCTCTTCCTTCTGCGTCTTCCATTTGCTCTGTTACTGTGCCTCTCCCTTTCTCCCCCCTTCCAAATTGGTCTGGCACCCATCTTCTTCCCTCCGCTCACCCCATAGTCTGGCATCTCTGTCTTCTTCCCTGCCAGCGTCTTCTCCCCACTCTCTCCTCCCCATTTCCTTTCAGCGTCCTTCTCCCCCCCATCTTCCCCATGTCCTGTCAGCGTCCTTCTCCCCCCCATCTTCCCCATGTCCTGTCAGCGTCCTTCTCCCCCCATCTTCCCCATGTCCTTTCAGTGTCCTTCTCCCCACTCTGTCTTCCCCATGTCCTTTCAGTGTCCTTCTCCCCACTCTGTCTTCCCCATGTCCTTTCAGTGTCCTTCTCCCCACTCTGTCTTCCCCATGTCCTTTCAGTGTCCTTCTCCCCACTCTTTCTTCCCCATGTCCTTTCAGTGTCCTTCTCCCCACTCTGTCTTCCCCATGTCCTTTCAGCGTCCTTCTCCCCCCTCTGTCTTCCCCATGTCCTTTCAGTGTCCTTCTCCCCCCTCTGTCTTCCCCATGTCCTTTCAGCGTCCTTCTCCACCCCACCCCCCGTCTTCCCCATGTCCTTTCAGCATCCTTCTCCACCCCTTTGTCTTCCCCATGGGCTTTCAGGGTCCTTCTCCCCCCCGTCTTCCCCATGTCCTGTCAGCGTCCATCTCCCCCTTCTGTGTTCCACAAATGCTTTCAGCGTCCTTCTCCATCCCTTTGTCTTCCCCAGTGCTTTCAGCATCCTTCTCCCCCCTCCTTCTCTCCCGCCCCGGGTGCAGCACAGCCGGCCAGGTTCCCTTACTTTTGTGGCGCTTCCCCGACCGACCGACCGACAACAGCCCCGGTCTGACAAACCTCCCTGCCCTTAACCGCGAATCTAAATTTCCTTCTTACAGCTGCTGTAAGAAGGTAATTTAGATTTGCGGTTAAGGGCAGGGAGGTTTGTCGGACCAGGGCTGTTGTCGGTCGGGGAAGCGCCACAAAAGTAAGGGGACCTGGCCGGCTGTGCTGCACCCGGGGCGGGGCGGACCGCCCCCCTCCCTTGGTAGCCACTCGAGCCGCGAGGCTACTCCTCCTTACCTACCCTGCTTGCAGCACGGAGCCGAATGGAAGTCTTCCCGACATCAGCGCTGACATCGGGAAGACTTCCGTTCGGCTCTGTGCTGCAAGCAGAGCAGGTAGGAAGAAAGCCGCGCGACTTAGTACATCCAGCCCTGCAGGAACCGCGCTACCCTCAGAGGCGTCCCTACGGGATCCCCGTGACCCGTCGTCCCCGGTCCCGTGGAGCTCTCTACTTGAGTGCAGGCTGCGTGGCCATGTGGTAGTTCTTCACCAGGATCACGTGCCGACTGTGATCCTTCTCCTGTCTGTGCGTGCAAGTTTCCGGTGGGGTTTGAGGTCTCAGTCCAGCCAGTAAGACTGAGGAGCAGTCTGAAGAAACATGCTATCCCAGTTTCCAGGCTTCTCTAAGACAGAGGTTCTCTGACTGCAGTTTCAGTCCAAGCAGCTCCCAGCACTAGCATGGCACAGTGAGTACAAACGGGCAAATTTTATAAACGGCGTCCCGATTGTAGATGACGGTAGACATCCTACCACCATCTAACCAGCCAGTCGGGAAGCACGTGTTAAAAAACAAAACAAAAAACTAACAACCCTGAGGCAGGCAGCCTATATTATAGGCATTTTCGCAAACCTAGGGAGATATGTAGGGCCACCTAAGCTTGCCCAAGGCTAGGAGTGCCCAGAAGTGTCCTTAGACGAGCTTAGGCAGCCCTAGGCATCTCCCTAGGGCTGCAATAAACACCTGAAACATAGGCCATCAAAATGCTGACCTACATTTCAAATAGACATGGACAGATTCTACAGCTTGCAGGTGGCAGCCCTGGAACTCGGCGAGGATCTGACGGTGCATAGGCTGTTTAAGCCTGCAGTGCTTCTGGAGATTATTACCAAGTCTCTCCAGGAATTAAAAATATAGCATCCTCAGTCCTCTACCGCTCAGTGTTTGCTGATGAGCAGCAAGAATGCTCAGACCACATGCTTTCCCAACCCCCAATCCAGACATCACTAAGATGCTGACGAGCCATTGTGAGGTCCTGGAGGGGGCCCTTTAGTTGGCTAAAGTCATGACAAAACTTTTCCCTATGGATGCTGAATTTCATCAGCTGTTTATTCCTCCGAAAGTGGATTCTTTAGTGTTGAAGGTGACCAAGCATACCTCCCTCTTCAGTGAAGGAGAAGTGGTGGTGAAAAATTCACAGCACCACAGGCTGAATTTTGTCCTTAAGACACAGTTTGAGGCTGCGGCGTTGGGACTGAAGACAGCCGCAGCTTAATTTGTTGCACACGCTTGTCACTCATGGTTACATGGTGTTCCAGAGGCAGATACCAATGTGAATCCCCAGTTCCTTATGTCAGGAGTGTATTATGTGGCAAATGCTCTATATCAGGGGTGTCCAATGTCGGTCCTCGAGGGCCGCAATCCAGTCGGATTTTCAGGATTTCCCCAATGAATATGCATTGAAAGCAGTGCATGCAAATAGATCTCATGCATATTCATTGGGGAAATCCTGAAAACCCGACTGGATTGCGGCCCTCGAGGACCGACATTGGACACCCCTGCTCTATATGATCTTGATCCAAGGTCTTTGTATATGCTATTTCTGCATGTAGACTTTCCTAGGATTCCACTGCTTGGGACTTCAAATGGTCTTTGTAAAGACCTAAGACTTTTTTTTTTTTTTCAATTAATGTTACATTGAAATAAATGTAACTGGTAGATGGTTTAGACATCTTTCTTGCCTCTTTTTTGTTCTTGTAGAATGTTATGGATCAGACAGTGAGTGGGGGAGATTCCTCCTCCAAGGCTACTCTGAACAAATTGCCTTTTCTTTAGCATCTCTCCAGATCGGTACATCTTTACTGATGGGTAATAGCTCACTTTGACCAGCAGGTGGAGACTGAGACCAAACTTTTGGTTGTAGTACTAATAGCTGCACTCCCTCTCACACCAGTCTTTACTCAGTCTCTCAGCAGGTGAGCTGTGCCAGTCTCTCCTTAATTAGGCCTGTTAGAATTTTGTTTAGTGCTTCTTATCCCCATTCTTGTGCTGGACTGAGCTTGGGGGTACCCTGTTTGAGGGTCCACCCGACCTCGGGGGGTGTCACACTCAACAGGTCACAAGTTGAGTCTCCCCCCCTTTCCTCCACCTCCTCATATTTTTGTTGAGGTGCCTCAACTGTAAGCCTTGCCACTGATACTGGCAAGGCATATAGCTTAGCGAGCCAGTGGAGTCTGTTCTTAAAAAAAAAAATCCTGAGGCCGTGCTGGTCTGAAGGGATCCTTCAGTGCTTTGTAATTGATGGTGTGAATAACATGACGAAAGACCTAGCAAAGCTTGAAGAATGGTCTGAAATTTGGCAGCTAAAATTTAATGCTAAGAAATGCAAGGTCATGCATTTGGGCTGCAAAAACCAGAGGGAACGGTACAGTTTGGAGGTGAAGAACTTATGTGCACGACGGAAGAACGGGACTTGGATGTGATTGTATTTGATGATCTTAAGGGAGGCAATGCATAGATGAGAAAACATCGCTGGAAAGGAGTCATAGTAACCTAGGACGAGCTCATCATTAGAGAATCTTTCTGGAACATCATAGATCCTCCTAAACTTACTTACTTCACCTCATCAGTGACTCTAAAACCGTGGATTAAAGACTATGTTTTTTATTTAGTTTTATTTTATTTTATTTCTCTCGCCAACATATGATCTATCTTTAATCTTATTTATTGTTTTGTCCACTATCTTATTTAAGTTCTATCTTCTTTCTTTTAAATCTCTCCAGAGTTCTATAGTTTAACGAAAATTAATTAGACCAATCCTTCCTTGTCAAAATATATATTTTACTTTAATCCCCCTTCTCTATTTTCACTTCTTTGTAATCTCAAGGTACTTTAGTTAGATTGTGAGCCTACGGGACAGTAAGGGAATTTTTTAAGTACCTTTCTTATCTCTTATTTATAATTTTAATGTATATTTTCTGATAACCGCTTAGAACCTAACGGATATAGCGGTATATAAGAAATAAATTACATTACATTAAGATGGCCAAACAGGTTGAAAAGGTGACAGCGAAAGCTAGAAGGATGATAGGTTGCATAGGGAGAGGTATGGCTAGTAGGAAAAAGGAGGTATTGATGCCTCTGTATAAGACTCTGGTGAGACCTCATTTAGAAAGTTGTATACATCCCCTATAACAGCCTCTTGTTCTCTCTACCTTAGAGAGGGTGAACAACTTGTCTCTATCTACTAAGTCTATTCCCTTCAATCATGTCCCCTCTGTCTCCTCTTTTCAAGGAAGAAGAGGCCTAGTTTCTCTAACCTCTCACTGTACGACTTCTCCTCCAGCCATAGAAGTTGTCCTGGACAAAGAATCGGGCTTAGGTAGATACTCCATATACTTTATTGTGCCCAAAAAAGATGCAGAAGATTGGAGGCTGATTCTTGATCTGAACTCAGTCAATGCTGCCTTCGAGATACCATGCTTCCACATGGAAACAAAGGTCTTGTCATTTCCTCGGTGTCAAAAGGAGAATTTTTCACCTCTGGATTTGACAGAAGCCTATCTGCATATCCCCATTTTTCCAGATCACAGTAAGTTCTTGAGGTTCCACATTCTCGAGAAGCCTAGCACTAGGAAGCTCGCTACAGAACAAGCAGTATGAGTTTTCTCAGACAATGCAATGGCTGTAGCCTATGTCAATCATCAGGGCTGCACCAAGATTGCTCCCCTATGCTTGGAGGTCCAAATCTTGTTTTCGGTGGGTGAATTTTCATCTGTTGGCTCTCTCGGCAGCATATG
This sequence comes from Geotrypetes seraphini, assembly GCF_902459505.1. NCBI lineage: Eukaryota > Metazoa > Chordata > Amphibia > Gymnophiona > Dermophiidae > Geotrypetes > Geotrypetes seraphini. The sequence goes on along the minus strand of NC_047086.1, from coordinate 169,487,147 downwards.
TAGCAGGAGTGTACAATGTGCAAGCGGATTTTCTCAGCTGACAGACTCTAGATCCCAGAAGGCATTCAACTGCATTGTGAGTCATTGGGGACACCCAATTCGATCTGATGGTGTGGGCAACCAAGAATAAAGCGGAATGGTTTTTCAATTGAAGATAAAAGCCAGGAAGCGACAGCTTGGAAGCCCTGGTGCAGCCATGACTACAGGCAGGGCTTATGTATGTGTTCTTTCCATGGATCATGATAGGCAGAGTTCTGTGGAGAATAATTCCACTCTCACAGGGTTAAATTACCCTGGCGGATCTAGAGCATTTTGGGCTTACTGCATGGCTCTTGAGCGTGCAGCTTTAGAAATGCAAAAGCTATTGGAAAGTGGTTATTGCTATTCTCCTCAAGTCCAAGATAGCAGACAACTTTGGCCGCCTATGTGAAGGTCTAGAAGTGCTTCTAGGGCTGAAGTGCACAAAAGAGTGAGGACCTGGTCACTGCTCCAATTCCTTTGGTTCTAGTAATCCTTCAAGAGTACAGATCGTGGGTCTGTTGTGCTTCAGGCCCCAGATTAATAGAAGGCCATTGGCCTCTCATCCAAATGTGTCCAGATTTTTAAAGGGAGCATTACATCTGCATCCTTCAGTATGTCAGCCTTTTCTAGTATGGAATCTTAATCTCATCCTGATCTCTATATGAGCTTTTGGAGAAGACTTCGCTGATGGACCCGATGGTTATAATTGTGTTTTTAGTGGTGATCACGTCAGCACAGCAGGTGTCTGAACTGCAGACTTTTATCCTGCAGAGAACTTTTTCTTATTGAAATTAGTATCAAGTTTTCATGTCAACCAAGAAGTATGATTGCCTACCTTCATGCTGTCAGGATCCAATAAAGGTAACAAAGTTCTGAAATTGTTGGATGTTAACAGAATGTTGCCTCATTATCTGGAAGTGACAAATGAGTTTTGACTGTCAGATTATCTCTTTGTGCTTGCAGTACTAGGTACAGGAGCCATTTGGCATCAAATGCATGGCCATTTCTTCAACTTTTATCAGAAACGTAAAGTGACCTCCAGTAAAGGCACATTCCACCAGGAGTGTGGAGGGGCATAATCGAAAGGGACGTCTAAGTCCGTTTACGTCCATCTCGCAAGTCGTCCAAAGTTAAAAAGAGCCTAAGACACATTTTTGAAAGACGTCCAACTTTTTTTTACTCATATGCATGAGATCTATTTGCATGCACTGCTTTCAATGCATATTCATTGGGGAAATCCTGAAAACCCGACTGGATTGCGGCCCTCGAGGACCGACATTGGCTTCAGGAGCCACTTATATGCCAGTAAAAAAGGGTTTTGGGGGTGTATAGGAGAGTGCACATGTTTAAGTATCAATGCAGTGATTACAGGGGCTTATGGGCATGGGTCCACTTCTCTATGGGTCCCTAATCCACCCCCAAGATGACTTAAGCTGCCTCTGGGCTGGACAACTAGGCTTTCTTATGCCAGGCGGCCAGGTGATGATGGTCTGGAGGCTGAAATTTAAAGTTGTGAATAAAATTTTTATGGGGAAGGGTTGGTGATCACTAGGTAGTGTGTGGGGGTCTGTGTTATGTGTTTGAATTGCTTATCTGGTAAGTTTAGGTGGGTTTTTGTGACTTAGACCATGTTTTACATGGTCTAAGTCAAAACGTCGAAGTTCCGTCTAAGCTCTGTTGTAAAACTTTCGGTTTTACATGCTGTACGACTAAGTCTAAGCCGGCCCACGTCCCGCCCAACTCCCGCCTCCCGAAACGCCCCGTTTAGCTTTGGACTTTGAGCGGCACTATGAAGGCCTAGGTCGTTTTTAAATACGTCCAAAACCCGGTTTTATTATCGGCGCTTGGACGTTTTTGAGAAATGTTCGTCCAAGTGCCGACGTTTTTCTGTTTCAATTATGAGCCCCATAGCATCATCCTGGATGGAGTCAAGAGCAGTTTCACCTGAAGAAATTTGTAGAGTGGCCACGTGGTCCTTTCTCCATTCTTTCACAAAAGTTTTGTAGGGTGGATATAGCAGCCAAATCTGATACTGAACTAGTGTGACAGTTGTTACAGCAGACCTATAATTTTCAGTTCTGTAGAAGTGATGATAGCAATCCAAAAAAACGATTCCAGCATCAAAGACACATCAAATTACAATTGAACTGCTGGTAAAACAAAATTTGAACATGTCATACCTCTTTTGAGAACTCTTCTTTGGCATCCTCTTTAACTCAGTATTAAGCTCAAATGTGCTTATATGGTTTTTAATATTTATCATGGCCTATCTACTGATTCCCTTCTAACTTTCATAATTTTTTAAGACAAGTTAAATGAAGAACGACTTGTACACATTCTTTATGATTTCCATTATTAAAGAGGGTTCAGCCAAAGTCTTATTTTTGCCATTCTTATTCATTTTTACTTCATTTTGGAATGATCTTCCATTCTGTCTAAGAGGTTGTACATCTTACTATATCTTCCAAAAACATTTAAAGACTATAATTTCAAACTTTTTTTTAAGATAAATTGAATATGTTTTTCTGGTGTTCATTAGTAAATCCATGTTGAACCTTAACTTTGGTACAGGAAAAGGCAATATATAAGGAGAGCCTTCCTTTGCCATGTTCATAAGGCAAATGGGTTAGGATATTTTTGTACATATTGTGAACCTGCCGGTATCAAGCTTTGAGGTTGGCTACCGGACAGGGCTCAACAAACATAGTTCTCGGCGTGCCTTCAAAAAAGGTTGAAAGTCCTGCTGGGTTTTATAATCAATGTGACAAAATAACGTCAGGAAAATAGTATTGTCACCAAAAATGATTCCAACTTTTATTCTAAATACAGCTCCAAATAGCAAAGCTGCCACAGTTCAATCTTCAAACTCAAATAAAACATGAACAGAAAATAGGGCCTTGCCAAAATACAGCCCACACCTTTCTTCCAGGTAAGTGTTCATCAGACCTGATACAGCTCTATCTTTAGTCCCAACACTTTCAAAGGGAAAAATAAGGGCTAAAAAAAAAACTGCACCGTCTTATCCCAGAGCTCAATAAAGTTCATAAGCCTTGTAGCACACACTGAATATGCCTGGCTTTGAACAGGCCTTCCCAACCAACTTAGCAAGTTGGTGGGGGAGGGGAGTAGCTGAATCCACAATATAATGCTTTGCCAAACTGGCTCCACGATCCCAACCACAAAAAGATCTTCTGTGGATTCACCCCACTACTACCCCTCTATCACATTCAGCGGCAGAGTCTCATACAAGCAGGAAAAGGCAAAAGAAAATGCAGAAACAAAGCTTCATTCAAAGTCCCAAAAATAAGGCGCCGTTTCCAGCAGTGAGCCTAGCAATGCTCACTCTGACAGCACTAGTCCCATCCTTCCAGACAGCAAAAGGATTCAAGAAAAAAAAAAAAACAGTAAGGAAATCAAACTTAACTTTCATCCATGTAAACTTCTGAAGAATCCATGGAAGTGTCCATGTCCTCCACTGCTTCAGTGCTGGCTGGCTGGTTTGCCTCAGGGAAAGTTTCTACATCCAACATCTCCACTTCATTACCCTGCTTGCATTCAGGAGACATGTCCTTGGAGACTCCTTTCTCTGCTGGCTCAGGACTAACTGCCCTTTAGTTCTGGGCTGGACACACCCTAACCTGTGTGAGGGAAGGGCAAACTGCTGCTTTTGCTGAACTTTTTCTTGTGACTTAATTAGCATCAGCAGCTGTGCACTCCCAGAGTTAGGAGCCCGCCTCTTAGGCTGTTCCTTCCTCAAGGTTCCTCCAGGTTTCTCAAGGCTGTTCTCCCGGTGTTCCTCCTCCCCCCAGAGTTCCTGCTCTTGGGCATTCATTCTGAACTCAGAGCCTGACTGCCGGTCTGTGTTAGAGCTGCTACATTGATCAGCCCTTTTCAGTTTTAGACCGGAGTTCTGAGGAGTTCTATCGGGAACAAGACTAGCTCTAAGGCTGGGGTTGTGACAATATGGAATCTGAACCAGATCCTAGAGCTGCACTTTTTGATGCACTTGACTTTGATCAGTTCCCAAGAGAATATTTAAAACTCCAATCCATGACCTTATACCAGTGGTTCCATCCAAATTGGATTCCCTTTACAGGGTACAGCCATGTCCTTGCTTTAATAGTAACATCCGCTGCAATAGCACTAGGTTTGCTGTTTATTTATTTTTTACTCTTTATGCACAACATATAATGCTATTACTATAAGGGAGTTCAGACCTCCACCCGAGTAATATAACTCCTTCAAAAAAGGTTGAAAGTCCTGCTGGGTTTTATAATCAATGTGACAAAATAACGTCACCAAAAATGATTCCAACTTTAATTCTAAATACAGCTCCAAATAGCAAAGCTGCAACAGTTCAATCTTCAAACTCAAATAAAACATGAACAGAAAATAGGGTGGTGGTGGTCTTCATAATTCCCAGTATAGAATTAGTTCAACATTTATGACTTTTCTTCTTAATTCATTTTTCATTTTTTTAAATTTTATCATTGATAAGTTAATAACTTAGCTTTCTAGCAGATTATTCCCTGGCTTTAATAGGCCACAACTGCAACATCGGTCTCGTCTGGTTGCATCTGTTTTGAAGAGATCGTTCAGCTCCAGATCATATGCCACTGCACCTCCGAGTACGGGAAGTCGTATTTTGAATAAATTTGGTTGTAAACTATTTCAAAATACAATGCTTACCAGCCATATCCACAACTATGCTTTCTATATGACATTCTATTTTAAGCACTTAGTTCAATGCCTGTCTCATTTTGAATGATTCATGCCTGTAGACCAACATTCTGACTTTCAGCAAACCTCATGATCTCCTTTAGACCAGGACATTCATGTCGAGATCCGTCTTTGATGCTTTTGTTGTCACTTCCAGAGATTCAGCCTTGTGTATTGCAATGAGGCAACAAGCGTGTCTTCAATGAATCAGTCTTAGAACTCACTCTTCAGGACCACCTTGCTACTTCACCTTGCACAGGAGACAAACTTTTCAATGATCACATTGAAAAATCTATGCAGAATATCACCAGATAAGGTCACTGTATGACCTTTCCCTCAGCCTCAAAGTCACATGATTCTAAACAATAGACTACATCATTTAAAAGGCACTACACTATGTCATCGATGTCTTCCACAACTCTGCCTCCAAGGCACTCTAGAAGCCAATGATCTCAAACATCTCAAATTTCTACTTGATAAAAAGTTCTTTTAACTTCTTGGCATCCTGCAATGCCTTATCAATGCCCTACAGCCTCTATCCACATCCACTGGAGGTTCACTCACCCTATACCACTAACACTCATCAGCTTATCTGAGACGAACTGAGGATATATTCTGCCTCTACCAGAACTCCATTCAAACAGGAAGACTGTCAAATTCTGATATCAACACTATCAAGGGGTTTCATTCTCGTATTGAATCGGGGTCATCTACCAATCCTTGATCTCTGTACTCTTTCCAAAAAAAGAATAAAAAAAAAGAATAAATAAATAAAATATTAAATAAATAACCATACTTCTCCAGGAGCACAACCAGTAGCAGTGCTCTCCAAGTCTCCTGAAAGACCCAAGCAATACCTGTGATTTCTGCATAGGTCATCTCACCTTCCACATAGAGAACTACTTTTTGGCTTGGACAATATTCAGTTGTCATGCCTGTTCTCCACTGTAACAGTTAATTGGTTTCTCTACTTGAAATTCTGATTTACAAAGGTGTTTTTCCCTCCAGCGATCCAATTTCCAATGAACTACCAATGTTTGTATTACTTCCTTATCGAGAGTCTGGTCACAATTTTGCCATTCCACCAAACCTACTACTCATCCATCAAGGGTTGCCTGACTCATTATCAACATCATTGGATCCTAATCACTGCTACCAACTGGGCTGTGTAGGTTTTCATTGAAGGCTATGCTTTGTCCTCACAAAATACCTCTGCACAGGCCTCTGAGAAAATTCAATTCTCAGCAAACCTCCCTTCTTCAACAAGAACTCTCAGACCTTCTACAACTGCTTTCCATCGACCACTACCTCCTCAGCAGAGGGGCCAGGGGTTCTACACCAAATATTTCCTCACACCAAAGAAGACCAGAGGATTATGCCCTTTCCTCGACCTCCAAGACCTTATCAAGTTTTTCATCCAACAAGTTTCACATGCTATTCCTAGGCACTTTCTAACTTCAATTAGAGAAAAACAATTGTTTTTTTCTCTCTGAATCTCAAGGGAGACTACACACATATATCTCCATTCTTCCAGCTCACAGGAAGTACCTCTGCTTCCAGATAGGAGCAGATCATATTCATTGCTTATCCTCTGCTTAATCTTCTTCCCTACCATGAGTCTCATCCCTTTGTAATTCCCTTTTCGGAAGATCAGTGCTGTGGCTGTCGTTTTGGACTGATGTTTCTCCCCTGCGTCCAGATCAAAGCGGATCATATTGTGATCGCTACTTCCCAGCATCCCTTCTACTTCTACATCTTGTGCTGGTCCTCGCAGGCCATTTAGAATTAAGTCCAGAACTGCATTTCCTCTAGTATTTTCCTTGACAAGTTGTTCCAGGAAGCAATCGCCTACAGCATCCAAGAACTTGGTCTCTCTAATGCAGCCGGAGGTGCCTAGGTTCCAGTCTATTCCCGGATAGTTGAAGTCACCCATGATAACTGTGTTGCTTCCCTGGCAGTTGCGTTTAATCTCATCTGTCATTTTTCCATCAATTTTCCAGGGCAGTCCAAAGAAATTGATGGAGAAATGACAGACGAGACGGGACCATGGAATAAAGGGTGACAAACTGAACACATTTTTTGCATCTGTATTTACCGAAGAAGATATACACAGCATACCGGAACCCATCAGGCTATATGCTGGAAACAAATACGGAAAGCTGACAGGATTGACAGTCAGTCTAGAGGAGGTATGTAGGCAGATTGATAGGCTTAAGAGCGATAAATCCCCGGGACTGGATGGCATCCATCCAAGGGTCATCAAGGAACTGAAAGGGACCATAGCTGAACTGCTTCAACTAATAGCCAATCTGTCGATCAAATCGGGAAAGATTCCGGAAGACTGGAGGTGGCGAATGTTACACCGATCTTCAAGAAAGGTTGGAGGGGAGATCCGGGAAACTACAGACCGGTGAGTCTGACCTCGGTACCGGGAAAGATGGTAGAGTCACTGATAAAGGACAGCATCATTGATCACCTTGACGGACACGGGCTGATGAGGACCAGTCAGCACGGTTTTAGCAAAGGCAGATCATGTTTGACAAACTTATAGCACTTCTTTGAGGGAGTAAACAGACAGATAGACAAGGGCGATCCGGTCGACATTGTATATCTGGATTTTCAGAAGGCGTTCGACAAGGTTCCGCATGAACGACTACTTCGGAAAATTGCAAGCCACGGAATTGAAGGTGAAATACGTGGATTAAAAACTGGCTGGAGCATAGGAAACAGAGAGTGGGGTAAATGGACAATACTCGGACTGGAAGAGCATCACCAATGTGCTTGGACCCGTGCTCTTTAACATCTTTATAAATGATCTGGATATATGTACGACGAGCGAGGTGATTAAATTTGCGGATGATACGAAGTTATTCAAAGTAGTAAAGACGCTGGGGGATTGCGAAGATCTGCAACGTGACATAATCAAGCTCGAGGAATGGGCATCGACATGGCAGATGAGGTTCATCGTGGATAAGTGTAAAGTGATGTATGTCGGTAACAAAAATCTCATGCACGAATACAGGATGTCCGGGGTGGTACTTGGAGAGACCTCCCAGGAAAGGGACTTAGGAGTTCTGATCGACAAGTCGATGAAGCCGTCCACACAATGTGCGGTGGCAGCAAAAAGGGCAAACAGAATGCTAGGAATGATAAAGAAGGGATCCAGCACTGGCCGCCGTACATGAAGAAGGACACGGTACTACTCGAAAGGGCCCAGAGAAGAGCGACTAAGATGATTAAAGGGCTGGAGGAGCTGCTGTACAGCAAAAGATTAGAGAAACTGGGCCTCTTCTCCCTCGAACAGAGGAGATTGAGAGGGGACATGATCGAAACATTCAAGGTACTGAAGGGGATAGACTTAGTAGATAAGGACAGGTTGTTCACCTTCTCCAAGGTAGGGAGAACAAGAGGGCACTCTCTAAAGTTGAAAGGGGATAGATTCCGTACAAACGTAAGGAAGTTCTTCTTCACCCAGAGAGTGGTAGAAAGCTGGAACGCTCTTCCAGAGGCTGTTATAGGGGAAAACACCTTCCAAGGATTCAAGACAAAGTTAGACAAGTTTCTGCTGAACAAGAACCAGCGCTGGTAGGGCTAGTCTCAGTTAGGGTGCTGGTCTTAGACCAGAGGGCCGCCACGTGAGTGGACTGCTGGGCATGATGAACCACTGGTCTGATTCAGCAGTGGCAATTCTTATGTTCTTAGTATGGGGTGCTACCCTTTGGCCTAGCATAAACACCAAGAGAATTCCTACTCCTACCATTTCTACTAGTCATCTGCTACATAATCAGTCAAGGGTGTGCAGACCTTTGCCTCTTGTCATGAGATGATGCAAGTCTCTTCTTCAAAGCCAGAAGAGCAACGGAATATCTTTAATAGTCATTTTCATCAAATATCTTCAGCCTCATATGTGGTGTCTTCCTTCATCTCCATTTGTCAACTGTACATAACTTGGGAATCTCCATTCTTAAATCTCTTCCTCTCTGCCAACAATTGCAACCTTAAACAATTATGTTCCAGTCTGCACTCTCCTCATCATTTGGATTCCACTCAAATTCTTCCAGTGGCAGAGAAAAAGCCCTGCTAAGGCTGACCAGAAGCTGCTTGTTTACCGGTTCTTCCTCTGCTCACTGGCTGCTGCTACAGTGTCAGGTGAGTGATGAAGGAGGAAGGGGATTATTATGACCGGCTCTGCTGCTTTGGGAATGGAGTTAGTGAGGGAGGGGATTGTCGGGACTGGCTCTACTGCTCTGGGAACATAGGGAAGGAGGGAATTGTCGGGATCGGCTTTACTGCTTTGGAAACGTAGGGAAGTAGGGGGTTGTAAGGACTGGCTCTGCTACTTTGGGTAAGGGAGTGAAAAGATAAGGGGGAAGAGAAAGTGACCAAAAAAGAAGGGAAAATGCTGGACCTACAAGTGAGGGTGGGGTGTTGATAGAGTGAGGTGGGAAGGGACATACAGCTATTTTTTACATTAACTCTCAAATAACCAGAAGCTACAGTTATCCAGCATCCACCAATCCCCATGGGTGCCGGATAACTGAGATTCTACTGTATTGGCATTGACTTATTTACCTTTGACTTGTTGCAGACCAGAATAAAAATGGCTTGGTCAGGGAGTACCCCATATTCCTCCTCCTTATTTCTCCTCTTATAGGAATTGTCAACTTCTTTGATATGAACTGAGGAGCTGGGTTATAGCCCAGAGATACAGGAGGCAGAGCTGAGAGAAAAAGGCAGATGAGGCCTTCTACAAACTTGTGAGTAAAGGAGAATGCCCATTGTGTCAAAACTCGTATGCCTTTCTACTAGAAAGAAGATTATCGAGGTAAGAACCTAATCTTCCTTTAGTGCACATTCAGGTGGCATATTTACTAAAAGTAATTTTAGTGCACAATACAGTTTCCAAATTTTGACCCATTTTGATATACTGTATTGACATTACAGTGAGATGCAAATTATGTTGAAAGTAAACACTAAGGGGTCCTTTTACTAAGGCGCGCTAGTGTGTCTTAGTAAAAGGACCCCTAAGAAAATAACTTAACATGGTTTAGAGGTTTTCAGAGATTTTTTGACCCTGACCTTTATTTTTATTTTTTTAATAATATATGTTATAAGGATAATAAATATTTTCTTTTATCTTACTCTATTTTTAATAGAAACTAAGAAAATGGTTGCTGATCATTGGGAATCTGGGAACAGCTATATGTTTTTTCTTCCTTGGACCTGCGCCTATCTTTCATCTTAAAAGGTATTATGATTATTTTCAGAGACTTTTTTTTTTTTTTTAGTCTTTCGAACCCAACAGACTTTGGAAAGAATCATACAACAGGTGTTGAGGTAGCCTGTCTGGAGGCAAAATAACTCTAAACAACAAAATCCTAATAGTACCAAAAGGTTCCACAAAGGAAATGAAGCAGCAAAACAACAAAAGATTGTGGAACAGAAGATTGGATGTACCAGTTTGTAGTTTAATAAGCGTCCAAATAACTTAAAAACAATAATCATAAAAACAGTTCACAAAGGGTGTATACAGTCACAAGTGACCCATAGCATAGAACCCAAATAATGTATACAATAAAAATAACCCAACACAGGCCGGGTTTCAGCAAAATAAAAATGCCTTCCTGTGTTACAATATAAAAACAAATATAAGACATAAAAAATCCAAGTAGTTAAGAGGCTACAAACAAGCAGCACAGCTCACAAGACTACAATGTAAGCTGGTGCCATGTGGATTGTTTTTTTAAGTTATTTTGATGCTTATTAAACTACAAACTGGTACATCCAATCTTCTGTTCCACAGTCTTTTGTTCTTTTGCGGCAAAATAACTCTCCCATAAATTTAAGGGAATGGGATAAGACTTGTGCATTTCGGAAAACCTAGTTGACAAGCACATTGAGTTTGACAATGGAACTGATAAGATTGATGTTCTGGGTACCGAAAGAATTCGAACATGAAATTGCTGATCTGCTGTTAGTACCTGGAGATTGAAGGTTGGCCAATGTTACTCTAATTTTTTTAAAAGGGTTTCAGGGGAGATTCGGGAAATTACAGACTGGTAAGCCTGACCCTTGGTGCTGGGCAAAATAAGGGAAACAATTATAAAAAATAAAATTGTGGAACATGTAAACAAACATGATTTAATTAGACAGAGTCAGCATGGGTCCTCAGGGCTAGGGAGCCTATTTGGGTCCAGGAAGTAGGCAGGAAATGTTACCCTGTGCCAGTTTTTGGCGGCAAACCTAAACACAAGCATGCAGATTCCGAGGACATCTCACAGACTTTGTCTTAAGCTCATAGGGAGCAGATATCAGCCCTGATATGTGGCTTTTCCCCAGAATTGGTTCAGCTCATGGTGAGCATACCTGACAGACCCTGCTCACACACCGCAGACTTCTATGCCAGAGCCTCCTTTTCAGAGGTCACTGCTGAGGTTCCCAGCACCCCTGTCATCACGGACCCAGACTACCTTACCTGACATGCTGATTAGAGAATGACACGGTGAAAAAATTGGTCCCCGTCACCGCCCCGTCCCCGTCTCACCATCCCCGTCACCGCCCCGTCCCCGTCTCACCATCCCCGTCACCGCCCCGTCCCCGTCTCACCATCCTCTTCACCGCCCCGTCACCGCCACTGCCACCCCATTCACCGCCCCGTCACCGCCACTGCAATCCCATTCACTTTTCTTTATTTACGTATAAAGGAAACATTCTTTAAAACTTAGTTAAATATTAGTTAATAACTATACAAAAACAAAACACGCAGAGAAAAAATTAATTAATAAAAATTCTCAAAACTGACACATTTTGATCACTAAATTTAAAATAGTTATTTTTCATACAGTTTTTCAATCACTAATCTTCCACCACCCCTGGGGCTAGCAATGCAAAAACAAACACGACATGTACTTTAAATGCTGCCGTGATTAGCATAGTGACCGCGGCTACGGCTGCAAGTCTCCCCTCCCCCCAGCGATCACGGCAGGAGGGCACCCAACCCCTCCTGTAGACCCCCCCAACGGCCCTCCCGACAATCGCAGCAGAAGGGTACCCAACCCCTCCTGCCGGTCCTCCCAATGGCCTCCCCTAAGATCGCCGGCAGGAGGGTACCCAACCCCTCCTGCTGGACCCCCCCCCCCAACGCACCCTCCCACCCCGGAACCCCCTTAGTCTTACTTTCCAAGTTGGACCGGACGGCTCCTCACATGTATGGCCAGCAGGCTTGCCTCCGTCCAAATGAGGCGGGCCCGCCCCTACCCTGCCCAACCCACAGGATCCTAGGGCCTGATTGGTCTAGGCACCTAAAGCCACTCCCGCTATAGGAGGGGCCTTAGGTGCTTGGGCCAATCAGGCCCTAGGATCCTGTGGGTTAGGCAGGGGAGGGGAGGGGCGGGCCCGCCTCATTTGGACGGAGGCAGGCCTGCTGGCCAGACGAGCGAGGAGCTGTCCGGTCCAACTTGGAAAGTAAGACTAAGGGGGTTCCGGGGTGGGAGGGTTCGTTGGGGGGGGGTCCAGCAGGAGGGGTTGGGTACCCTCCTGCCGGCGATCTTAGGGGAGGCCATTGGGAGGCAGGGGAGGGGAGGGGCGGGCCCGCCTCATTTGGACGGAGGCAGGCCTGCTGGCCAGACGAGCGAGGAGCTGTCCGGTCCAACTTGGAAAGTAAGACTAAGGGGGTTCCGGGGTGGGAGGGTTCGTTGGGGGGGGGGGGTCCAGCAGGAGGGGTTGGGTACCCTCCAGCCGGCGATCTTAGGGGAGGCCATTGGGAGGACCGGCAGGAGGGGTTGGGTACCCTTCTGCTGCGATTGGCAGGAAGGGTTGATCTGACAAATGAGGAGCACGGTGAAACACAGGTAAATAGCAGTTCCTAGAAGGGGGTACATTGGCCCGCGGGGACAAACCTGTTCACCGTTTCCGCGGTCGGTGAATGGCCTTGTCCCCGTCACCGCAGCGACTGCTAGTTTTCTTCCCCATTTTCGGCGGTGACCCGCGGCTTAAATGCGGTGGCCGCGGGTAAACCGTCACCGTGTCATTCTCTAATGCTGATACTATGGATACAGCGTCTACCCTGAATAAAGCTGATATCCTTTGTGGCACTGTCAGCTACAATGTTCTGGAGACCCCTGATGTGGGTGATGACCCCTCTATCTACCCCCTGTTTAATTCAGCCTCTGTTCACCAATTGATAGCGGATGCTGTAAATCAGGGGTATGGAAGTCCCTCCTTGAGGGTCGCAATCCAGTCGGGTTTTCAGGATTTCCCCAATGAATATGCATGAGATCTATTTGCGTGCGTGCTTGCTCTGCTTTCATTGTATGCTAATAGATCTCATGCATATTCATTGGGGAAATCCTGAAAACCCGACTGGATTGCGGCCCTCGAGGAGGGATTTTGACACCCTTGCTGTAAAGGAACTGAAATTAGAGGCTCAGCCTTCCACGTCTCAGTGTACCATCAGGAGTCATTCTAATATTCTGACATCTCTTTTCCTGGCACATCTGGATCTCATGGCTCTGGTTACTGAGCAGTGGTAGACTCCAGAGACGACTTTTCGATTGGCTATAGCCATGGCTCAATTTTATCCTATGGTGCCAAAATTTCAGCAGCTATTGTAGCAGCCGAAGGTGGATTTGGAGGTGGCTCAGGTGATGCGCACTGCCCTCACAAGTGCAGGAGGAGTGATGCTGAAAGATTCTCAGGACTGCAGAGTGGATATAGTCATGAAGAAGCTTTTTGAAGTGGCTTCTTCAGGTATTGAGGCCGCAGCTGCAGCCTTCTTTGCAGTGCGTGCCTGTCACAAGAGATTATGTCAGATTCCTTCAGTGGAAGGTGACACCTGCCTGCTGGTGCTTGAATGGAGGGGAGGATTATACTGCATGCCTTATATGACCTTTTAATGGTTCTGGACAAGGTTTCGGCTTATGCTGTATCACCTTCAGAATGCTATGAGTTCACCAGTAGGCTGGAGGTTCGGATTCTGGCGAATCTCAGCAGACCGCTTTAAATGGTGAAATGCTTTTTGAAAGAGGACTAAGAACATAAGAACTACCATCTCCGGATCAGACCCATGGTCCATCGAGTCCGGCGATCCGCACACGCGGAGGCCCAGTCAGGTATACACCTGATGTAGTTTTAGTCACCCATATCCCTCTATGCCTCTCGTAAGGAGATGTGCATCTAATTTGCCTTTGAATCCTAGCACAGTGGATTCCTTAACAACCTCCTTTGGGAGAGCATTCCAGGCATCTACCACTTGCTGCGTGAAGCAGAACTTCCTGACATTTGTCCTGGACTTGTCTCCCCTTAGCTTCAAACCATGTCCTCTTGTCCGTGTCACGTTGGACAATGTAAATAATTTATTTTCCTGCTCTATTTTATCGATGCCTTTCAGTATTTTGAACGTCTCGATCATGTCCCCTCGCAGCCTCCTCTTCTCAAGGGAGAACAGTCCCAGTTTCTTGAGTCGTTCCTCATATTCCAAGTTCTCCATACCTCTTAATAGCTTCGTTGCTCGTCTCTGCACCCTCTCCAGCAGTTTTATATCTTTCTTTAGATTGGGAGACCAATGTTTGACACAGTATTCCAAGTGTGGTCTGACCATTGCTCTATAAAGCGGCATTATGACTTTCTTCGATCTACTCGTGATTCCTTTCTTTATCATGCCTAACATTCTGTTTGCTTTCTTTGCCGCTGCCGCACATTGTGCCGATGGCCTCAGGGTCCTATCTATCAGTACACCCAGGTCCTTTTCTTGTTCGCTCTTACCCAGAGTTGCGCCTGACATTCTATACTCGTGTTCCTTATTCTTACTACCTAAATGCATTACTTTGCATTTCTCCACATTGAACTTCATCTGCCATTGCTCTGCCCATTTCTCTAACTGATACAAGTCGCTCTGGAGTTCCTCGCTATCCTCCTGCGATCTGATTGCCCGGCATAGCTTTGTGTCGTCTGCAAACTTAATGATCTCACTGGATATTCCGTCTTCCAGATCATTGATATAAATATTAAATAGGATCGGCCCAAGTAACGAACCCTGGGGCACACCACTAGTCACTTTCTCCCAGTCTGAGAACTTCCCATTTATGCCCACTCTCTGCTTTCTGTTTTCCAGCCATTTGCCTATCCACCTTTGTATATCTCCCTCTATTCCATGGCTTTGTAGTTTCCTGAGAAGTCTTTCATGTGGAACTTTGTTGAACGCTTTCTGGAAGTCCAAATATATTATGTCCACCGGCATTCCACTATCAATTTGCTTGTTCAGGGTCTCAAAAAATTGAAGTAAATTCATTAAACATGATTTCCCTTTCCTGAACCCATGTTGACTGGGTTTCAGCAAGTCGTGTGTATCTAAGTGCCGGACTATGCTATTCTTGATCAGTGCTTCAACCATCTTTCCAGGGACAGACGTAAGGCTCACAGGTTTGTAGTTGCCCGGTTCTCCTCTCGATCCTTTTTTGAAAATTGGCGTGACATTCGCTATCTTCCAGTCATTTGGTATCTGTCCAGTTCTGATTGTCAGATTGGCAAGTTTTTGCAATAACTCTCCGATTTCAACCTTCAATTCCTTTAAGACTCTCGGGTGAATTCCATCCGGTCCAGGGGATTTGTCACTTTTAAGATTGTCGATCTGGTAGTATATCTGGTCCAACTCCACTTCAACTGTGGTGAGGCTGTCTTCTATTACTCCACTAAACACTTTCACTGCTTCTGGTATTTTTGCGGTATTCTCCTCCGTAAAGACGGACGCAAAGAAGGAATTTAGTTTGTCTGCAATTTGTTTATCTTCCTTGATGTACCCTTTTCTTCCCTGGTCGTCCAGGGGTCCCACCGCCTCTTTTGCGGGTTTTTCCCCTTTCACGTATCTAAAGAAGGGCTTGAAGTTTTTGGCCTCTTGCGCTATTTTTTTCTCATAGTCCTTTTTGGCATCCGTCACCGCCTTGTGACATTTCTTCTGCTCATCTTTATGTTTTTTTCAATGCTTCGGTCGTTTTCATGTGTTTCCATTTTTTGAAAGAGTCCTTGTTTTCTTTTATGGCTTCCCTCACCTGTCTGGTAAGCCATGCCGGTTCTCCCTTACCTTTTGTTCTCCCTTCTTTGGAGATCCTCGGAATGTGGAGATTTTGTGCTTCTGTGATAGTATTTTTCAGTAAGGACCATGCCTGCTCTACCGTTTCAAGTTTGTCCACCTTTTTCTTGAGTCGTTGTTTAACCATGGCTCTCATGTGATCGTATTTGCCCTTTTTAAAGTTTAAGGTTTTGGCACGTTTTCTATTTCCGATGTCAAGCTTAAAGTTGATCGCATTGTGATTGCTCGTCCCCAGCGGTACCGTAACTTCTACTTCTTTTGTCGGTCCCGTGAGGCCATTTAGTACCAAGTCCAGGGTGGCGTTGCCTCTTGTCGGCTCTTTTACCATTTGTTCCAGGAAGCAATCCCCTAGCGCCTCCAGGAACTTGGCCTCCTTGCCGCAGTTGGAGGTTCCTAGTTTCCAGTCTATCCTCGGGAAATTGAAGTCTCCCAATATTATTACATTGCCCGTCTTGCATACTTGTTTGATTTCCTCTATCATTTCTGAGTCAGTTTCCTCCGCCTGTCCTGGGGGACGATAGTAAAGGCCAATTTTCGTGTCTGCGCTGTTTTGGCCAGGAATCTTGATCCAGAGGGACTCTAGCTTCTCTTTCGTTTCCATCGTAGCCACTTCAACAGATTCTACTCCTTCCTGAACATATAGGGCAATACCTCCACCTTTCTGCCCTACTCGATCTCTTCTATATAGTTTGTATCCCTGTAGTACTGTGTCCCATTTGTTTTCTTCATTCCACCATGTTCTGTTATGTCAATGATTTCCAACTTATTGTCTCTAGTTCCCCCATTTTGTTTCCTAGACTTCTAGCATTCGTATACATACATTTGAGTTCTCTTTGTGTTACCTTTTTGGACTTTCTACTCTTTGCTGCCCCTACTGTTTCTTTCACGGTATCCTTAACCGCTCCAGTGTTGTCTCCCTTGCTTGCTGTGCGGTCATCCCCTCCTGTGTATAAGTAGTAGCCCATGGTTTCTTCATCGGATAACAAGATTTGTGTGCTCTGGGAGGAGATTGCAGCAGTTTTTATCCTTCACGCAAGTTTCACCAAAGTTCTTCGGGCTTGTCTGCCCAGAGAAGTTTCCAGAGCTGCAGATAATGCTATAGCAACCCCAGCCACCAACAGGCTTCAAGTTCTTGCACCAGCTCCTCCACCAAGGAGTTCCAATGACTAGGCCTCAGCCGCATTTCCTTGCATGGGAGGCTGGTTGTCAGATTTCCTCCAGAAATGGGAACAGATCTCCTCAGACCAGTAGGTGCTTGATATCATATGGGAATGACAAGATAGACTTTTCTCGTCTCCCTCTGGATTTATTTCTGGACTCTTCTGTGGGAAGGCCAGAAATGACACTAAAGGTGTCTGAGCAACATGACAGTGTCTCTTGGACATTCTGGCTGTACAGCCAGTTTCTGAACACAAATTAAGCTTGGGCAGATATTCCTTATACTTTGTCTTAACAAAAGCAAGATTCAGAGGGCTGGAGGGCCATCCTGGATCTCAAGTCGATCCATGCCTTTCTGCATATCCTGCATTTCGAATGGAGATGGTGCAGTTGGTCATCGCAGCAGAAGTTCTTGCCTCTCTGGATCTAACAGAGGTACCTTGGTCTGGAAGTATCTGAGATTTCATGTTCTTCAGCAGCATTTCCAGTTTACAGCCCTCCCACTTTGGATTGGCAATGTCCCCCCCCCCCCCCCCCACACACACACACCTTCATCAAAGTGACGGTGGTAGTGGCAGCACATCTCCGCAGATGACTGGTTGATCAGAGCTCTGTCCAGACTGAAGTGTGAGCACGCAGTGGAATTTATGGTGTCTCTTCTACAGCACCTGGGCTGGATTGTCAATTTCAAGAAGAGCTATCTAATGTTGCAATATCTTGGAGTTTGGTTCAACACACTCCACGGACGTGTTTGTCTTCCCAAGCCATGGCAAACAGAAGCTCCAGAAACAAATCGGAGATTTCTTAACTCTTCCAAACCCCACTGCATGGCAGTATCTTAAAGTACTGGGGTCCATGGGTGACCTCCCTGGAGGTTGTGCCCTGGATCTGTTTATTATTTTCTTATATATTGCAGAGCGGAACAGAATGCTGTTATGTGTCAGGGAAGTTCCTGTGCCCCCTTTGTCTATGTGTTTTGTTCCAGAGATATTTGTTCGCTTTTGGACATAACTGCAAGGGGCTCTGTATTCCTCAGCTATGTGGGAGGAGCAGAGAGAAAAAGTGTGTGGTATTTTGCAAGACCCAGTTCATGGGTTCAGATAAATAACCTATCATGTTTACTCGTGGGGGATTAACAGAAAGAAGATTTCCAAAGGTAAGAGTGGAGGAGGGAATAGGATTTGGTCCATGGGAAAGCAGTGGGGCACAGCTTAGAAAGGCTGTTCTAGTTGCAGAAAGGGAGGTGGGACAAGTTAATGTTATGTAGGAATAGTTTCTGCATATGATGGAAGATAGAAAAGAAATAGTTATTCCCCCAAATTAGAAAAATAGTTCCCTATCTACAGTACCTGAAGATTAAAAAGTGACCAACCTAACACTAATTTTTGAAAGGGAGCCAGGGATGATCAGGAAACCATAGACCAGTGAACTTGGAATCAGTGCTCGGAAAAATGGTAAAGCGAGAACAAAAATGGCCATATAAACATAGTTTAATTTGACCATGTCAAAATGGGTTTTCCTAAGGAGGTTTTGCCTCGCCAGTCTGTTATGTTGTTTTTTTTTTGTTTGTGGTTTTTTTTTTTGGTTTTTTTTTAAGGCCTGAATAAATATATGGATAAAGATTAGATTGTAAGCTCTATTGAGTAGGGATTGTTTCTTACATGTTTAATGTACAGCACTGTGTGCATTTGGCAATGTTATAGAAATAAGTAGAAGTACTGTAGTAGTAATAATGGTGGAAGATGGTAAATAAAGAGGTAGCTATAATAGGCATATCAGAGACCTGGTGGAGGGAGAACAATCGGTAGGACACTGTATTATCAGGGTACAAATTATATCTCAATGATAAGAGTGGATCAAATTGGAGGAGGGTTGTGCTATAAGTCAGGAAATTGAGTCAAACGGAATAAACATTCTACTTGAAATAGTAATGTGGAATCCTTTATAGATAGAAATTTCATGTGTGAAGGTAGGAGTATATTGGTGGGGCTGTGCTATCATCTGCTGAGACAGAATGAACAAATTAATGAAGAAATGTGTACAGGAATTAAGAAAGCTGGCAAATTGGATAATGGTATAATCATGTGTGACGTTAACTACCTTATAAATTAAGAGAAAAACTATTGCATACTAGCTCCCCATTGTTAGCTATCAGAGGCAATTCTTTCTTCAAGCTTGGTGTGGAATCTTCCAAGTTTGCTTCATGGACATTACGTGGACTTATCTATCTTCATCAGGTCCTCACCCACAAGGGCAGCATGTATACTTATCAGCAGTTGGTACAGCGATATGGACTTACAGCTAATGATACTTTGTCATATCTTCAACTTAGACACTATATAAGTTGTATTCCTGTGGCAACCTTAACCTTGACTGTATGGAGCGTCCTGAAAGAAGCTCTTTGTTTGGAGGCACAGGCCCTGATCCCACTCTGCTTTCACAATAAATTCTTATTAGAATCATAATGCAGCATTGGCTTTGTTTCTTTGGAGGAGCGGTAGTCTGGATCTGGGCACTCAGATTTCAGCTACTCATTTACAAGCTGCCTCATCACAACACTGGATTTACATTCCTCTGTTTGAACCGCAATATAAGTTGATACTGCATCTGTGCATCTCTCCATCCAGAGCTGACCAAGCAAGGTTGCATCTGGATTCTTCTTGTCCCAAATGTCATCGAACAAATGCGACCTTGGGCCACATGTTTTATACTTGCTCGAAGACCCTGTGTTTTTGGAAGTACTTGCATGCTCATATCTCTACTCTGTGGAAGACTAAATGCACCCCCATCCCAGACTTCTTTTCTTACTCTCTGTATTGATGCATCCAATCCCTATCAGCCTGAGGGGCTTCATACGGCGTGCTGTCTTATTTGCCAAGAAACTGATACTGATCCACTGGCTCCCCCCACTGTTTCTGAATGCCGTACATTGATGCTTCACCAACTAAAAATGGAACGCAT
The DNA here is from genome assembly GCF_902459505.1 of Geotrypetes seraphini. Taxonomy (NCBI): domain Eukaryota; kingdom Metazoa; phylum Chordata; class Amphibia; order Gymnophiona; family Dermophiidae; genus Geotrypetes; species Geotrypetes seraphini. The sequence goes on along the minus strand of NC_047086.1, from coordinate 169,467,202 downwards.
GGACATTACTGATATGGACTCTGTAAAGGGTCACCAGCTTCAGACGATCTGTGAGCCCTTTTGGTCTTCATTAACCTCTTATGTTCATAGTAATGTGCTGAATATCTAGTGTTCTTCTTTATTCTCGGGTATGGTTGCCCCCTCTCTCCCCTCCATTTTTTTTTGGGGGGAAGGTAGTTGGGGGTTGGGCTTGGACTGTGAATACGATTTGGTCAAACAGATTAAGGTACTGTTTTCTTGCTTGTTTTGCTCCATTTGATCAATAAAAGATAATTGAAATAAATCAAGAGACAGAAGAATATAAATCACAGAAATCCAAAGCAGTATATCATACTACTTGTCAAAGGAAGAAAGAACACAAGGATATAAAAACCAAAAATGACAGCTTATGGCGAACAATCCCAGTCTTTTAAGTCGTTCCTCATAATCCAAGTTCTCCATACCTTTTATTAGCTTCGTTGCTCGTCTCTGCACCCTCTCCAGCAGTTTTATATCCTTTAGGTTGGGAGACCAATGTTGAACAAGTTGAAGAATGATCATGCCACCATGATTCTGATTGCTCCTCGGTGGCCGAGACAACCTTGGTACTCCCTTCTACTTCAACTCAGCAGTAGGGAGCCATATCTTCTACCAGTCTTCCCGTCTCTGCTTACACAGAGTCAGGGGTCTCTGCTTCATCCCAACCTGCAGTCTCTACACCTGACAGCTTGGTACCTCTCAACATAACTTCTCTTCAATTTTCCCAACCTGTACGAAATATTGTAGAAGCTTCTAGGAAGTCTACCACTAGACAATGCTATTGTAAGCAACAGCTCAGTACTGCAGGCTATTTATCATGGGTCTGTAAAAACTTCACATATAGAAACATTTAAAAAAATCAAAACAGGATTCTAAACTTCTTTTCACCCATTTAACACAAACCACCTCACAAGTAAGGGATTTCTTGAAGGAACAAGGTCTAAGGCAGTGTCCTGCAAACTTTTTTTTTATTTTTTTTTTGCTTCAGCACACTAACAGAGCAGATGTTTTTCTGTGACACACCCACAACCCTGCCCTGCCCCATATGAACTTTGTCTCATTTTCCCTGATCTCGTGGCCATGTCTGGAGGGCCTCTGAGCATGCGTGGTATCCTATAAAATCCTCCTCTTCTAAGTCTTTGCCACAGAAAAGACAAAAGCAACAAGAGACCTCAGAAGTCCCAGTCTTTGGCTCCTCAAAGGCTAACTCAGTCTTTTTGATGTGCTTCTGGAGAGCATGGCCAAAATTCCTCCTCAGCCTCTTTCTCCAACCCATCGGAGGTCAACTTCAATTGTTTCATCACTATGGACTCCTGGATCCACAAAGTAATCAAGGAGGGTTACACTTTCCATTTTGTAACCATTCCCTCCAAACCACCCTCCAAGAGTCCTCTTTCACATATCAACAACCGTCCTTTTTTCTTTAGGAAATCAAAACTCTGCTTCCACTAAAAGCAAAAGAAGTAGTTCCCCTTCTCTGAAAAATCAGGGTTTCTACTCCAGATACTTCCTAATTCCGAAGAAGACGAGAGATCTTTGTCCAGTTCTCCACCTCTGAGCCTTAAACAAATATCTAGTCAAAAGTTTTGCATGCTATCTTTGGGGGCCCTATACCCACTTCTAGAATGAAATGATTGGCTGTGCTCTCTAGATCTCAAAGAGGCTTAAACACACATATCCATTTATACCACCACAGAAAGTTTCTACGTTTTCAAAATAGCTCAACGACACTTCCAGTACAAAGTTCTCCCATTCGGCCTAGCTTCTTCTCCAAGAGTTTTCACCAAGTGCTTTCTAGTCATGATAGCAACCCTACGTACTCATGGGTTTCAGGGATTTCCATATTTGGATGATTGGCTGATAAAAGCTACATCGCCTCAAGTAGTCAATCAGCAACACAGTTAACGATCACTTTCTCCAGCTTCTAGAGTTCGAAGTCAACTTCTCTCAAGTTGCAACTTTACCCCTCTCAGCTGTTATAATTCATAGGAGCCCTATTAGACACCATGCTTCTCTGGGCTTTTCTTCCTCAACAACGACAAAACACCTTACTTCATCTTTGCAATAAGGTCTCCTTTCTCCAAACCATCTCAGCGAGACTGAGCACGCTTGTGTGCTCAAGACAGATGATGTGACTCATAGGTCACATGACATCCACAGTAAATATTACCCTTTCGTATTTCACCTCGGAGCGTCTCATTGGACCCTAGCATCTCAGTGGTCCCAAGCTCTCGATCCCTTATCTCAAAGGATCAGTTACCTCACCTCTTCATCAATCTCTTCAGTGGTGGATGGATCTGACAAATCTCTCAGGGGTCTGTTGTTTCATGTCCCCCCACAACAGAAAGTGTTCACCATGTATGTTAGAGAGGCTCACTTGGATGATCTCGGGACACAAGGTCGATGGTCTGCTCAAAAAAAGACATTCTACATCAACCTGTTAGAGCTGCGGGCAATTTGAAATGCTCTAAAAATCTTTCAAGAAAGTCTTCTCAACCAAGTCCTTCTTGTTCAAACATACAATCAAGTAGCGATGTACTACATCAACGAGGAGGAACAGGCTCTCTTTCTCTGTGTCAAGAAGCCAAGCGCATTTGGAACTGGCCAATTTTTCAAAACATATTTCTCAAAGCCATATATGTTCTAGGGAAACGGAATACTCTAGCCGACAAACTCTGCATATTTCTTCAGCCACACGAGTGGACTCTCCACTCCAAAGTATTGCACCACATCTTCTCCCTATGGGGGACTCCTCAGAGAGACCTCTTTGTGTCTGTCCATAACCACAAATTGCCTCAATTCTGCTCCAGACAGTACTCTTCATTGTTTCAAAGTAGATGCCTTTCTTCTGGATTGGAGGAACAAGTTCCTCTTCATTTCCACCAATCCCTCTCATTCTCAAGACTTTAGTCAAGCTCAAGCACAAATCAGCCACCATGATCCTGATAGTTCCCCAGTGGCCCAGGCAATCTTGGTTTTCCCTTCTATTTCAGCTGAGTTCCAAACACCCAAATCTTCCCATCTCTGCTACTCAGTGTCAAGGATCTCTGTTACATCCCAATCTTCAATTTGCACCTCACAGCTTGGTACCTCTTAGTCTGAAATCAGCAGATTTTAATCTTTCTGACTCAGTACAAGCCATTATAACTGAGAGACCCCTTTGAGACCCTCCATCATCGAGCCCTGGGTATAGGGCTAGAGGACAGAAAAACAGGCCAAGCATAACATGGATTTTGTGAATAACTTCAGCTTTAACAGTCTTTCTCTGAATTATGTGGCAATTTCAGAGCAAGAGTGCTGGAACATTTCTACAGAGGTACTGAACTGGCCAACAAGATAAGAGCCTAAAGAGCACACAAAAGCAGATCCCGACGCATACAACATCTATTAACCATGTATTCTCCCTGGAAATGTCCAGGCAAACTCTTGTTGTAAACCGCCTAGAACTGTAATGTAATGTATTGCATGGAAAAGACAGTTATAGTGCCATGGCCCAGTAGAATGGTTGTTGTGGTCTGTCTACTTGATGGACTGTTGATGGCCTGCATTACTCAATGGCCTGCACATACTCAGTGACCACAGCACCTTTGACAGAGAAGAAAAGAGGAAGAAGAGGAGGCAGAGGACCACTGGGAAAGACAGAGGTCATGCTTAGATGACTTTTGTGGACAGCCTCGGGGACAGGCTGTTGGGGACAGATAAGTTAGGTGCTTTTTGACCACCACCCCAGTTTGGTAATGACATGTCAATAAAGGACATAGCCAATTAGAGAGTAAAAATGTAACTATAGCCGATCAATTACAATATCAGTAACTGCTGTCAATCAGAGTAAGTTTAGTAGGATTTTAATGCAAAGCAAATAGTATAATGGTCACAGCAAAATGAGGAAATTTCTTTAGAGTAGACAGGGAGTTCTACAGTCTGCAGCTGTGGTTATCCTCCTCTGCTTGACATACATTGCTGATTATAATCTTGTATGCTGCTATTTGCTTTATAATAAATTTGCTTATCTGAAGGGACAGCAACTGTGTGAGGACTGTGTCATTGTAGAACAGTAATAGGGGTTCTCAGCACCCTTATTTTAGCTGCTTCCAGAAAACCTTCTACTCAGTAATGTTATCAACAGAAGTGGACACGCTTCAATTCATGGTGTACTCTCCATAACCAAGATGTTTCCTCCTCTTCCTTCATTGTTGGATTATCTGTTCCATTTATCTAATTGTGGTCTTAAAACCACTTTGGCTGACCTCTCCTGTCTCCCCTGCCTAAAAACTGTATTCGCGGTTTTTTGAAATTCATAGGGGTTCCTGGAACAGAACCCCTGCAAATTTCGGGGGAGTACTGTATTACAGATTTTATTTTCTTCTTAATGACCAACTCTCCCTCCATCCCATTACAGTAAGCTAAGGACTTCTACATGTGAGAATATGCTGCCTACTTGTCCCAGAATAAAGCACAGTTACTTACTGTAACGGGTGTTATCTGTGGACAGCAGGTAGATATTCTCACATCCATCCCAGTTCCCCTGGTTGGCTTCTTAGCTTGCTTACATAACTGAGATACTATGAGCTGGCGTCTGGCGGGAAGGCACTCGCGTATATGCGATGCGGGCAGTCGCAAAGTTTCTGAAAACTTAAAAGTGCAAGTACATTTTTACCACTGTCCTTACCGGGCTCTTTGGCTAACGTCACCCACATGTGAGAATATCTGCCTGCTGTCCCCGGATATCACCTGTTACAGTAATTGTGCTCTAGCTCTCCCGGCAAACTCTGTTCATAAGGTAAGTTACCCTCATTATACCCTTCTCCACTAACAACTCAAGACTCTATTTTGAACGCTGTAAAACTGACACACATTGCTTACAATATCCAGCATATTTAAATAAGCTTTTTATATGTCTGTTTTGTCCTAATCTCTGCATAGAGTGCAGTTCCTAGTCATATTCAGAGTTACCTACCTTTTCAGGAGCTAGCCAAGGCTTGACTGTTTTACGTGCCTTTGATGGGTCCCAGTAGAGGACTCCAGTTTTATTGTGGTATGGTTTTATTTTGTTGTCTATTGCTTGTATGTTATATAGAAGGGCACATAATCCAGTTTAAATACATTTTGAGGAAGGGAAATTTTAAGATGGGCCAATTTATATGCATAAATGACGTTTGTGAATGTTTTACCCCATGTGCTTTTGATTTTGCAGTCAGCTGTGGTTGTTTGTGTTAATGCTGGTCTTAAATGGCTTTTACCTTGGGTTGTCTGCGATCCCAATCTTTCCAGAAATGCTTGAATGTGCATAGTAAGTAATCTTCTCTATTTTGTGTTTATTGTTAAGCTATCGATCCATTCAGCACTCCTTTTTACAAACAAAATATCTTTAGCACAAGTTGGTGATGGAAAGGAATTGATTTTGGCTATAGCTCACACCTTTTCATTAGTCACTTATAGCAAGTTAGATTCAGGTATACTCGATATATTCCTGTTCTGGAGGGCTTGCAATCTTCAGGGCCCTTTTTATTAAAGTGCACTGAAATCTGGAATTAATATGGGATTTTATCACATGCTCAGATTTAGTGAAAACATTTTTTTTTATTGAACAATCAGTAAAGCAGGAAAAACAATGCAACAAACAATATAGTAGATGGCCAGAAATGTTTCGTACCATATACAGCAACAGTACCCATCACAATAACCTTCCCATCCCCTCCCAAAAAGGACAGAGAAGAAAACAGCAAAGAGGAATACAAAACTCTGTCTGCCTGAGCCCTCTCCCCTGCATATGAGTGCGAAACAAGGTAGATAGAACAAGCTAAAAGAAAAAAAAACAAATAACACAAGAGGAATTACAATATTGTTCCAGGGGCAGAAAGCAATCATTCCCCAAGCCCAGGCTTCCCCCTTTCCCCCCCCCCCCATTATATAGAAGAAAAAAGCAAGCGGTTCATCTCCCCCAAGAGGAGGAGGTCAGAACAGGACCAAAGCGAAAATATGACAATCAGGGCCCTGGACTCTGAGCCCCAAGATGAAATATAAAACCTCCCCTGCTCCCCCAAGAATGAAAACACAGGAGACGACGACAGAAATCAAAAATCAAAGCAGACAAAATAACAACAGAACAAAGAAGAAAAAGAGAGAGAAAAAAAAAACCAAAAACTTCCCCCCCCCCCAAACACAAGTAGTGTAGGAAGACTAGAGGAAGGCAATCCCAAGACCGCAAACCCCCAACATGCTCAGATTTAACGCAGCACTTTTTTTAGGGCATTTTTCCTTTTTTGAATTTCAGGTTGTGCACTAGTGTTTGCATTAGCGAGTAGTACCTGTAAAAGATGACGGAAAGGACTCCTGCATCAGCTTTCTGTTAGCATGCACTGGTTCACATTTCCACACCCATGGCAAGCCCCCTTCAAAAAATATTTTAGAAAATTTTTAAATAACTAATGCATGATTAGCGCATGCAAATAGGTGAACATACCCGCAAAAGCCAAGGGTTTTTTGTTTTTTTTTTTCCAGTGCTGAGCATGTTTGAGCTTAATGCCCTTTTCAAAATGGCCTCTAAGTTTGTACCTGTATCAGTGGAGGGTTAAGCGATTTACCCAAGATCACAAGGAGTGTCCCTAACTTCCTTGGTTCTCAGCTCAGTGTTTTAACCACTAAGGCACCTCTTCATACTGTATAAATATGTGCCCTTGTACTGTATATTCTATACCACCTTTTGAGTATCATCCATCTTTCTACAATTCCATATTTTAAAAAAAGAGAATGTTTAAACAATTAAAATTATTTTCTGAATATTTTTCCAATTAGCAACCAATCACTTCATTAGTATATTGAGGAAGGAACATTTAATTGTGCTTTCTTAAACAATGATTTATGTTGATTTCATTGACAGCAAACATGGATTTGAAGAAGGTTTGAGTACTCTGGGTCTAATATCTGGACTCTTTAGTGCAATGTGGTCTGTTGGGTACGTACTTCAATTATGTGTGTTTTTCATGATTATGTATGTTTGCTTTGTAAACCGCTTAGGTCTTAGGTGGTGTATAAATTTTTAAAATAAGTAAATAAACTTTTATTTTTGTAAACTCTAAAATCAATTTGATCTCATTTATCAAAAGAGGTGAGCTTGGTATATACATTAAGAAAGCATGTGGAAAAGATAGTGTCTACTTCTGAGAGCTATGTCGGTATTCTAGTGAGGGAGTGGAGATGGGAGTGACATTTGGGCATGTTTTCTAAAGTACATGCACATTTACTAGTTCTTACAGCACATAACCGTATATTCTCGAATATAATCAATTAACATTCCCCCCTCCCTCCCTCCCTTTATTTTTTTTTTTTAAAGGAAAAATATTAATGAATAGAATCCAATGATTTATATTCAAGTAATCCTCTCTCCTTCCTTCCCTCTTTTCCTCAAGTTTCCTGTCCCGGTCGGCTGACCTGCTGCTCTGCACATAGTTCCCCCCTCATCCCAGACCCATCAAGACTGCTGCTGAAATTTGTGGCAGCCATTTTCAGTATGGACACCACATGGGCAGGTTTGCCTAACCATCTTCCTCACTGTGGGCTAACTTCCTGTCTGACAGCAAGAGAAGCTTTTATTTACATATAATTTCCTGCTGCTGCAAGTCCAGTCTCAGTTCATACTTTCTCTCCTGCTGCTGGGCCAAGGGGAGAAAGGGATGGGGATGGAATGTATTGTATATTCTCAAATATAAACCGATCCGAATATAAACCGAAATATCATTTTTCCTTCCTCCCACCCCATAAAAGGGGGGGGGGAAAGGTTTCATATATCCCAAAGCCTAGCAATCACAAACTTAAATGTAGACATAAATCAGACTTAAACCTCAAGATCTTAAGATCTTCCTACACTCCTGCGCCCATCCAAGCCGCTATCTAAAATGTCTGCTATGAGTTCCCGTGGCAAACCTCGCAAGACTGCAGGAACTTGTTAGAACTTTTGGTAGCTATTTTAGATAGTGGCTTGGATGAGGCAGGAGCGTAGGAAGATCGCTCCTGCCCTACTTCACTTCTGCACCACCAGGGCTTTCAAGCTGGGCATTCTAGCGGTCTGTGAGGTGGGATGTTTGAGTCAGCTGTGACAGGGGGCGGGAGGGATCCCTTCTGTCCTGGCTCACCACTGGACCACCAGGACTTATAGCAGGCCTGGGGAAGGCCTGCAACAGGTCCTGGAGGGGAGCAGGTGGGCGCTGACTTGAATATAAACAGTGACCCCCATTTTTAAGACAGTTCTTTGGCCCAAAAATCTCTGTTTATATTCACTTATATATAATAATTCTGTTTTTGTCTTATGTGTTTATGAATATGTATTTGGAATCCATGTGTTTTTTCCCCACCCCCTTCCACACCCTAGCTAAAATGTGAAATAGGGCCAGGTAGAGAAATAGTATCCAAAAGAGGTGCTATATCCAGGATAACAGTCTTATCTTAAGGCATCCTACGATCGTATACAGTACTACCATTTTCCATACAATTCCCAAATTTTTGTAAATGCAGCCACCTGCCACATTACAAGGCTGTGTGTTTAGACATCAAGTATAAATAATTCATTTATACTAATATCTTATTTATATCCAGCTTATTTTCTTGTTTCCACACTGCAGCTAGGACCAGTTTACCTGATATGAACAGATGAGCTATCAACTTTTGTACCTTAGATCTCATCTCCTGGCTGCCCTACATTTAATAAGAAGGTCAGGTTTCCAGGATGACTCTAATGAATATGTGGAAAAAGAGATTTGCATTCAGTGAAGGTAGGGGCATGCAGAATCTGCCATGTATATTCATTACAGATATCCTGAAAGCCTGATCTATTGGTGGCCCTTGGACAGGGAGTGAAGAGTTAGGCTTTACATAGTTGAGTCAGACTTTTAATTCAAAGAAGAGAAGAAACACTTAGTATACCTTGGTAAAAGGACCCCTAATGGTTTTAGCATGTGCTAACGAATTTGTATGCATTAAGTGCTATGCAGTCACAGATATACTGTACAGTAGACTTGTGTGACATTTAGGGGGGCATTTTTGATATGACCTCCAAATCTGAGTTTGATCGTTTTGCGGAACATGCACAGAAATCTAGTAGTAATCATGGCCATTTTGGAAATAGAAAGATGTCCATCATTTTGTTTTGAAAATGGCCATTTCTCAGATGTACTTATTCTCAGCTCATCTGTCTTTTTGAACCATTTTTGAAAAAAGCGCATCCAAAAGAAAAACTCACAAAACAAGCTATTGAGGTGTAGGATGGATCATCATTTTTAGTAGACTGGCCACACAGACATTCCTGCAGAGCAGTGGGGTCCTTGGGGGTCACTGCAGTGAACTTTACATAAAAAGCCTCCATGTATGGTGAGCCTTCCAAAACCCACCCAACCATAAAGCACATTAACGGCTCTTCTAGTGCAAAAGGCATATGAGTCTTGACCAGTGAGTTGTGTACCCCTATTAGTGAGTTTGTGTAGAAGGCATCATCTACATTTTTCAGCTTCTTTTCCTCCTCTGACACTGCTCTATGCTCCTCAGTTCATCCTTCTACTGCGAGTTGAAGATATATATATATTTTTTTCCCCTCTCTGCTCTATTGTTTGTTTTTTTACTTTTGGTATTTTTTAACCACTTTAAAGGCTTTCTGGTGCCTAGGAGCCACTCAGGTTTCCTGGAGCAGCTTTGCCTCGGTGGAGATACACTCTTGGTTAGTGTTTATAGCTGGGGGTTGGGGGGGCACCCTGTTTCAGGGCATCTACTTAACATTGTGACAGCTCAGGGACTGTTCCCTTTGCATCCCTCATTGCCACTTGTGTGTATGGACATTCTTGGGGTTGAGCGCTGGCTGATTGGTATTTGTCTCAAAAACACCTCAATTTTGTTCAAAACCAAAGAAGTATGGACTCCTCAAAGCATTTGGCATCTGGATAGTGCCAGATTGGCACTTGATGGCCACCTGAGGAGCATTCACATGCAGGGGGTGGGCTCCATGTAGTTAGCCCCTTTTGGCTATCCTAGGGCTTCTAAGTTGCATGGTTCCCTTTCTCGTGAGTCATTGGATAGCAACTCAGGGGGCAGGGAATGCTGAGGGAGTTAATGCTTGTCTGTCCTCACCAAGCTTTAACCTTGATTTTGTTCAGTTAATGTTTGAAATGTTTATGGGCTATCGGGATCCATCTGGTTCAGCTTCTGTACCCCAAGTTGTTTAATTTGCCTCTAAGGAAGTTCATCTTACCAGGGCCGCATAGTCTCTCGCTTTGATATGAGTAATTTGGTTTACGAGAATGCTTCTGGAACAAATTATGCTTGTAAACCAAGGTTCCACTGTATTTTTTATTGCCTCATACTCCTGTACCTCTCGTTCCAATTTGTCTATGTCTTGTCAATCACTTAAGTTATACTTATAAAATAATCCCTTTTCTTTTAAAATTGTACCTTAATTTTAGTATTTTAAACCGTCCAGATACTCATCAATGGTTGGTATATCAAATACAGAATAAACTTGGAAACTTGAAGAAAAAGAAAATATGTTTTGGAGTTTATTGCATTTAGATCATTTCTTCACAAGCCTTTTTTTTTCTTGTTTTTAGATCATTTGTTGGGCCTACACTTGGTGGATTCTTAAATGAGAAGTTTCATTTTCAGTGGGCTGCAGCCATACAAGGATTGCTCGTATTAATCATTGTAAGTCAATCACTAGGTCTTAATATGATATCTCTGGGAGAAAATTAATGATCTGAATGAGATGTTCCCAATAGTAACCAGAGATATTCTTTTCTAGGGACTGATGGTTGCTACATTCTATATTGTGGAGGCCATACAGGCAAGGAGGTAAGATGCGAATCATTTTAGGCTGGATTCTGAAAGAAGTTGCTGAAAATTAGGTGTCGGCAGGCGCCTAGATCACGTCTATTGGCGCCTAACATAAGTTTTTAATTGACTTGATTGTGCCATTAAATCCAATTAAAAACTTGTTTAAAAAAACTTAGATGGCACTAGGTGGCTTCCAGGATCGGTGCCCAGGGTCCATGGTGCCTAATGACTCCAAAGCCTGGAAGTGGATGTGTTTAGGAGCAGCGCCGGGCTTCAGCATCACTAGGTTCCATTGGCCGCAACTCTGCAAGGAGGCACCAGTAATGTAGGCCTGTAAAACCCTGGCCTACCTTTCTAGTGACTAGGTTCCTTGGTAGCCACGATTCACTAAGCAGCGCCTGTTCATGATTGACACGTAACCTTTCTGCTTATACATAAATGGAAGTCCAAACCAAACTATTAAGACTAAAGTAGGAAATGCTATATAGAAGCCTTTCAAAGGGACGTAAGAGAGGCAGATGATCTGCGATAACACGATAGAACAAAGAGCAGACCAAACAAGTATATGGAGCAAAAAAAATTTAATACAAAATATGCCTGCCTTGGCCATATTTCACTCAAAGGCTGCATTGAGGGAAAACTGTAAATAAAAATTATAATAACAAAAAACAACATTCATATCAATATTAAATCATAAACATCCCGCTGAGGCCTCATTGATGCCGGCATAGGGGTTTCCCCAGCAGCTGCAAAGGGAGAATCAGCTGGCAGTGGGGATACCCGGGGTTCCCTTGCTGACATGTGTATGGGGATTCCCTGACAGACACGCTGGCATGCAGTGGGGAGACCGGGGTTCCCTTACTGCCACAGGTTCTAGGGACTCCCCTGCCTTCATGTTGGGGCTTTCTGGGAATTCTCTTAAAGTGGCTTTGTGTTCTCGGGCCTCTTCCTTGGGAGAACCTTCTTCGACCTTTTTTTTTTTTTTTTTTTTTGGCTGAGTCTTCTGCTGAGCTCCTGCCTAGATTGGAGAAGCAGAACTGGGTCTTGCAGGCCTTTTCCTTGGCGGTGGAGTATGACTCTTCCAGCTGTGGGGGTTCTCCTTGGATTTGTTCTTGCCATGTACAAGCCTTCTTGTATGCTCTCGGCTGATGTCTCTGTGTGGTCTCCGGTTCATCAGGGGGGCTGTTCGCTCAGGTCCTGTGGTTCCATCCCCATCTCCTCACCCCTCCCACCCCCCTGCCTAAATGGCATTGTTTCTCTGGGGAGGCCAAAACTTTTTTGGGCTGACAATATTTTCCCTGTTGACCTGAATCTATCCAGTGATCTGCAGGATTCTCGTGTGTGTGTTAGAGAGTTGCGCGGGGACAGAAATCCCACCCGTCCCCTCCAAAATGCCACCCATTCCCGCGAGGAATCCCACCCGTCCCCATGAGGAATCCCTCCATCCCTACCCGTCCCTGTGAGGAATCCCCTCCGTCCCCACCCATCCCTTTAAACTTCAAAAATAGTTATTTCATTTAATTATGCTATTGAATTAAAGGCTCTGGTAGAGACCCATTTATATATAAGCAAAGACACTTTATTAATTTGGAGTTGTTAATTGGGGAGAATACATACTTTGTAAATGGGTTTCTACCAAAGCCTCTAATGTAAATATAAAATATAAATACTCAGCTGATGAGGACCCTCAAGCTGTCAGCTGAGGACTTCCTCTGCAGTTGGCTGGGGGTCCCTTTTGCCAAGATTGGCAGGCAGCAGTAGCATCTCTGAGTCACAGATGCTGGCACCTCGGTGGCTCATGGATGCTGCCAGCGACTGCTGTGCTTGGTGGAGGGGAGTTCTGGCTGTCTCTAGAGGAGGTCCTCTGCTGGTGGAGCTTGGGAATCCACAGCCACAGCAAGGGCCAGCAATTACTTCAACACTGTAGAAATAAAACCAGAAACGCATTTCCTTTTCTTTTGAGCACAATACAAAGACATCTGCTATATACATTTCCCAAAGCTAATATATTTTAGTCAATAAATTCCATTTTTTACCTTTGTTGTCTGGAAACTTATTTTTCCATCAAGTTGGTCCCAGTTTTTTTTTTTCATGCTATCCCATATTATCCCTTTCTCATCTTTCGCCCCTGCCCACCAGCCCCATGCCTGACATTTCTCCTTCTGTTCTATCACCCCTCTCCAGCACCATGCCACATCTCTCCCTCCATTCCCTTCACCACTATGTCCAACATTCCTCCCTCTTGCATCCCTTTCAATCTGTCCCACTGTTCCCTTTCCACCACATTTCTCCCTCTCATCTTTTCCCTTTCATCTGTACCTCATTCCCTCCCTATGACCAAAAATTATCATCTTTCTTCCATTCCTTGTATACACAACCATCTCTTTCCCTCTCACTGACACACCCACGCCCAATTCTCCCTTTCTATTCCCTCCCCCACCTCAGCATCAATTTCCCTCCCTTCCTTTCTCCCAAGTTCATGCCTTCTGGGTCCAAAAACACACTCCCTCTTCAACCCCTCCCTTCTGTGTCTCGTGCTGGCCTCCCATATTCGAGTCCAGATAACAGCAGGGGTTGGAGGCAGCTCGAGCCGAGAGGCTCATCTTCTTTTCCTGCCAGCAGCATGCCACACGTAGCTGACCCGGAAGTCTTCCCTCATCGTCTGAGGGAAGGCTTCGCGTCAAGTTACGTGCAGCAAAACTTGGGATCACCAAAGATGAAACTTCAAAAATTTTTTCTGGGTCGGACCATATTCTAAAACTGTGCAATCACTGCACAGCATAGCTATCAGTAACTTATTTCTTTGGTTCTTGAATCTTGATGTATAGAAATTCTACCCAACCCCATATGGAGCAGCATTGAGTGGGCGGAGTTTCATACTGAAGGAGAGAGCAGAGAGGTAGATTTGAGGAGGCAGAGCGCTCCTTCTCTGTACTAGCACTTTGCTTTCTCCTCGAGCATAAAACTCCGCCCACCCAATGCAGTTTCTAAATTAGGCAGCCCTGGGCAATTAGCCGGGTTTGCTGTGCTGTAGCTAGGCCCCTATGCCCAAACCTTGTGAAATCCGAAAATATTCATTTGAAGGCTCTCTCAATGTCTATGCCCCCTTTTCTAGTAGTAACAGCAGCCGACTCCGTGAAGGAAGTGACATTAAAAACCTGCACGGCAGAGGGCTGTTCATGAGGTTTCTTTCCCATCGCATCACATTCTACTCCGATCGATGCTTTCTATTGGGGGAGGGGGGTTCAGGGTTCTACTCCTAGTCCCTGCCCTTTTTACCTGCTGCCGGAACTTTCAAACTGCTACGTAAGACAAAAGCTGTACAGGTCAGCAAGTCGCAGAGCTTAGCAGTGTCCACATTCGGCCCTGCATGCGACTGACGTGAAGCCTTTCCTCTAAGTCGGAGGAAGACTTCCGGGTCAGTTAGCGTGCTGCAGGAAGAAAAAAAAGAAGATGCTCGAGCTGCCTCCAACCCCGCGGGATCCCCGAGACCAGAGGGGCGTCCCCATGGGATCCCCGTGACCCAAGAGGGGAACCCGCGGGATTCCCGTCATCCCCGTTCCCGTGCAGCTCTCTAGTGTGTGTGGGGGGGAAGGGGGCTAGGGTTTGGAGCTGCCCGTGGATGAGGATACTTTGGTAGTGCGTTTTGTTCTCTGAGAAGAGCTGCAGGAGCTCATTCTTCAGGTTTCCTCTGTTCTGCAATTTGACAAAAGACTCAGGAGGCCCCTTAGGTGGTTGAACCCCTTCTCAGGGGGATTCGGGTGGCCTCACATTCTTTTCCTATGTATGCATCAGGATAGCTGTGATATTGTAAACACACAATGGAAAGTCCCAGACGTGTCTTTTTGGCTGGCTCGTTCTATGACCTGTTTGTATCCTATTCCTGATGCAGATAGGAACTCCCTGTATTCGTCTGTGGTAGATGTGGTGGTTTCAGCCATAGCTAAATGGCACACTGTCGGTAGAAGGGGTTCGGCAGTTTTGATGTGGCAGTCTTGGCAGTTCAAGTGGCAATTTGTGGTGGTTTGATAGCCAAAGCCTGCTTCTGCTGGGCTGAGCATGTGTTGGATAGGGAGTCCGATGATTGGTCGCTTGTAGATCAGGAGCTGGTGAAGATTAAGTTGGGATCTTCTTATCTGTCAGATACCGTGTATGATTTGTTAGGAGCTTCAGCTATCTGTGGCCTTGGGGGACTTTGGACTTTGTGGTTTCATGGTTGGTCAGCAGATTCTACCTCAAAGTCTAAACTCAGTCACTTTCCCTTTAAGGGTTCCTTTCTCTTTGGAGAGGAACTGGATAAGCTGGTTCAGAGTTTAGGGGATGCCACGGTCCTTTGATTACCAGAGGAAGGCCTAGGCAGTTTGGTAGAGGAGATTTGGGCTAGTGACAACTTCAGGAGTTTTGCCATTATTTCCCTGCTGCCTCTTCTTCCTACAAAGGTTATTTTTTTTTCCAGTGGATGCAATCTAGGGAGAGTGTTCCTTCACGAGGTGCAGGTGCAGAGGTTGCAGTGCAAATTTGCAGCCTTATTTGTTCTCGTTGCCCTCGAGCACAAGAATTTCTTTAGGTCTTGGGATCGATGGTGGCTTCTTTGGAGCTTGTTCAGTGGTCTCGAGCTCATGTGCGTCCTCTTCAATATGTGCTTCTTCAGAGGTGGTCTCCGCAGACTCATGAGTTGGACACGCCAGTTCCTCTTCGTGGGCTAGCTCACCACTTCAGTCCCATTGGGCATATGTTGTATTAAATTTTTTTTATATGTTTGGTCTGCTTTTTTTTTTTTTGTTCTACTATAGAAAACCTTTCAGTGCACATGTTTATATTAATATATAATCACAGGGGATGAGGCAGAGGGAAACAAGCATGTATCGGACCACCAAGTGAGCATGACATGACGGGTACTAAATAGCTGGTCTAAAAAAGCAGCAATTCTTAATTCTACAATATTGTCAACTCATTTTGTTTTTTCCGTTTTCAGAATGACAGCTTATTCTGTTGTTTCTGTAGGACTTTTAGACAGTTGCAGAGATTTAATCAGTTATAAATATATTTTGTGCTTTTGAGGAAACTGGTTTTGGTACAAACTCCAGTTCCATTTTTTTTTTTGTTTAATCTTCCATAATTTTTTTTCTCTTACTATTTCACAGATCTTGTTTGCAGAATATTGACAATGCAGACAGTGAACAAACTCCTCTAATACCGGAAAGCAGCATACATGAAAACAGTAGATGATCTGGAATATTGTTCTAGTTGGTGTGGAGATGATAAAATTGTGACCATTAAGTATGGCACAAAAGTTTTAAAACTAACACAGAAACCAAGAAGAATCTACATGCTAAGAAAGCTAGAAATTAAATGGTGTATTTGCAAAAAAAAAAAAAAAAAACCCAACAAAATAAGCAAATAACAGTGCTTAGTTTGAAAGAGGGCATTATGATATACATGAACAGATTTCAGTGATGTAATGCATCATGTACAGACACTGGCATATTTGTTGTCCAGCAGTATATTTGTTTTTACATTTTCGGCCTCTTTTACAAAGCCGCGCTAGAGACTGTCCCGAAGCCCTTTAAATCTCTATGGGCTTCGGGGCCATTAGCGCAGCGCAGCCGCTAGCACACCTTTGTAAAAGAGGCCTTTTGTGTTGCACATTTATTTCCAGAGAACATTTTGAAAACTTTTTTTTTTTTTTCAATTTCTCAGAGTACTTGAGAGAGTTTCCCTACCTATGCTCCCCTCAGCGTTCTACTAGAACTCTTTAAGCAACATTTTGGAAAAGAAAACCCAGTACATTTCTATGTTAAATGAATCCTTTTTGAAAATTACAGGAAATGTTCTGTGTGATTAATGAAAGTTACAGAATGTATCCTTGATTGATCGTGTGTGTGTACCTTTCAGAAAAGTTCTGACAGCTAATGATGTCCATCTGCTGTTTATACTTACCACGTCCCTTTTAGAGATTTATAGAAGATAGGGAGCAGGAAAAATAAACCAGTTAATATTCATCATATAATATATCTTTATTTGGTATAGTAAATTGGGAATAACTTTTAGAATATGGGAAAAATCTCAGGTCTTGGTTTTAAATTTCATTTAGACAGTGAAATCATAAAGTACAGAATGAGAACCTCTGCATAAAGCAATCATAAGAAAAGCAAACATGGAAACCTTAGTCATGGTGACATCCTTGCAAAGAGTTTGTGCTCATCAATTTACAGCAAAGTAAATAAAAATAAAGGCAGTACTATATGCTGGGCTTATTCTGCACAAAGCTGAACTCATTATTATTATTATTTTTTTTTTTTTTAATTAAGCAGCATTTGCTGCAGCCTTCTAGTTTTAATGATAGCCATATTTTCATTAAATTGATCAGCATGACTACTGTTATACAGGTTCTCAATTCCACTTATCAAGGACCAGAAACTGCATTCAGGGTAACCAGAATATGCAAATAACTTCTTTCTTAAATCAAAGTGTCTGCAAAAAAAAAAATTCTGAGTCTTATCATGGATTTTCTGAAAAATAGTTTTGTATGTGTGATTGTAACTTGTAACACATTCTTGCCCCCAGGCTGGCTGCAGCTATGGTCCTGGTTGATGACATGAGACCTGCTTAGAATAAAATTTAAGTGCTTTATTGTGGATTTTTCTTGTTTCTAGTATCTTGTTGAAATATCAAACTGCTCGCACTACGGATAAGGTTTTCCTGCTTGTTTTTGAAAGGATAATATCTTGCATGTTCATGAGCTCTGAGATCCATTTTGTGTGTTGTAAAGACTGTGTACTTTCTTTCCTGACCTATTTTGTACTTCATGGAGGGGAGGGGGAGAGAACATGTTATATCTGTACTTTGAAATTTAGAAGAATTTGGAAGAGAGGTTGCTGTATTTGTTTCATATAACTAATGGTGTCCACTTTTTGATCTGTTTTGTCTTGTTTAAGAAATAGATTATTTTGAAATTAAAAAAAAAAATGAACACGGTTCCTGTTTGTTACCAGAAAGTTTCCTTCATGCTGTATAAAAATGGCAAGACTACCAACTGCTGCCACATCCTTTTCAAAACATGACCTATCGACTACTGGATAAGGAAGTTAACCAGAAAGAACTGGAATGGGGAAGCAAAGGAATTAAGGGGTTGAGAAGAGAAGAAGCTTCCGGGTGTGGGAGGAGGTGGGAGATGGGTATGGTAAGAGAATTATGGTTGTCATGTTAGTTAGACTGTGATTGTTTTCAAAAGGACCAACAATCTGTTATTGCAAGACATATCAATTGGGTTCACTATCTTTTTATCAATGATGAAAGGTACTTCCGTGTGTGATGTGCTCTATCATGGAGATGATACTTTAATTAGATAGTTTCTGTATTTTGGCATGGAGGTAAGGGCCGAGACCCAAGAAAGCCAAAGTTCAGATTCTGCATTGCCAACTGATGCATGATGTGACCTTGGATGTCATTTTGCTGTTTGTTACCTCAGCTTCAAAACTTAGATTGTATGTTACTGAGGCCAAGGATATCTTCTGTACCTGAATGTATAATTTGCTCTTAGCATAGGTTTAGAGATGTACGAGAATTACAAGGTTCTACTGCAGTGGGAGATAAAACATATATTAGCAGCATGCAACCTTGTAGTAAATACAATTTCCTTTTCATTAAGATACATCAGTCCTGTATGCAACTTTTTCTAGTAAATACCATTTTCTTTTCATCCAGATACACCAGTCCAGACCACCAGGTTATGTCCCCCCAACTAGCAGATGGAGAAAAAATACACTTGTTTAAGCTATTGTGACATCACCAGTATAAGAGCTTGTGTGGCTTGAAACTAACCAGTATTTTTTTTTCTCTGCCTTGCAACAGATGGCCAGGTTTTCAGGTGCAACCGATTTCCTGTGGTCCTGACCCCTGCAGTTCTGAGATGCAGCTGGGACTGGTCCAACTGAGTCCTTGGGAAATTGTTTCTCCCATGGAATTTTGTAAGGTTGTCCTGGGTGGAGTTAAGCTTTTACTTCTCCTTTTGGGAGGTTTGTTCAGAACTGGGTTCTTAGAGTACCTAGCACTGGCCCTTGGGAATCTTTGCTAGTCAGGCACCCTCCTTCTCCTTTGCTTTCCTCCCTTACTGAGAACTAGTACTGTGGGGGGAGGGAGGGGGGAGAAACCACACAAAGCAAAGGAAATCCCCTTTGCCCCTTCTGTGCATGCAGGTACACTAAATAAATAAAAGAATAAAAGCAGTCAGGTTTCCAGGGGTGCTGGGTCACAGTGAGGTATGGTGTAGAGAAAGCCAGTCAGGTTCACAGCACCAGAGTCAGTGGTGGGAGGGGTTTTTTTTGTCTCCCACTCAGTGCTGCTGGGGGTCTTGTGCCACATGCCTCATGATGCCAGTGCTTGCCTACTACAGCTGGATCACCTTGCCTGATTTTCAGGATGGGACCACTGGGGGTAGGGGGCTGGATAATGCAACAGGGCCAGCTCCAGAGTTGATAGGAGGTATGCCACAGTCCCCTTCTTTAGCATTTCCTTCAGTAGTGGACCTGTGGATTTTGATGAGCCACAGCTATCTTGAATCCCAGTTGCACAAATCCTGCCATTGTGTCTGTATTTGAAGGTATAGCGGGGTGGGGGGACGGGACTGATGAGCCTACTCCAAGCACTTCTGTAGGGAATTAACCAGGGGGAGGGTCCCTGGCTGGAGGTTGGAAATGTTGGGTAGCCTCTATAGCAGAAGGATTTGGCTTTGATAATCTGGAGGCTGCTGTATTTTACAACAATGTCTTCTGCTTTCCCTGGGCATTCAGTCATGTTTTTGGAGAACTCCCTTCTTTCCCTTTGTGCAGATCCTGAGTTGGGAAGATAATATACCTGGCAGAGTGTCTCTGGTGCATTCTGATTCCTTGGAGTTGGAGAGCTCATAGTGGAGGATGAAGAGTCCTCACCAGTTGACCACGTGTTCAAAAAGGAGTTGGGCGTGCTAATTGACCAGGTTCAGAAGGCCTTCCGCTTGGTGCAGCATCCCCTTAAGAATCATGGGGGGGGGGGGTGCATCCCATGTTAGTGGATTATTGCTAATTGGCTAGGGCCATTTCTTTTCACTGGGCTCTCAAAGATGGTTTTTAAGGAATGGGAGTCTTCAGGCTCATTTCTGCAAGGGGCCAGGCTTATGAGATGCCTCTACGCCTTTCCCCAGGAAGATTTGCACAAATGTTTCCCTCTTCCAAAGGTGGATGCCTTGGTCACAGTGCTACTGTAGTCATAGTGGAGGGGGGCATTACATTGAACTATATGCAGGACTGCAAGTTGGAGTCACTGTTGAAGCAGGGTTTCTCTTCTACTACTCTTGAGGAGTAAACAGTGAATTGTGGTGGTTATATGGTTCATGACTTTCTCCATGGGTGCAGCTGCTTCTCTACTCTCTAGAAACAGCCAGACTGTAGTAAGAAGTAGATTTTTTGGTAGACCTTTATATACTCCAGTTTGGTCATGATGACAGTAGTATACAGGAGATGCCTCTGGAATCAACATTGGTCAATGGATACTATGTCTAAAGCAGGGGTAGGGAACTACAGTCCTCAAGAACTGTATTCCAGTCGGGTTTTCAGGGTTGCCCCAATGAATATGCATGAGATCTATTTGCATGCACTGCTTTCAATGCATATTCATTGGGGAAATCCTGAAAACCCAATTGGAATACAGCTGTCGAAGAGCGGAGTTCCCTACTCCTGGGCTAAAGGCTCCCTTTGCAGGCTACAGTTTTGAGGCTGTCTTTGGTGAGGACCTGGAGGAGTTGGTTAAGGATTCAAGGGAGTTCTTTTTCCTCTGACTGTCAGAAGTCAGATCTCCAATGTCCAGATTCTCATGGGGACACTCCTACACCGGGACCAGGGTCAGTATTTTTTTTTTCCTCCTGATACTCCAGGAGATTGGAATCAGAAGGGCCAGTCATTTATGGTGTGCAAAGCAGACAAGAGACAGTAGGGGTCTCTTTGAAACCTTTGCTCCCTCCAACAGCCCCCAGTGAAGGTCAGGGAGTCCCTTCTGACCAAGCCTAGCTGAGAACATGGTTATTCCATTTTCATCCAGGAGTGGGCCCTCAATATCTTAGATCACTGGTTCCTGGAGGTTATTCATGATGATTACACCTTAACATTGCCTCCCTATTTCTGACACCTTTTATAGTGCCTGTGTGGCTTCCTCCCTCAAGCATCAGGTAGTGTAGGACATTTTGAATTATCTGCTGCTTCTAGACGTAGTTCAGGAGGTTCTTCCTGTGCACCTCAAGCCTTCACAGGATTTGAAATACCTAGATGTCCAGTTTCTGACCAGTCAGGGTCAGGTCTGTTTGACTTAATGGAGAGTGGATGAGCTGCAGAGGCAGAAAGCTATGCTTTATGCCCATATGGGCCTGGGATTACCTTTGATGCTTAGGCTGATGGAATCTACACTTGTAATCTTTCTGTGAGCCAGAACCCACATGCATTGTCTCCTATCTCTTTGGAGCCCCAAGTTTGAGCTGCATCTCCCTCTTTTGGCTTTACTTCAGAAGGCTCTAGCTTGCAGGAATGATGCAACTCTTCTCCACAGCAGAATGCTGCTAGGGATTCTGGAGTGATGGTGGTTACCACCAACACAAGTTTCTGGGGATTGAGGACCTGTTGTCTTTCCTGCAATCTATAGGATACATGGTTGGTGGAAGAAGCATCCTGATTCATCAAATGCCTGGAGACTAGGATGATTCAACTGGCCTTTTTGAAGTTTCTGCCTTTCCTTCGGTGTTTTCAGACAAGTGACAGCAGTGGTTTATGTGAACCAGCAGGGTGGGACCAAGAGAGTGTCAGTGACTCTAAAATTCCACTAACTGTGCATTTGGGCTGAGGACCTTGTCAACTGTGCACATTACTGGTGTACAGAATATGCAAGCTGATTTTGTTGCCAGAAGATCCTGGACCCAGTGGAATGATTTCTGAATGTGGAGGCCTTCTAATTCATTCTGAACTGCTAGGGGATGTTGGATACTTGGACTGGAAAAGCGTCATGAGTGGGGTGCCACAGGGTTCGGTGCTCGGACCTGTGCTCTTCAGCATATTTATAAACGACCTAGAAATTGGCACGATGAGTGAGGTGATTAAATTTGCGGACGATACAAAGTTATTCAGAGTAGTAAGGACACAGAAGGATTGCGAAGACCTACAACAAGACATAAATACACTTGAGGAATGGGCCGTGAAGTGGCAAATGTTCAACGTGGATAAGTGCAAGGTGATGCATGTCGGTAACAAAAAACATATGCATAAATACACAATGTCCGGTGCTGTACTTGGAGAGAGCCCCCAGGAAAGAGACTTGGGAGTACTTGTAGACAAGTCAATGAAACCATCTGCGCAATGCACAGCGGCGGTGAAAAGGGCAAACAGAATGCTAGGAATAATTAAGAAGGGGATCACGAACAGATATGAAAAGATTATCATGCTGTTGTACCAGGCCATGGTACGCCCCCACCTGGAATACTGTATCCAACACTGGTCGCCGTACATGAAAAAGGACATAGTACTACTCGAACGGGTCCAGAGAAGAGCGACAAAAATGGTTAAAGAACTGGAGGAGTTGCCGTACAATGAGAGACTAGAGAAACTGGGCCTCTTCTCCCTTGAAAAGAAGAGACTGAGAGGGGATATGATTGAAACATTCAAGATATTGAAGGGAATTGACTTAGTAGAGAGAGAGAGAGATTGTTCATTCTCTCCGAGGTGACGAGAACCAAGGAGCACTCGCTAAAGTTAAAAGGGAATAGATTCCGTACAAACGTAAGGAAGTTCTTCTTCACCCAGAGTGCTAGAAATCTGGAATGCTCTTTCAGAGGCTGTTATAGGAGAAAGCACCCTTTAGGGATTCAAGAAAAGGTTGGATAAGTTCCTGCTGGAGCAGAACATACGCAGGTAAGGCTAGACTCAAATAGAGCACTGGTCTTTCACCTAAGGGCCGCCATGTGAACAGACTGCTGGGCACGATGGATCTCTGGTCTGACCCAGCAACAGCATATCTTATGTTCTGATATTCATGCCATCTGCCACCAACATAAAGTGCCTGTGACTCTTTAGTCATAAGAACATAAGAATTGCCGCTGCTGGGTCAGACCAGTGGTCCATCGTACCCAGCAGTTTGCTCCCGTGGCAGTCCCTAGGTCAGTGATGGCTAACCTTTTTGAGCCCGAGTGCCCAAACTGCCGCATAAAACCAAAGAATTTCCTCAAAGTGCCAGCACGTCAATTAAACCTTAATAACAAGATTTTAGTATCTAAAAACTCTTTATAAAGTTGCCTGAACTATGTAACATCATTTTTAAAGGTTGGAATCTTTGTATTGTCAGAGAATCAATTTGATTCACAATCCTTTGGTTTTCATTTCAATTTATTGGCAATTTATAATGTTTTAATGATTTCATTCAATTTAATGAATTTAGGAAGAATTTAATTCAGTTACACAATATATTTTAAATGTATTATTCACATAACATGTCAAATGTATCCTGAGTAAAAAAAAAGATAAACTTCTTAAAACTGTTAACTGTGTCAAGACTCAGTGTGTATTCCCAAAGAGTCTATACATGTTTTTTTGTAAAATTTACAATCAAATTAGAAAATAGTTAAATCATTACATTTCTAATAATATGATGTAAAGAAAACAAAAGAGCTTTCAATTAAACCAACCATTTTTATTGGAAATTCCAGATTGGAATACAACAGGGCCATGTAAAGTCCCTTTTTTAAATAACATCTTTAAATAATATTTAAATAACTTAGAAAGTGTCTTAACTGCAAACTGAAAACACTGCTTCATGTAAACATATGCATTGGGCATGCTCTGAAAAAAAATTAATGTGATTTTTGTTGTTGCATGCATGCTGATAACTTGTCAATCCTTGGCTCATAGTGCGTTAATTTCAGAGCAACACATGCAGCACTCATGTCATCCATTAATCTGTTTCTAGCATCAGATTTTATATGATTCAAAGCCGAAAACAGCTGCTCACAAGCATAGGATGACCCAAACAAAGTAAGAAGAGCAATCCCAAGTGCTTTCATGGACTTAAAATTGTCTGGCAGAGAATTCCACGCTTTTAGGATTTCATTTTCAGAACTGCTAGCAGTGATTTCATTTGTCACCCTTTTACACTCAATACGTTCAAGAGCCGCACGCAGGTCATTGAATTTACTTTTCCAGATAGAGCTTTCTTGAAATTCCAGTAGCTCCATTTCCAAATTTTGAATATCCAACTACTGTAAGCAGGAAAGATCAAGATCTTCAAATGTGGACTTTTCTGGGGAAGTTATAAATGAAAGGGTTGTCTCCATCTTACGGAACTGAGAAAATCTTTTATTAAAATTCTCCTTTGCTTTGGCTACAATGGTGGAATATGCTTTGTGGATTTCCTGGTGTTTTTTATGACTGTCCACAAATGTTGTAGAATTATCCAAATGTATTTTTAGGTTGGGAAAATATTTTAGCTGTCCACTCTCAAGGTCTTTTTCAAAAACATGCAATTTTCTCTCAAAAGCTTTGATGTCACTAAACATGCTTTCTGCTGTTTTTCCCATGCCTTGTAATTTTTTGTTTAGTACATTAAAGTGGTTAGTAAAATCTGTAAAGAACATGAGGTTGGTAAGCTAGGCCATGTTGGTGAGTTGAGGATAGTCTTCCCCCTTTTCGTTCATAAATAGCCTAACTTCTTCCAAGCAGGCCACAAATCTCTCTAACACTCGTCCTCTGCTCAGCCACCGGACATTATTGTACATCAGTAAAGTGTTATATTGTGCCTGAACCTCATCAAGAAGGGCTTGAAATTGTCAAAAATTAAGAGCACGCGCCATGATGAAGTTCACCATTTTTGTTACATCTTTGAGGACATCGTCAAGTTTTTTGCTGCTTTCTTTGGCGCAGAGAGCCTCTTGATGTATTATGCAGTGAAATTGAATCAGTGGATGTTTTGCTTCCTTAGCAAAGAAATGAATGAATCCTGATATTGTCCCCACCATGCTAGGTGCTCCATTGCTAGTAACTGAAACCACTTTTTCTGGACTTATGTCTAGTGATGAAAAAGCCTCCATCACAGCATTGTGGATATCTATCCCTTGTGTTCTTCCAGGCAAAGACAGCAGTTTTACCAGCTCTTCTCTCATGATGTCACCAGTAGCATAACGCAAAATGAGTGCTAGTCTTGCATGGTTAGTAATATCTGTACTTTCATCCAAGCACATGGAGTAGAAGGGTGCTTTTTGTAAGTCGCAAGTAAGCTGTTGACTAACATCAGCAGCCATTCGCAGAACCCTATCAGTATTTCTGCTTAGCGGCATCTCAGAGATGCGCTGCACAATTTTATCCTTGTTTTGGAAATCATGGAAGAGTGAATTACTCCCAGCCAAAATTGCCTTTTTGATAAAATCTCCATCAGAGAGGGGCTTACCATGTTTTGCCATGCACAGTGAAATTTGAAAGCTGGCAACTGTAAGATGATTAGTTTTTGAAAGATAGTTGCTAAAACTAAGAGACTGGGAGTGATATTTCTTTAATTTTCCTACAAGGAACTCTTTTCTTTGAGCTAAACCAAGTTCAGCAACACTGTTATGGTTGGTCTCAAAGTGACGTTTGACACTTGATGTGCGAGACACAACACTTTCATTACACATAATACACAATGCTTTCCCACTGCGTTCAATCACTCCATATGTCTCTGTCCAGGCCTCTTGGAATGGTCTTCCACTATCTGTTTTTGCTTTTTTTGCTGTACTCATTTTCTTTGTTCAAGACTTCAAGTCTACAAAAAGATAAAATTTGTATAATAAAAAAATCTAATGAAGTGCTGTATACAAATCCGTTCCCATAAAAAATATGTGATTGGGGAATTTTACTAATTGTAGACATCCGTTTTGGTCAAAAAATATACTTTCTCACAGCCCCGCGGCGGTTCAGGCAGCCGCGAGGAACACATTGCCAGGCAGGGCCGGACTAGGACAAAAAATAGGCCCGGGCATTTTAGGTTGAGCAGCCCAATCACATGACCTCACGCAGGCCCCGCCCATTGAAGTCCAGGGGCAGGGCTAAAATGCAGAAGCACACTTGAGAGGCACGGCCAGCCACTAATAAGAAGTGACTGCGATTCCCCAAATAAAATGACCTGCAAACTGGATTAATCGCATTAATGACTATACAACATTGGATTCATCACAATAACAACTAATTAAGAGGTGACCTGAGTGTATGGGAAAAGGACTTTTATTTTTCATTATTGGAGCCTTTGTTATTTTATTATGATGTTTACAAAAGCACTGTGAAGGGCCACATATACACTTTACTGTTTTTTGCTATATTGAGTTTTCCATAAGGTACAGCGCAGAGGATTAGTGTGTTGGTTTTTCACAGAGAGCCCAGCCCTCCTCTCAGCTTACTGAACTTCTCTATGCAATCATCATAAGTAGCTTTTTTATTTCCTCGAATTTAGCATGTCCCCCATGGAAGATACAGAGGTTTTTACAGAGGAGCACATTATTAGACACATTAACATCCCCCCATATCCTCACCTCTCTAGCATGGGAGCACTAGGAACTGTTCCTGATTACAGATGTCACATGTGGAGTCACACTACAGCCTCACTGAGTTCCTGTGACAGACTCAGTGTGAAGCTTATCTTCCTCCCCCCACTTCCCCCTCACACACTGCCTGGCTCATAGGATACTAAGGGGAAGACAGGCAGGCTAAACATCCACTCACAGGACTGTAGCCAGCACAGGAGGATGGGCCGCGACCCACCGGGACAATGCCCGGTCCTCCCAATGGCCAGTCCGGCACTGTTGCCAGGTGAGCTGCAAAGCAGACACCAGCACACTCGCCTCCCGCCGCGCCGCATATCTTAATTGCGGACTAGAGAGTTGCGCGGGGACAGAAATCCCACCCGTCCCCGCCAAAATCTCACCCGTCCCCATCCGTCCCCGTGAGGAATTCCTCCGTCCCCACCCGTCCCCGCGAGGAATGTCCTCCTCCCCGCCCGTCCCCGTGAGTAATCCCCTCCGTCCCCGCCCGTCCCTATAAACTTCAGAAATAGTTATTTCATTTAATTATGCTACTGAATTAAAGGCTCTGGTAGAAACCCATTTACAAATAAGCAAAAAGACTTTATTAATTTGGAAATATTAATTGGGAAGAATACACACTTTGTAAACGGGTTTCTACCAGAGCCTCTTTTGTTTATAAATTTTTATCAACACACCTAATATACTACTTTATCCTGAAGCAGAAAAAAAGAAATAGAATTCTTTTCCTACCTTTGTTGCCTGGTTTCTGCTTTCCTCATGTTCTCATTCAGTTCCTTCCATCCACTATCTCTCTTCCTTCTGCGTCTTCCATTTGCTCTGTTACTGTGCCTCTCCCTTTCTCCCCCCTTCCAAATTGGTCTGGCACCCATCTTCTTCCCTCTGCTCCCCCCATAGTCTGGCATCTCTGTCTTCTTCCCTGCCAGCGTCTTCTCCCCACTCTCTCTTCCCCATTTCATTTCAGCGTCCTTCCCCCCCCATCTTCCCCATGTCCTGTCAGCGTCCTTCTCCCCCCTCTGTCTTCCCCATGGCATTTCAGCGTCCTTCTCCACCCCCGTCTTCCCCATGGCCTTTCAGCGTCCTCCACCCCCCCCCCATCTTCCCCATGTCCTTTCAGCATCCTTCTCCACCCCTTTGTCTTCCCCATGTGCTTTCAGCGTCCTTCTCCCCCCATCTTCCCCATGTCCTGTCAGCGTCCTTCTCCCCCTTCTGTCTTCCAAAAATGCTTTCAGTGTCCTTCCCCCCCCACCCCGTCTTCCCCATGGCCTTTCAGCGTCCTTCTCCACCCCTTTGTCTTCCCCAGTGCTTTCAGCGTCCTTCTCCCCCCTCCTTCTCTCCCGCCCCGGGTGCAGCACAGCCGGCCAGGTCCCCTTACTTTTGTGGCGCTTCCCCAACCGACAGACCGACAACAGCCCCGGTCTGACAAACCTCCCTGCCCTTAACTGCGAATCTAAATTTCCTTCTTACAGCTGCTGTAAGAAGGTAATTTAGATTTGCGGTTAAGGGCAGGGAGGTTTGTCGGACCAGGGCTGTTGTCGGTCGGTCAGGTTAGCGCCACAAAAGTAAGGGGACCTGGCCGGCTGTGCTGCACACGGGGCGGGGCGGGGCGGACCGCCCCCCTCCCTTTGTAGCCACTCGAGCCGCGAGTCTACTCCTACTTACCTACACTGCCTGCAGTACAGAGCCGAACGGAAGTCTTCCCGACGTCAGCCCTCCCTCCCTCCGACGTCAGCGCTGACGTCGGGAAGACTTCTGTTCGCCTCTGTACTGCAAGCAGAGCAGGTAGGGAGAAAAGCTGCGCGACTTAGTACATCCAGCCCCGCAGGAACCCCGCGACCCTCGGAGGCGTCCACACGGGATCCCCGCGACCCTAGGGGGCATCCCCATGGGATTCCCGTGACCCTAGGGGGCGTCCCATGCAGCTCTCTATTGTGGACATTCACGCGTGCCAGCTGCAAGGCCTTCGCGTGCCACAGGTTTGCCATCGCTGCCCTAGGTCAAAGACCAGTGCCCTAACTGAGACCAGCCCTACCTGTGTATGTTCTGGTTCAGCAGGAACTTGTCTAACTTTGTCTTGAATCCCTGGAGGGTGTTTTCCCATATAACAGCCTCCGGAAGAGCATTCCAGTTTTCCACCACTCTGGGTAAAGAAGAACTTCCTTACATTTGTATGGAATCTATCCCCTTTTAACTTAAGAGAGTGCCCTCTCGTTCTTCCTACCTTGGAGAGGATGAACAATCTGTCTTTAGCTACTAAGTCTATTCCCATCTGTATTTTGAATGTTTCGATCATGTCCCCTCTGTCGTCTCTTTTCAAGGGAGAAGAGACCCAGTTTCTCTAATCTCTCACTGTGTGGCAACTCCTTCAGCCCCTTAACCATTTTAGTCGCTCTTTTCTGGACCCTTTCGAGTAGTACTGTGTCCTTTTTCATGTACGGTGAGCAGTGCTGGTTGCAGTATTCCAGGTGGGGGCATACCATGGCCCAGTACAGCGGCATGATATCCTTCTCCGATCTATTCATGATCCCCTTCTTAATCATTTGTAGCATTCTATTCGCCCTTTTCGCTTCTGCCACACATTGCGTGGACGACTTCGACTTGTCGACCAGTACTACCAAGTCTCTTTTTCAGGGGGTCTCTCCAAGGACTGCACAGGACATCCTGTATTCATGTATAAGATTTTTGTTACCGATATGCAATCACCTTACACTTACCCACGTTAAATCTCATTTGACAAGTCACGGCCCATTTCTCGAGCCCATTTCTTCGCAATCCTTCTGTGTCTTCACTACTCTGAATAACTTTGTATCATCTGCAAATTTAAGCACTTCGCTTGTCGTACCAATTTCCAGGTCGTTTATAAATATGCTGAAATGCACGGGTCCAAGCACCGAACCCTGCGGCATTCCACTCATGACACTTTTCCAGTCCAAGTATTGTCCATTTACCCCACTCTCTGTTTCCTATCCGCCAGCCAGTTTTTAATCCACGTGAGTATTTCACCCTCGATTCTATGGCTCACAATTTTTCGAAGTAATCGTTCATGCGGGACCTTTGTCGAATGCCTTCTGAAAATCCATATATACAATGTTAATCGGGTCACCCTTGTCTCTCTGCCTGTTTACTCCCTCGAAGAAGTGCAGCAAGTTTGTCAAGCAAGATCTTCCTTTGCTGAAGCTGTGCTGGCTGGTCCTCATCAGATTGTGTCCGTCAAGGTGATCAATGATGCTGTCCTTTATCAGCACCTCTACCATCTTTCCCGGTACCGAGGTCAGACTCATCGGTCTTTAGTTTACCGGATCTCCTCTCAAACCTTTCTTGAAGATCAGCGTAACATTCGCCACTTTCCAGTCTTCTGGAATCCTTCCCAATCTGATTGACAGATTGGCTATTAGTTGAAGCAGTTCAGCTATAGTCCCTTTCAGTTCCTTAATGATTCTCGGATGGTTGCCTTCCTGTCCCGTGAATTTGTCGCTCTTAAGCCTATCAATCTGTCTGCATACCTCTTCTAGACTGACTGTAACCCTGTTAGTTTCCGGTCTTCATTTCCTGCGTATAGCCTGTTGGCTTCCTTTATGTTGTGTAAATCCTCTTCGGTAAATACAGATGCAAAAAATGTGTTCAGTTTGTCGGCAATGGCTTTATCCTCCCTTAGCACTCCCTTTATTCCATGGCCATCCAACGGCCCTACCGCTTCCTTCATGGGTCATTTCCCCTTACTATATCGAAAGAATGGCTTGAAGTTTTTTGCCTTCTTGGCTATTTTTTCCTCATAGTCTCTGTTGGCCCCTCTTACCGCCTTATGGCACCTGCTTTGATGTTGTCTGTACTTTTTCCAGTTTTCATCCGTTTTTTTACCTTTTCCATTCCTTAAACGAAGTCTTCTTGTCTCTGATCACTTCCTTCACCGCTACAGTGAGCCACGCTGGTTCCTTGTTCATTTTCCTCTTATATTCCATGTTGATACGAGGTATATATAGATTTTGTGCCTCAGTGACTATGTCCTTAAAAAGGGACCATGCTTGCTCTAGCATTTTTACAGTGCTTATGCCCTTCTTAATCTTCTTCCCCACCATGAGTCTCATCCCTTCAGAAGTCCCTTTTCAGGAGTTCAGTGCCATGGCCGTCATTCTGGATTGATATTTTGCCCCTGTGTCCAGGTTGAAGTGGATTATATTGTGATCAATGCTTCCCAGCATCTCTTCTACTTCTACACCTTGTGCTGGTCCTCGTGGTCCATTTAGAATTAAGTCCAGAATTGCAATTTCTCTTGTATTTTCCTTGATAAGTTGTTCCAGGAAGCAATATCCTACAGCATCCAGGAACTTGGTCTCCCTACTGCAGACGGAGGTGCCTAGGTTCCAGTCTATCCCCAGATAATTGAAGTCACCCATGATAACTGCGTTGCCTCCCTTGCAATTGCGTTTAATCTCGTCCGTCATTTCCCCATCAATTTCTTTGCACTGCCCTGGGGGTCGGTAGTATTTGCCGATCTTCGTTTCCGTTCCATTTGTTCCCGGAATTTTGGCCCTTAGAGACTCTACATTATTTTTAGTTTCCGGCGTGTTCTCTCCGGGAGATGCAATTCCCTCTTTGATGTATAGGGCAATACCCCCACCTTTTTGACCTACTCTGTCTGTGCAGTATAACTTGTATCCTGGTAAACAGTGTCCCAGACGTTTTCCTCATTCCACCATGTTTCTGTGATGCCGATGATGATTAGATGGGTAGGGATGGGTCAGAGGAACAGGTAGTGTGTTTGGAGAAGGCGAGAAGATGTGCAGATTCCTCTTCTGTGAGTTCTGAGAAGGAAGAAAAGGCGGTAGGGATGGGTGAAGGGTTGGTAGGGCAAATGGGAGAGAGTGGCAGTGGCAATTCAGTTGAAAACTCAAGTTTAATCTTGTGAACCTTGTCATAGATGTATTCAGCCATAGTCTGGTGAGAAAGTGAAGGAGGAGTCAGAAGTGAGGGCACTCTGAGAGAACACTGAGTGTGGTAAAGAGACCGTGAGGGTTGGATCCAATACAATCGGTCAAGAGGGCATAGTAGTCTTGTTTTGCAAGCAAAAGGGCAGATTGGAAGGAGAGCAGCAGCAATTTGAAGTGAACAAAGTTGGCATGAGTGCAGTTTGTGCACAGGAACATAAGTAGTGGATCTTAGAGATCATCCTGTGTTGGGGTTTGGCACACTTTATAGGATGTGACATGGGTGGAGCAATGGTGTCGAGAGTAGAGGAGAGAATAGTATTATAAGAAGAGACTGCTTCATTGACATTTACATTGTGTAGTTTTGAAGAGGAGGGGGGGAGACTGTGATGGAGAGAGTGCATGGATCAATAGCCTGAAGATTGCTGAATGTATTGAGGATTGGTTGTGTCTGGGGCGGGGATTGGGTGCTGAGTTGTGAAGGTTTTCAGATGATGGTCAGAGAACAGAAGAATTGAGGTGAAGTTAACAATTGAAGAATTAGAGAAAAGGACAAGATTAAGGCAGTGGCCATTCTCATGGGGGTGGGGGTATTAGAGCACAGCTGAAGATTGACTGAGGATATTAGAGCAAGAAACTTTAAGGTATAAGAGTCAGGGATGTCTAAGAGGTATAAGAGTGAGTGTCTGTCTAGACACTAGCTGTCACCACACAACACCGACCAATACATCAGGAAGCTAGCCTTCACCTCTGATGGCTATACCAGTGCAGACCACAACCATTTGTTGAAGGCAGAGAATACCAGCAAGTTCTGGAATACACCAATCCTAACACTGGTGATCATGCTGCTAAAAATCAGTGTTCTTCACCTGCTGGTTGGTTAGCATTGCCCACTAGTTGGTCTTGTCAAGCAAGAGAATAAGGAAAATCGCAGTGTTAGAACACATAAGTGAATCATAAAAGCATTCCCATGAAGGTCTTAAGGGGAAAGAGACAGAGGATGTGTGATCATAAAGTAACAAAGCAGAAGAATTTTATGGTTCATAAGCAGGGCAGGATTAATTTGTCGAGGGCCCCTAGGCACACACGTATACTGGGCCCCCTGCCCCACCCCATGTATTTACCCATTTTCTTATTTACTTCTTTATTTTAAAATTCAAAACAAACAACAAGGATTACCATACCAGTGCCAGTGTACAGTTTTTCTTCTATGCAATCTCCAAACATCTCTGAACAAAACTCCCCTTCCTAGAAGAGATCTTCAGCTGGCAGGGTTTTGGGAAGCCCACAAATTTATATTTTGCATATGGATAGGAGGCATGGGGCATGGCGGGAAGAAAATTTAATGCCCATCATTTTATTGGACTAATGCATTTCTCATTTAGCTTTCAGAGGTTAAAACTTATTTCTTCAGATCAGTAAACTATACTGCTGTTACAGTATCCCTGTCCTGACCTGAGGAAAGGAGTTATGGTTTCTGACTTAGTAAAAAATGTATTAAAATTAGTTCAATAAACAGTATCATCTTATTTCCATTTTCTTTTAATAAACTATTATCAACACAGCTACAATAATACCTTATCCTAAAGCAAAAATAAATATAACAAATAGAAATTTTTTTCTACCTTTGTTATCTGGTTTCTGCTTTCCTCATCTTCTCATCATTTTCTTCCTTCCATCCACTGTCTGCCCTCTTTCTGCCTCTTCCATATGGCATCTGCTCTCTTTCTATGACTTCCAGAAATTGTCTGCCTCTCCGTCCCCCTATTGGTGTGGCATCCTTCTTACCTTCCCTCCTCCAATGGTCTGGCATCTCTCTCCTCTCCTTTCCTTACCTCTCCCACACCCCCATGGTCTGGCATTTTACTCTCTCCTCTCCCCCCCACTTCTATCAGCATCTGCCCCCTTTCCCTCCAACCCAATTCCATCCAGTATACTTTCCCCTTATGTCTCTTCCCTTTCCTTGCACACCAATTCTATCAGCATCTGCCCCTTTCTCTCCCTCCACCACCCTTCCATACCATGCTGTCCCACCACCCTTCCATACCATCCTTACCATCACCCTGCCCCCTTTTTTTCCTCCACCACCCTTCCATACCATCCTTCTCACAACCCTTCCATACTACCCTGTCCCCTTTCTTTTCTTCCACCACCCTTCCATGCCATCTTTCTCACAATCCTTCAATACCACCCTGCCCCCTTTCTCTCCCTCCACCACCCTTCCATACCATCCTTCCCACAACCCTTCCATACCATCCTGCCCCCTTTCTCTTCCTCCACCACTCTTCCATGCTCCTTTCTCTCTCCCCCTACAAACATTGCAGCTGCCGGCTCTGCCCTCTGAGCTCCTTTGCAAAAGGTAGCCTGAAAGCAGAATTAGAACAGCTGATGGCAACGGCCCCCCGTATCAATGGCAATGCCCCCCCATCAATGGCAATGGGCTTCCTGCATCAACGCCCCCTCCCCCCCCCCACATCAACGGCAACGCAGCCAGATCTGTTACAGGAGGGTCCCGTGATGATTTGGCTGCCAGTCCATCCCTCTCCGACGTCACTTCTTCCGTTACTGTTGATGCCGGGAGGGGGCTATTGCCATTGATGCTGGGGGGGGGGGGGGGGGTAGAGTGTTGCTGTTTTAAAAAAATGGCAAGGTGAGTCATCCTCCTTCAGCAGGCCCCCCTCACAGTTTCGGGCCCTAGGCACATGCCTACTGGGCCTATTCATTAATCCGGCCCTGTTCATAAGGTGGGTAGGAAACCCAGAAGGGTGATGCTAACAGCTTTAGAAGTCCCACGTTGATTTAATCCACATCAAATTTAGCACTGGATTGAACTTGCATGTAAAGCACTGATTCTCTGGTGAAACAAAAATTGATTAAGAGGGCAATGATCTTTATAAACAAATTTTCAAAAGAAGCTACAATCTAAGGAGAGTTACAGAAAGGAGGAATTCAACTGCTATCTGCGATTATACTAAAAACAGAGAGATCCTTCTGCAAATCTTCACATTCTTTGCAGTTTTGATGACTTTTTAAAATTATTATTCATTTTGTGTCATCCACAAATTTGATTACTCACTCATAAACATTGTATATGCTGTATATATGAAATATAATAGATAAAAAGCTGATTTTTTTTACTATTCAGTTAGGCATTTTCACAAGTTGGTTTTGGCAGGATGTATCCAAAAGAGGGACAAGAAAAAGATCTCTACGTGATTGGAAACCATAAGAAATAAAAAAGTAGCGATCAAGGAGATGTTTCCACCGGGATCTTTATTTATATTCTAAATGATACAACTGACTTAATACGGCCAGTGTTTCGGCACAAAAATGCCTTCAGAAGTCTTTCAAGCAATTGTAGATGGAATTTTCAGATCAGAAGATCAACACCCGAAAAAAACACGCTGCTTTGGAGAAAGCTGGCCATATTGAGTCAGTTGTATCATTTAGAATATAAATAAAGATCCCGGTAGAAACATCTCCTTGATCTCTACTTTTTTTCTTTCTTTAGGAGTGGTGGGATGATCGTTTATTATCATATTCTAGGAGAGTAGGGGACCAGAAAGGGGTTGCAAAGCTAAAGATTCCCTTAGAGCAGGGGTGTGAAACCTGAGGTCCACCATTGAATTTTATGCAGTCTGTGAGACCATGGGACATGTACACAGAAAATGTCCAGCACAAATATAATTAACCAGAGTTTTGGTGATTTTAAATACCGTATTTTGCAAGGAATAACAAAAAAGTATATAGTAGCAGACCATTCACATAATGTTCATTCAGTCACCACATTGTATTTGTTGGCAGTGAATTATGTGACACAACTATTCATGTTCTGTATGCAGCCTTCTAGGGAATAGTACAGCCTTCTGTATAAAGGTTGCCCACCCCAGGCTTAGGGCATCTAATACCCTTGCACCAGCCCTATTTAGTGAGACAATTGAGCCTTCTGTGCAGGGCAGCTCACTTCAGTACAAAATGTCATTAGCTTTGTAAGTGGGAAGATGCCTTTTTAATCTCTTAAGATAAAGTAGTGTGGTTCCTGTGTTAGTCTATTTTAAAGCAAATTAACAAAAAGAATATGAGGTGATAACTTTTTTTTTTTTATTAAAGTGATAATACATTTTTGACTAGGTTTCAAAAAGTTAAACCCTTCATCTTGTCTGAATGATTTAAGGAAAAAGATGCCAGTGTTAAGAGCACATAAGTGAATCATAAAAGCATTCCAATGAAGTTCTTAAAGGGAAGGAGACAGAGGATGTGTGATCATAAGGTGACAAAGCAGAAGAATTTTATGGTTCATATGATGAGTAGGAAACCCAGAAGAATGATGCCGACAGCATTAGCTATTTTGGCTCTATCTGCTCTTTTGGTAGGGTGAGTATACAGGACAGTGCTGCTACCGTTCATAGGCATGGAGACACTTGGAAAATATGCCCAGCCCTCTCTCTGAGTGATATTATTAAGCCTTGATTCCTCCCTCAGACTGTCTGGACTGCCATTACATGACTGATGATGAAGGCAGTAGCTCGCAGAAGGTGTGAGCTTCTTGGAGAACCCTGAGCCCTGTGGAGAGAAGTTTTGGGGGGTCATTTAGCTAGATCTGTACATCAGATTAAGCGGTATATCAAACATGCAATAATAATGTGTGGATTGGACTGAAACTGGTGTTATTATTGTACTTCACTTCATCTTATGTTTTTCTACTTTACTTTCTTCTAGCATGATTTTAATTGTGACTTGGTTGAATCTGGTATGTGTGTTACTGTTTGCCTGTCTAATGATTCTGAAGGGTAAATTGACGGCTTTATAAATGTGAGATTTGATGAATGGATTGACTTGTGACCTGCGTTTGCTGTTTAAATGGAATGTATTTGGTTTCATTAGCTGCTCAGCATTATTTAATTGCTCAGCTGTTTGAATGGAATGTTCATTTTGAATGTCAGCAACTGCCTGGCATGAATGCTGCTTGTATATTTGCCTCTGTTATGTAAATATTCTGTCCTGCCAGCAAATTAGCTGTGAGTGTCAATTTATTCCATTTAGGAATGCTTACTATGGAAACGCTGATGTCATCTGCTTCATTTAGTTGTCCAGTGATGTTTTAATAGTTGACTTAACAGGCTGTATGAACATGTGACTGCTAATATCCCTAAATTTTAGATGCTTAGTATTGTCATACTACTCTGCCTTAGGAAGATCTTTGGAACATTATTCTAAGTCATCTATCAATACATGCTACGTGCGATGTTTTGTCTATCCAGTATCCAGTATTATTGTGAAAGTTAGCTTCGGAGATTGTGTCCTGTGAAGTTATTACATCTCATTTAGATGCTTGTTCTGCTGCTCAGTATGGTTGTGTCTGTCTGCCTTGACAAGATGTGTCCTGGGGTTTATTTTACTGCTTCATTTTGTGTACATTATTTGATTTGATTTTGAATTATAGACAAACGTTATGCTTTGTTATGTTGTAATGACAATTTTACCTGGCTTTGAGAATGTTGATGTCTATAATTTCATTCAGCCTGATGGAAATTCTGCTGTGACCTTTACTTTGAGAATGCTGTGTTTTTTGTTTCTTTTTTTTTTTTGGGGGGGGGGGTTGTTTGGGTTTTTTTTTACAGCAGCTCAGTACTTCTTTTTTTTTAAATTATTAATTATAAATTTATTAATTTTCAAATATTAACAGTACATTGCAAAAATTTTAAACATAAACGAATCAGGAAAAGCACTTTGCGGCAAATGCTTGAGTACCTGATTGTAAAAACCGCTTAGATAATCTTGATAGGCGGTATATAAAAACCTAATAAACTTGAAACTTGAATAGCTGATGTATTTAGCTCCATTCAGCTATTTAGTGTTGATATGCCAGTCTGCCCTAACAAGCTTACTTTATTTGATTAGCTCGTTTTGTCATGTGAAATGCTGATGTTTTTAGTTTTATCTTGCTATTCTATGTTGATATGACAACTTATGAATGTAAGGCCATGTAATGTGAATTAGAGAATGACACGGGGAAAAATTCTGTTCCCGTCACCGCCCCGTCCCACCATCCTCTGCACCGCCCCGTCACCGCCATTCCCTTCACCGCCCCGTCACCGTCACCGCCATCCCTTTCACTGCCCCGTCACCACCACTGCCATCCCATCCACCACCCCGTCACCATCACCGCAGCATGCATAAAAGCCTCAAACAGGTATGATTTTATATACTTATCTTTATTAACGTATTCCCATGGGTTACATACTGAACATGTGCTGGATTCCTCCATTCTTGCAGCACATGTTCAGGAATAGGATTCAGTAACCCATGGGAATGGACACAGCACACTACTACACTAGTACTTAGATTTAAAAAAAAAAAAAAGAACCAGCTCCCAGCTCAGCCAGACTCCCGTCTCCCAACCGGTCAAAGAATCCCACCCCACCCCTGCCGCCACCAACCCTGGGCAGGCAAGTAGTAGGAAAGTGTGCACCTTACCTCTACTTGTAGCGCTGAAGTTTTCAATGAAATTTCAGCTCCTCCAAGTCTGCAGTAGTGACTTCTCTCCAATCCAGGCAGCGACTCCAAAAAAAATCCTGGGCTTGCCTCTCAGCTTCGAAATCCCCCGATTTCCAATCGCTACTGCAACCCATTAAATATCATGTGTGGCAGTAGCAATTGGTCCCCTTCTTGAGCAGGAAAGAACTGACTAATGAGGAGCCAGAATATTGAAGGGGGCGGAGTCAGGCAACGTGCAAGTCAGGTGGAGAGAGACGAGTTGGAGGAGACCATATGGCCGACAAGCATGGCCGCCGGAAAAAAATCAGACACCCATCCCGAAGTGAACCGAACACACGGTGAAGTCCTGGTAAATCGCGGTATGTAGAAGGGGATACATTTGCCTGCGGGGACAAATCTTTTCACCGTTTTTGCGGGCGGTGAAAAATTTTGTTCCCGTGTCTGCAGTGATTTGGCTATGGAGTCTCCATAGCCCGCAGTCAAACCGCAGCCACGCCGCGGTTCCCCGCGGGGATCGCTCCCCATGTCATTCTCTAATGTGAATGTCATTCAGGGTTTTGTCATGCTAGATATTTTGTGTTGATATGACAACTTATGATAAACAGTGATTGCCAAGTAGCTGTTCAGTGATGGTATGCCATTCTATCCTAGTAGGCTAGTATTTTGTCAATGTCACCTATAATTTATCTTAAAAGGATTGTTAAATGAATTGCTTTAGATTCATACAGCTATTTTGCGCTGTTATGATAACTGTTTATGCCATATAATTCTATGTCATGTATAATCTCTGGTTATGTTTAATGAGTGTAGATATGTGTTGTTAATGTGATAATTTTGATGTTATATCTTGTGGGTTCTGTTTTGAGTATTCCTTCATGTTACTCGCTGACCCAAGGTTTATTCTCTCTTACTTGGTGTTTTCTCCAAGGGGAGATGTTTTTCAGCATGGATATACATTATGAATTTTGGGGGGGGTTATTTAGTTCTGATCAGGATAAATTGCATAGAGATGCCAATTAGTTGTGTTTCATTTAATGTGAAGGGTATACAAAATCCCATTAAGACACAAACTTCTCTCTTATTTAACCCATCAAAAACTTGAGATTGTGTTGTTACAAGAAACTCATCTGAATACTACTGAGGCATTTAAATTGGTTAGTAATTGGTCTATTGCACCTTTATTTTCTCCTGCCGATGGTAAGAAAAATCATGTCTCTATCCTGATAAGAAAACATCCAGATATTAAAATTGATATCATCTATTAATGACTTGATGGGAAGGTGGATTGTGGCAAAGTTTCAGATTAAGGGCAAGGTTCTAAACATTATCAATGAATAAGCACCTAATAATGATCTGGAATTTTTTGATTCAGTTGCTGATATATTAGCATCCATTAATGAGTCTCCTGTTATAATTGGTGGTGATCTTTACTTAGTAATACAACCTTCTATTAATAGAAAATCTAATGCAAGATATTGCAAAAATAACTCCTGGTTGAAACTGCATGATATCAAATAGCCATGGCACGCACGTTAAATGTCAGTGATGCCAATGGTGCGATAGAACTTTTGAAGGAGACCATTGGCAAGATCCACAAACAAAACATCACATTGTAGCAAGGGACAACACAAATTGCAAATCTGGTTGGGTGATTTACATCATTATATGCCCTTGTTCTTTAGTATATGTCGGCCGCACCAAACGGACGATTCAGCTGAGACTCAATGAGCACAAATCCTGCATCACAACAGAAACCCTCCAAGTCCCCCTGGTCCAGCATTGGATC
Organism: Geotrypetes seraphini; assembly: GCF_902459505.1. Taxonomy (NCBI): domain Eukaryota; kingdom Metazoa; phylum Chordata; class Amphibia; order Gymnophiona; family Dermophiidae; genus Geotrypetes; species Geotrypetes seraphini. Next base: position 169,427,589 of record NC_047086.1, on the reverse strand, counting down.
CGGTGTGGACATTCAGTGGATCAAATTAAATGGAGGGTAGTTGCAAAATTGACAGGACCCAAGAATGAGGGTAACAACGAAGAGAGACTTAATTTTATGGAACAAATGTGGATCTATCGGCTCAATACAGTCACCCCTTTCAGTCTAAACTTAGAACCCGAATGGCAAACATTATTATGAGATGGATGGGTGAGGGGGTCTGAGACATCGGGACTTTTGTAGTTAGTCCATTTAAAGAGGAAGAGCATTAGGAATATTAAAAATAAAAGATCAATAGTCTAAGGCAGTTCTCCCCCCCCCCCCCCCCATCGCTAGGTGGTTGGTTACGTCCTTTTGACGTCACTAACAGCTGACTACGGGAGGTACTTATTTGCATGAAACAAACACCGCGGCCATTTTGGTATATGCACCGAGTGGTCGATATATGGGCAATAGCCGTACAAAGGTATTTATTTATTTTATTCTATATTTATATGAAACCATTTGTGGATCTAGGTTAGTTGTGAAGCTGAGTGATTAAGGAACAGGGGACACTAAACTAAAATTAATTATGACTTTTGTTCTCCGTAGGGATAATAGCCTTGAACCCCCCCCCCCCCCAGGGTGAAACATGGCTGATTAGTCCCTGTGAATTTGACCACGTAAACTACAGCTAAGTACTCAAATATTTCAAACATCTTTGAGAAATGTTGGTTCACTTTAATTATTTCATTTATAACACTGGTAAATATCGGACCCGATGAGGACCTGATGCATAAAGCCATATACTATGAAACCATAATTGAGTATAATGCTGGCATCTTTGAGGGCCCATGCAAGTTTAGGATCCTAGTGAGAGTTTTTTAAAGGATGATCTTATAGGATTATCTTTGCATTGCTTATGTGCTTAAGAACATAAGAAAAGCTGCTGCTGGATCAGACCAGTCCGCTCACGCAACGGGCCCCAGGTCAAAGACCAGTGCCCTAACCGAGACCAGACCTACTTGCGTTCATTCTGATTCAGCAGAAAATTGTCCAACCTTGTCTTGAATCCCTGGAGGGTGTGTTCCCTTATAACAGACTCCGGAAGAGCATTCCAGTTCTCTACTACTCTCTGGGTGAAGAAAAACTTCCTTACGTTTGTACAGAATCTATCCCTTTTAACTTTAGAGAGTGCCCTCTTGTTCTCTCCACCTTGGAGAGGGTAAACAACCTGTCTCTATCTACTAAGTCAATTCCCTTCATTATCTTGAACGTTTCGATCATATCTCCTTTCAGTCTCCTCTTTTCAAGGAAGAAGAGGCCCAGCTTCTCTAATCTCTCACTGTACAGCAACTCCTCCAACCCCTTAACCATTTTAGTCACTCTTCTCTGGACCCTTTCGAGTAGTACTGTGTCCTTCATGTACAGCGACCAGTGCTGGATGCACTATTCTAGGTGAGGGCGCACCATGTCCCAGTACAGTGGCATGATAACCTTCTCTGATCTGTTCATGATCCCCTTTTTAATCATTCCTAGCATTCTGTTCGCCCTTTTCGCCGCCACACATTGCACAGACAGCTTCATTGACTTGTCCACCAGTACTCCCAAGTCTCTTTCTTGAGAGGGTCTTTCCAAGTACCGTCCCGGACATCTTGTATTTGTGTATGGTATTTTTGATACCAACATGCATTACCTTACACTTATCCACGTTGAATCTCATTTACCATGTTGCTGCCCATTTCTTGAGCGTGTTTATGTCCTGTTGTAGGTCTTCACAATCCCCCTACGTCTTCATTACTGTGAATAACTTTGTATCGTCTGCAAATTTAATCACCTCACTCGTCCTACCCATTTCCAAATCATTTATGAATATGTTGAAGAGCACGGGTCCAAGCACCAAGCCCTGTGGCACCCCACTGATGACGTTCTTCCAGTCCAAGTATTGTCCATTTACCACCACTCTGTTTCCTATCCGCTAATCAGTTTTTAATCCACGTGAGTATTTCACCCTCTATTCCATGGCTCTCAATTTTCCAAAGTAGTCATTCATGCGTAACCTTGTCGAACACCTTCTGAAAATCCAGATATATAATGTTGACCGGGTCTCCCTTGTCTATCTGCCTGTTTACTCCCTCGAAGAAGTGCAGCAAGTTTGTCAAGCAAGATCGTCTTTGCTGAAGCCATGCTGACTGGTCCTCATCAGATTGTGTCTGTCAAGGTGATCAATGATGCGTTTTTTTGTCAGCTCTTCTACCATCTTTCCCGGTACCGAGATCAGACTCACCAGTCTAGTTTCCCGGATCTCCCCTCGAACTTTTTTTGAAGATCAGCATAACATTTGCCACCTTCCAGTCTTCCGGAATCCTTCCTGATTTGATCGACAGATTGGCTATTAGTTGAAGCAGTTCAGCTATAGTCCCTTTCAGTTCCTTAATGACTCTCGGATGGATGCCATCCGGTCCCGGGAATTTGTCGCTCTTAAGCCTATCAATCTGCCTGCATACTTCTTCTAGACTGACCGTCAACCCTGTCAGTTTCCCATTTTCGCCTACCTGTCGGGTTCCAGTATGTTGTGTATATCCTCTTCAGTAAATACAGATGCAAAAAACGTGTTCAGTTTATCGGCGATGGCTTTGCCCTCGTTTAGCACTCCCTTTATTCCATGATCATCCAACTGTCCCACTGCTTCCTTTGCGGGTCTTTTCCCCTTAAGATGTGGAGTTAAGTGAAAAAGTATGTTTAGATAAATTTAAAAAAAAAAAATCTCAGAATGCCTGGGTAAAAAATTGATGTGAGGGGTTAGAAATGACTTTGATAGAGATCACCCTTCAGTGAAAACAGAAGAGGTAAGGACAAATGCCAGTGTCCTGGTTTACCTGGATACCTTGAAAGCATTAAATACTTTACTTAGGCAAGATCAGGAATGGGTGAGAAACCCTAAAGTTGTAGGTAGGAGAAAATGGAGAAAACTGGCTAAAATTATTGCCAAGAAATTTTGAACTCTAAAAAGCTTTCTTAGACTTCAAAATTTCTTGGCAGTTGTGAATTGCAGAAGGCTAAATCCAAGGTTGAGTTTCCACTAGCAATCTCCTATGAGAAATTAGCAGCTGACTTTTGAAGATAAGTTATTTTGTTGTGCAGTCCATTGGAAGAGGACTGGCAAAGTGAACTGTCACTTTTAAAATAAAAAAAGACTGTCCATATCGCTAACTGGCAGCTTGTGGGACCATCAGTTCTTTGTTTTCTACGGAGCGGAGAAGCCATATTTTGGTTTTCTCTTCACACGCTATTCAGCGTGTCTCGTATGCATTTTTTCACATACCAAAATACTAGCACAGAAAAAATATTTTAGCTTGAATATACAAATGTATCATAGACTACAGTGTAACACCTTTCAGTGAAACCTATTTTCAAGCTAATCAGTAATTCAGTTTTTCTGGATCCTCAGAACACCATTCTGGGCTCATTACATTCATAACCCTAAGCTTCACGTCTCTGTTCTTCACCGGAGCCAATAATTTATTATTTTTAAATATTTTAAATATAAAGTGCTTTTAATTCATTTAAAGTTCATTTGAAGCATTAATAGAGAATTTAGCTTAATGAGTGGTCTCATGCTATCGGGATCTTTCAGGCCGCCGACATGTTTCGCTGGAGCTTTTTCAAGATGAGATCCCAATTAGTTTCCTGCCAGCTTCATGAACCAGCTCCGTTCTTACAAAGAAGAATGGAGGTGGTCTATGAAGTTGGCGGGAAACTAATTGGGATACAGGGCAAGCAGTGGACAGGTACTAGTGACCTGGATTGGCCACCGTGAGAACGGGCTACTGGGCTTGATGGACCATTGGTCTGACCCAATAAGGCTATTCTTATGATCAACTGAGCTGACAGAATTCTCTGAAGTGCTGTTTTGAGGAGTCCGGCCGGCTCAGCTGATCCCTCAGCAAAGATAGGCAGCTGAACCGCCTATCTTTGTGAACAGGCTAAGGCTCGTTTTTTTGTTTGTTTTTAATTAGTGTTGATAATGTGGGTGCTGGTTAGAGAATCGGGGGTTTAGGTGTCTGTTAGGGCAGATGTGATTCTGCATAGGACGCCAGTACCCGATTCTCAACTGTTTCTTAGGCAGCCGCCGAGACTGGTGGCCTATACTGAAAGCAATTCAAGCTGGTAGGAGAGACTCTGGCCTACTTAAATCCCCTGGGTCTACCGAAATGCTGATATTCAGTGGCATTTAACAAGGCAGTACCATTAAATATTGGCTTTAATTGTCCAAAAAACAAACAAACAACAACAAATGGTCAGGTCAGGGACCGTACAGGGAGGAGTGTTGGAGAGGAGCTGGCGGTTATGTTGATTCTGTCTAAATTCAATGCCAGGACCTGAATAGCTAACCTACCAAGGCCAGCTAACCTAAATAGGCCAGCTAGCTATGCAGGTCCCAGCACTGAATATTGGCTGGGACCTTCATAACTTTTTTTTTTTTTTAAAGTACCGTAATTCCTCATCTGCCCCCCGATGAACCTCCCCCTGCCTTTTATGCTCACCCTCCAGCCTGAGAGAATAACAACACCACCCCTCTGGTTCAGATAGCGTCTCCCCTTGGCCTACTTTCTATCCCAGGTGGTCCAGTGGGGGTAGGAATGAGTCCTTGCAGGTACCTTATGAAAATAGTTGCCACAGCTTCTCACAGCACTTTTTCTGTGTGTGGTTATAATCAAAGCAGTTTACATATTTAAGGTAGGTACTGATTTTGTACCTAAGGCAATGAAATATTAAGTGACTTGCCCCCAGTCACAGCAGCTTGTGGTTTTTGACAAGCTCAGACAGATTACAAAGCTCACAGTCAACAGCAACTTTTGTCTGTATACAATTAGCATATTCAGGGCTAGATTCTCTAATATTCTCAGTAAAATCCAATGGGCCACTCACTGTTGTTGCCATTATTGTAATGATTTGTTACATCTGGGTCATTCTCAAAAAACCACACATGCAAATGAGGTTCACGGAGGTTTATAAAGGGACACTAAATTTACATGTGATGAGATGCTGCTGATAGCGATTGGCACATGTGTGCCTTATTGGAGCACAATCTATGCATGCTTTTGATTTCACCCCCCCCCCCCAAAAAAAAAAAATAAACCCAACCAAAAAAACCCCCCAATAAACCAAACTACTTTATGTGAATCTAGTAATTATTATTATTATTTATTTTTAATATCAAATTTTATCATGAGCCGCAGCCAGAAACATGCCTGAGATGCGATTTAAACAGTACCAGCACCCCTGGAGCAGTCGGTGAGTTTTGGTCACCAAAAGCCGGCACCAAACTTGGGGAATCACAGGGTGATGTTAGAGAATCGCCTGGAGTGCTCCTTTGAATACTAATGAGCCCATTTTAATATTAATGACCTTGTTGTACTTCATTTGGATGGCAGAGTCAGAGACTGCTTGAAAACTCAGAAAAGGACAAGCGGTTAGCCGTTTTGATAACTAGCCACTAAAATACATGCACGCGTGGGATGAACACAGAAGATTTAGCCACTAAAATACAGAAGCGTGGGATGAACACAGAAGATTTAGAATCAGAAAATAATATTAAATATTGAACTAGGCCAGTTACTGGGCAGACTTGCACGGTCTGTGGCGGTGTATGGCCATTTGGTGAAGGATGGGCAGGGGAGGGCTTCAATGGCTGGGAGGGTGTAGATGGGCTGGAGTAAGTCTTAACAGAGATTTTGGCAGTTGGAACCCAAGCACAGTACCGGGTAAAGCTTTGGATTCTTGCCCAGAAATAGCTAAGAAGAAAAATTAAAAAAAATAAAATAAATTTTTTTTTAAATTGAATCAGGTTGGGCAGACTGGATGGACCATTCGGGTCTTTATCTGCCGTCAGCTACTATGTTACTATGTTACTATGTTGCTAAACCGTCTGAAACAGGAATACCATTAAGGCCATGGTAAGTTTTGAGAATCTTCCTCTCAGTTATAGAAATTTGCACAAAGTTTCCCATTTTCATGACCCCTTTGTCTGAAATAGGGCATGAAGGATTTTTCAGCTTTCGATGATAATGTGCACAGCACTTAATAAAACCTTGAGTGGAACTGATAACAGATGGACTTTGTTCCACTAAGAATTGGATTACCGGTATATGAAATCAACACATTCATTTCTCAGCGACTGCACCTTTTAGTCATGTTTTCCTTTCAGCTACTTCATTACCTTTTCATTTTCCTTCTTGTAGTCTGTAAGACTCATGCCTTGGATACCTATATTGCAGCTGTATATGAACATACTGTTATACTGCCAGATGTCACTGAAAATCCTGTCACTCCTGAAGAAGCTTTGATGCAGATGAACAAAAACATAGATATTTTGGAAAAAGCAGTCGTAGAAGCAGCACAAAAGGTAACACCTATTTGATTTTTTTCATACTTTTTGCATAAATTATCACACCTGGAAGGCAGTGCACTAACTTGAAAAATTATTTTGCAAAGGGAACGTGACAGAAAATTGCTCAAAATGCCTTGAAACATGGAAAAAAAACAGTACATAATGGTTAACCACAGAATTAAACTATGCAAAGCATACATGTTTCTCAGCATTCATTCCTATTAGAACACCTGGCCTTGGTCACACATGCAGATAACCCCTATGCATATACAGGACCACAAACTAAAAGTATTATTATACTAGTGTTTACGCCCGTTACATTAACGGGTGCTAGAATAGATGTGTAGACTTTTAGCACAATGGGTCGCTGAGGCGTTTCTTTCTTTCTTACTTTATGTTTTTTATCTCTCTCCCTGCCCCCCTTTCTTTCTGTCTCTGTCCCCCTGTGTGTCTCTGTCTCTTCACTGGCCCCCTATCTTACTGTCTCTCTCCCTGGCTGTCTGTCAGTCTTTCTTTGTTTCTGTATCTTCTCCCTTCGCGAGTGTGGGGCAGTTGTAGGCGCACATGTGCACTCCTTCCGGCCACGGACATACGGAACACGCAGGTAGGAGTGCGCATGCGCCACTTAGGGTTTTATTATGTAGTCATTAAGCCCGTTACATTAACGGGTGGTAGAATATATGTCTGTCTGTCTCTCCCTCCCACTGACTCTCTCTCTCTCACTGGCCCCCTTTCTCTGTCTGTCTTTCTGTCCCTCTCCCTGCCCCTGTGTCTTTCTTTCTTTCTGTCTCCCTCCCTTCCGCTGTCTGTCTGTCATTTTTCCCCATTTCCCTGAGCAGCAGCATTTCCATCCCACTTCCCTATGCAGCAGCAACAGCATTTCCCTCCTATCCCCCCCCCCCTCTTTCCTGTGCAGAAGCAGCAGCGGTATTTCCCTTCCCCTCCAAGTCCCTGTATAGCAGTAGCAGCATTTTCCCCCACCCCCCTTTCCCTTCTCTTACCTTCTCTTCCCTTACCCTTCCCTGCTCCGTTCGGTCCCTCCTCCTTCTTTTACTGCCATTGTCCTGCTCGATCTGGCCTGACCCTCCCACCGCTGACAAACCTCCGGCCTCCAGCCGCGTAGGCAGCACTTTAAACATGCTGCTTCACAGCCTTCTACTGCCGATTTGCTCTCCCGCGTCTGTCTCTGATGATGTCATTAGAGACATGGCAGAGGAAATCGGTAGTAGAAGGGCGCGAAGCAACGTGATTATAGTGCTGCCTATGCCGCTGGAGCCGGGAGGTTTGTGGAGGGTCAACAGGTGGAGCGGGGCTGCTCTCCACCACTCAGTTGCTGCCACTGGTGCTGCCTATGCGCTGGAGCTGGGAGGTTTGTGGATGGTCAACGGGCGGAGCGGGGCTGCTCTCCACCACTCAGTTGCTGCCACTGGAATGCAAACAGTGCTGCGAGTGTGGGGCAGTTGTAGTCGCGCACGCGCACTTCTTCAGGCCATGGACATACGGAACACGCAAGTAGAAGTGCGCATGCGCGGCTTAGGGTTTTATTATAGAGATACAAACAAAACCCTAAGATGCAAGACTCTGCATGCAGTACAACCCCCAGAGAAATAGAAACAAATGCATTTCTTCCTGAACAGTGCAAAATATAGACAGCAGATGTAATTTCTCAAACTGACACAATTCAATCACTAAATTGAAAATAAAATCATTTCCCCTACCTTTGTTACCTGGTGATTTTGGTTTTCAAACCATCTTTCCCAGTCTCTGGCTGCACTTCCTTCTGTCTGTGCTCTTAACTGTGTATCCAGGACCCCCTTATCCATTGTACATTTGTCCTTCCCAACACTCTCTCAGTACATGCAGTATCTATCTTTCCCAACCCCTGAGCATCTGTCCTCCCTGCCTTCCCAATTCCATACTCCTTTGCACCCAGCCCCCCTGTCAGACTCTGCACCTAGCTACCCCCTACCACCTATCAGAATCTGCACCCAGCTACCCCCTCCCCCTGTCAGACTCTGCACCCATCCACCCTCCCTCCCTCCCTCCCTCTGCACCCTCCTCCTCTGGTGGTCCAGAGGTGCAGCGGGCAGGAGCGCGCTTTGGCGCTCCTGCTCGGCACTCAACGGTTTCTTTGATTGACTCCCATGAATTCTCATGATTCACGAGAATTCATGGGAGCCAATCAAAGATACCACTGAATGCTGAGCAGGAGCGCCAAAGCGCGCTCCTGCTCATTGCTGCTCAGTGGCAGAAGAAACCAGCCATGACCAACTGGGTTAGCAGCGGGCAGGAGTGCGGAAAGCTTGCTCCTGTCCGCTGCACCTCTGCACCACCAGGGATAAAAGTGGCACATATAATTGGCAATTTTTGGGGAGGCCACGGCCCCTGTGGCCTCCCCCATTACAATAATTATGGTCTGACTCATTACGGCAACTCTTATGCTCTTATGTTCACAGGCTGTTTTCGAAATAAAATTGGCACTAAGTAGGATTCTACAGCTCATGAGTGCTATCTTTTTTTCTTCCTTGTGAGCAAATTTTCATAGCAAATTTCTGTGGGGAAAAAAAAAATGGAAAACTCATGGGAAATCCCTTAAGTATATCAGATTTTTAGTTTGAATTGTGATTAACATCTTGATAGTAATGAGAGAGTGAAAATCATGCACCCTGTTAGTGCAAAAAGGCAATCAGCTGTTGAACAGAGGGAACACTATTGTAAGGACCCGATACAGTTTGTAAAGGCTAATGACTATACAGACATACATACTTGTGAGTTACTAAAACATTATTGAGGGAAAAATTTCAAAGCTTTTTAATGCAGGTCCATTGCTATTTATTCATGGGAAAAGCTCCACTGAAAAAATAGCTCTCCTTGCTATGAATAAAATACCCTCACTTTTCATAGCACATCCAAGAAGAGGTAGGAAAGGAGCAGAAAACTGTTGTACTAATTTGAAGTGAAGTGCGGTAAGTAAGGGGATTACTTACTGTGTAGCTTGTGGCAGATTGGGAGGCATAGGATTTGTGGAAGACGGGTGGAAATATATAGGGTATGTGAACATAAGAATATAAGAATAGCTTTATTGGGTGAGACCAATGGTCCATCAAATCCAGTAGCCCGTTCTCATGGTGGCCAATCCAGGTCACTAGTACCTGGCCAAAACCCAAAGAGTAGCAACATTCAAAGCCACCGATCCATGGCAAGCAGAGGCTTACCCCCATGTCTTAATAACAGACTTTTCCTCCAGGAATTTGTCCAAACCTTTCTTAAAACAAGCTACGCTATCCGCTTTTACCACAACCTCTGGCAATGCATTCCATAGCTTAACTATTCTCTGAGTGAAAAAAATATTTCCTCCTAATGGTTTTAAAAGTATTTCCCTGCAGTTTCATTGAGTGTCCCCTAGTCTTTGAAATTTTTGACGGCGTGGTGGGTGGTAAGAATACATAGGAATGGGTGATGTATGAGGGAGTAAAGCCTGTTTGGTAGGTGAAGGGGGAGTGTAAGGTGTATATTGAATGAGCAATAGTATTTGGGAGATGTGGTTTGTGAGGCAGTGGAGCAGGGTGTGTTGCTCATTCTGTAGCACAGATAGACAGACAGCAGACAGACAGATTGGCAAATGGCTTATGTTGTATGTATGTGTTTATATTACAGTATATAAAATATATGGAAAGAGATAATTTTTGCTTCACAATTTTACAAAGGAGACAAATTTCAAACTTTATCATGTTTATTATGTTATGGCTCTAGGTCTTTACGTGTGGGCCTACTGAATATAAACACTGCCATGTAGCATGGAAGCATCTATAAATAAGATTGTCAATTTTTATGCACAATAGGGGGCACATATAATCGTGACACCAGAAGATGGCATTTATGGCTGGAATTTAAAAAGAGAATCTATTTTTCCATATCTGGAAGATATCCCAGATCCACAGGTCAATTGGATTCCGTGCACTGATCCCCAAAGGTATGGACTATGAAAAATAGTTATGGTTTAATTGCAAGTAGCAGCAGTGGGTGAGAATCATTTTCTAAGGCATTTTCATGGGTACTGCAATGCTTTAGATATAGAAAAGACCCATTATAAAATTGTGTGCCTAATATACGTATGTATAAGTTGCTCTGCTGTATGAAGAAGCATTCCCAAGGACAGGACTACAATGGAATTTGCAATTGTTTATACAGTATAGGGCTCATAATCGAAAGAGAAAAACATCCAAAAACCAGCCTAAGTCGGCACTTGGACGATCATAAACGAAAGACGTCCAAGTGCCAATAATCAAACCGGGTTTTGGACGTATTTCTAAACGACCTAGGCCTTCATAGTGCCGCTGAACGACCATAGCTAAATGGGGCATTTCAGCAGGAGTGTCAAGGGCGGGAGTTGGGTGGGACGTGGGCCGGCTTAGACTTAGTAGTACAGCATGTATAACCGAAAGTTACACAGCCCAGGATCGACGGAACTTGGACGTTGTGACTTAGACCATATAAAACATGGTCTGAGTCACAAAAACCCACCTAAACTCACCAGATAAGCACTGCAAACACATAAAACAGACCCCCACACACTACCCCAGTGATCACCGACCCCCCCCACACCCCCCCATATAAATATTAATAATCACACCTTTAAAATTCAGCCTTCAGACCATCACCTGGCGCCTGGCATAGGAAAGCCTAGTCATCCAGCATAGAGGTGGCTTAAGTTGTCTGGGGGGGGGGGGGGGTTAGAGACCTATATAGAGGAGGACCCATGCCCATAAGCCCCTGTAATCACTGCATTGATCCTTAAACATGTGCACTCCTCTATACACCCCAAAACCTTTTGTTACTGGCATATAACTGTCTCCTGCAGATATAAGGGCTGTTGGGGTGGTAGATAAGTGGGTCTAGGGGATTCTGGAGGTGGTTTGGGAGACTCACCATGACCTAAAAGGATGCTGTAGTGAGGAGAAGACATGGCACCCTTTTTGTGAAGTTCATAGAAGTGCCCTGTAAGGTACCCCACTATTTAGGTGGCATGTCTGGGTGTGCAGTGCATCACTTTGCAGACCCCCCTCCCACGTCCAACAGGGCTTGTTCTAGGCGTTTTTGACTTGGATGAAAAGTTTGACGAGAATATAGTATAAAGATGGATGATTTAGTGACTTGGACGATCAGATCGGCATGACGTTATAGTTAGATGATTTTCAAAACAAAAAAAATTTTGGATGTATTTTTCGAAAATGTGTCCTAGGCTGTTTTTTACTTTGGACGACTTGCGACTTAGACGAAAATGGACTTAGACGTCCTTTTCGATTATGCCCCTCCAAATGTATTTATTATTTATATACTAGACATATCTTGATATATCACCCAGAATAAGACTGGTCTTCAATATCCTAATAATCAAAACAACCTACTAGAGAGCTACATGGAATGATTACCGTGGTAATGAGGAGAACTTTGAAAAATCTCCTGGGAATACAGCACTAATGATAGACCATTCTGTGGTGGTGCCACGGGAATGAAGACCATTATTGTGGCATTGCCACAGCAATGGGGAAGATCTCCCTGAGTTCCAATGCTTACTGCCATGTTTCCTACGATCTGCATCTCTCCTTCATGTTAAATGGGTCCCTGGCAGTGGCAGCAATTTCCACCCACTGCCTGCTGCTGACCCAGATGCTTCTCCTCTCTTGTAAACTTCCTGTTTTGCAGCAGAGGGGAAGCTTCCGGGTCAGTGCAGGTAGTGTATGATAGTTGCTGGCACTACTGAGGTCCCAACCAAATTGAAGATTTACTTAGGACCTCAGGAATCAAGCTGAAGCTTTCCTTCTGCAATGTCCTGAGAGAGAAAAAGAGAGAGCGAGGTACCCATGGGGGGGAGGGGGAGAGAAATGTCACATCCAATTGGGGGGATGGAGGGGTAAAGGAGACAGTGTAGAAGGAAGATCAGGAAATGGGGGAGGGAGGGAAGGAAAGGATAAAGGAGGGGAAAGGTGCCAGGGGCTGCAGCATAGAGAGGGAAGGAAGGAAGAAATGGAAGCTATGGAGACAGATACCATGCCTGAAGGGAGGAAAGGAAAGAGATGCCAGATAGTGGGATGGGGTGGGGGAAGGAAAGCAGAAATGGAAGGGGTCAAATGCCAGAGCATAGGAGATGCCAGAGAATGGTGGGACGGGAAGGTGGAGAAAGTGAGAGGAGAGATAAAAAATGGTGAGAGGGGTGAAGCTGGAATGATATCATGTAAAAAGGAGAGAGGGGGCACAAGTTGAATGGAGGGGAGCAGGTGCTGGATGGAAGGGGGAGAGGGCAATGAGTTAATGGAAGGAGCATAGAAAGAAGGCAGATGCCATATGGAAGGGGGAGAGGCCAACAATGACTGGAAGTTGCAGAGAAAGAGAGCGGACAGTGGATGGAAGGGGCATAGAAAGAGTGTGGATGCTGAATGGAAGGAAGAGAATGAAGAGAAAATATGGAAAGCAGAAACAACAAAGGTAGAAAAAATACATTTTTCTTTTGCTTTAGGATAAAGTATTATTGTAGCAGTATTGATAAATGCTTATAAATAGAAAATGGAAATTAGGTAATATTTTTATTAGATTAATTTTAATACATTTCACTAACTTTTGGAGACCAAAACACCTTTCCTTAGGTCATCACAGGATACCATAATAGCAGAATACTGTACTGACCTGAAGAAGGAGGTTTTGTCCTCTGAAATTTAATTGAAAAAACATTTTATTGGACTAATACATTTATATTTTATTTTCCATTTTTTAAAATTTCTATTTGTTAATTTATGAAGTGGTGATTGTTGTTCATCTGTTTTTTTTTCACATTTGCATCAATCTTTATCTTTATATATTTGTTTTGCATAGTATTAGGGGACATGTGCCTATTTCTGTAGTGTTGCAGTGAATGTAGAGTCTGGCTTCTTGGCAGTTAACTTTTGTCTACAAATTTCAATTTTTAGTTTGTGATTACACTTATTATATTCTGTATGAGGGTGTATTTGTGTTATGTGTGTATGTTTTATGTATGTGTGTGTTTTCTGCTAGCATTAACTGTATACTGATTTTATTTTTCTTAGAGAGTCATTTACAGTAACAGGTGCATTCTAATTACAGAGGAGATTGGTGGTGTATTAGGCTAGACTAGAGTAACATAAAATCCTCTTTTTTGCTTTGAATGGGGAGATGCAGGGAAGAAAATTAAGAATATGGGGACTGTGAGGAGACAGGGATGAAAAATGTGGGGACAGTGAGGGGATGTTTCTAGGTGGCCACAATTAGGGTACCATATATAGAATCTGGCAGTTCATGTCTACTTCAGGCAATCGATGTTGCTCTAGGGATATGAAGCAGGAGCCAGAGGGAAGTCTTTCTTGTGTGGTCTAGGAGGGGCCAACCAGAAGATGGGCTTGAGTGCTATAGTACCTGTTATTATAAAGTATTTCTTTTTAAAAGAAAATGTGCCTATATGAATCTACCGACAGGGTGTTAGAGAATAGAGTAATTGGAAAATGGATGGACTGGGTTGCTAGAAAAATCTGTGCAGCTATGTATGTGTCTGTGTTGAGTCGATCTCATTTCCAACTGTGAACCTTTGGTTGAAATTAGCATTTTAAACAGTATTCTTGTTTGGAATTCATGTTCAGAACTGATAAAAACCCTTATTAATTTGTTCTTTTTATCACAATACATTAGGTTTGGTCGGGCACCAGTCCAGGAAAGACTGAGTTGTATGGCAAAGAGCAACCATATATATGTAGTTGCAAACATGGGAGACAAAAAAAAATGCAATACTAATGATCCCAGCTGTCCCAATAATAGATATTACCACTACAATACTGCTGTTGTCTTTGATTCTGATGGAAAATTGATTACACGTTACCACAAGGTAATAGAGAATGTAATGTAATATAATATGTTTTTTTTTTCTTTTCCTTTTCTCCTTCTTCTCTCTCTTTTCTTTCATCTCCATCTCTACTCCTTTGCCCCATTCCCGTTTGGTTTGCCCCATTCCCTTCCTTTTTATTTCATGATGTATCCTTTCACCATTTTTTTTTTTCATTTTGTGTCATGTATATTAGTCCTTTGTGTTTTAAATAATTACTTGGTTCATTACCCCTATTTTATTTTTATTTTTTAAAATATAATTATATACAGTTTGTATGGAAACTGCTTCAGCTTTTTAAGCGGCATATCAAATAAAATTAAACTTGAAACTAGAACGTGGGAAGGAGAACTGCTGTACTGCTGTTATGTCTGTCTGTCTGTCTTGCCTATATACTAAACAATACAAAGAAGAATGCACTTTAATGCTGATTTATAATGATCCACATAATGCTGAGGGTAATACATTTTTTTCAGATAAATAAGTTTTCAGAAAATTCCAGAAAAACAAAATCATTTCAGTATTTCATTTCTATTTGCCTGGTTTTTGTTCATTTTGTTTACCACAGTGGTTCTTGAACCTGTCCTGGGTGACAGGCATGCAAATCTGCCTCATGCATATTCATTAGAGATATCTTGAAAACTCAACTGGCTGGGGGTCCCCCAGAACAAGTTGAAGAATCACTAATTTACCAGACATTCCATTTATTTTATTCTATTGTTTATTTCATTTTCCTTTAAACCCAATGTGGGAAGATGAGGAAACAAGCCTTCCTATTTCTGACTCTAAAACTAGGGTTTTCCACCTAAGTTTCATGAAATGAAAGAAGCAGAGGCAACAGCACCCCAAGACGCCAAGCAGGACCTTAGGCTCCTCCCACTGCATCCTAAGACGTACTGAGAGGGGGAAGGACCAACATTCTGAGCACGTAGCCCTATAGGCAAGAAGAAGTGGGCTTTCTTCATCTATTTGTCAGTGGAAGGTACGGGAGTGTTGACATATACTGGGGGGGGGGGTCCGGGGATGTTGGGGGGATCCAGGGATGTTAGGCGGATGTCAGGGGGTCCGGAGATGTTGGGGGGATATCTCAGAAGGTGTGGAGATATTGGGGGGATTGTCAGAGGAAGGGGTGTAGAGGATCAGTGGGTGTGAGGGAAGAAGCAATAATTTTTTTTCTCCCTGACGATTCAGCTGATCATGGATAGGAAATCCATGATCAGCTGAGCTGGAAGGACTGCACCAAAACCGGCTCAGTTGATGGGGATTCCCATGCTGCGATAGCTGAAGGTCTTTCAGACAAGGTAGTTCGGTACGTCAGAAAAACTTGTTTTTGTGTGTTTTTCATGTGGACATTTTTATATTTGAAAATGGCCAAAAAAGATAAACATACTAAGGACCAAAACGTCTACATAGGTCATTCTCAAAAAATAAAAGATAGACATCTGTCTGTTTTGAAAATGCCAATAAAAAACTTTTTCCTCAGATGGTGTTATAAATCAGAATCTAAGCAACAATGCACAGGCATATTAGGGATTTTCATGGTGGTAGAAATCCTCATTACTCCCAGCCTAGCATTTTAAGTGTTTTGTTTCTTTTTTTTTTTCAATAAATACTTTTCAGATTATTATAAATATAGTTAATACAGATCTTGACTTAGCTTTATATGTAGTTTATATCCCCTTGCTGACGTGTTTCGCAATACTTTTTCAAGGACGGGGGAATCAACAAAGCAAACATACAAATGTACAGCATTATCTCCCTATCCTTATTTCATAAAATGTAACACAGAAAAGGGAGAAACAATTCCAATACGGGAGCCCTTACCTTACATCATATTTACTACTTAGTACATGTTTCTGCTGGCATTCTAAAATGGCCATGGCGTTCAGCAGCACCCTGAAGAAGGAAAAAACCCATGACATCAGCCCTGAAACGGGGCAGAGTACAGCTTCCGCATTCACCAATAGGGATCCCAGTTAAACAGCTGACTAATTAATATAATGGAACAAAGTCCAAATCATAACCGAAGACAAGTAGTTTAAAAACCGGAAAAGATCAAGCAGGCTAACTGAATAGAATTAAAACCCCTTATTTTCAGTTAGAATCTACCTGGGCCATCCAGTCCGAAGTTTCATTCAACCCATATGGAGCTATGCAGTTCAAATTATACATCCATCTCAATTCATTGATATTAAGGATCCTCTCTATATTTCCTCCCTCCCACCCAACAGTGATCATATCCATAACTCTCCATTTAAGGTCTTTTAAAGTATGTTGACATAGTTTCCAGTGACGTACCAAAGGGAACACTTAATTCTGTGTGTGCACTCACGATTTATGCTCTGTTAATCTAACTTTAATAGCACGAGTCGTATGGCCTATATATAACTTAGGACATGGACACTGGATAAAGGTATATAACGTGCGAAAAACTACAATCAGTAATGTACCTAGCTTTATAGATTTTGCCATTATCCAGGTGCTCCCATGTTTCCCCCGGGTTTGTAAATTGACACCACTGACATTGGCCACAGGGGGAGTGACACCCTCGAATTTTGGGGACTATTTCTCTCATAATAAAATAATTAACAATTTCCCCTATGTTTTTATTTCTCTTAAAGATCATATGGGGCTGTCACCCACCTCTGGGTTCGCCAGTTTTACTATGTGCCAATGGTTTAAAATTATTTGTTTAATTTTGTTGGCATGTATGGAGTATTTCTGAATGAATGCTGCCACTTCCATGGATTCCCTGTCTTCATGATTGTCATAAGAACATAAGCAATGTCTCCACTGGGTCAGACCCGAGGTCCATCATGCCCACCAGTCCGCTCACGTGGCGGCCCAACAGGTCCAGGACCTGCGCAGTAGCTCCCTATCTACACCCCTCTATCTCTTTTTCCAGCAGGAATTTGTCCAATCCTTTCTTGAAATCCAGTACCGTAATCTGCCTTATTACGTCCTCTGGAAGTGCATTCCAGGTGTCCACCACACGCTGGGTAAAGAAAAACTTCCTAGCATTTGTTTTGAATCTGTCCCCTTCCAATTTTTCTGAATGCCCTCTTGTTCTTATATGTTTTGAAAGTTTGAAGAATCTGTCCCTCTCTACTTTCTCTATGCCCTTCATGATCTTGTAGGTCTCTATCATATCTCCTCTGAGTTTCCGCTTTTCCAGGGAGAAGAGCCCCAGTCTCTCCAATCTTTCAGTGTATGAGAGGTTTTCCATGCCCTTAATCATTCGTGTCGCTCTCCTCTGGACCCTCTCAAGTGTTGCCATATCCTTCTTAAGGTACGGTGACCAATACTGAACACAATACTCCAGGTGCGGGCGCATCATTGCCCGATACAACGGCAGGATGTCCTGCAACAATAACTCCTGTTGGGTGTATTTGGCCTTTAAATACGCCTTTTACACAGCTTCTCTGGGGTATTCCTGCTGCTAAAACCGTGCTTTCATCTCTTTCGCCTGAATTAGGAATTCATCCAACAAATGACAGTCTTCTAAGGCGAAGAAATTGGCTTATAGGCAGACTCCTTTTCAGTCCCATAGGATGAAAACTATGGAACCATAGCAGACTATTCCTATCTGTAGGTTTGCGATGAATAGTGGTCAATAGCAACTGTTGACACTTCATAACCTTTATATCCAAAAACACGATTTCTTGAAATTTGATTGTTGCTGATGACGTCATCAGGGATGCGGTAGAGGAAATTAGGCCAGTAGAAGAGCCGAAGCAGCGTGTTTAGTGTGCCTGGGATGCTGCTGGAGCTGCCAAGTTTGTCGGCCATGTAGCGGTGGGAGGGTCGGCTGGGAGGGTTAATGGGGGTTTCTGGTGTGCCGGGTAGGGTCGGCGGGGGGGTGGGGGAGGTTAAAAACATGCTGCTCAGGGGGATGGGAGGCAGGCAGGCAGACTGGCATGGGGGGGTGGGGGGGTTCAATGGAAGGGGAATGGAAGGCAGGCTGGCATCAGAGGGGGTGGGGGGTTTCAATGGAAGGCAGGCAGGCTGGCATCGGGGAGGGGTTTCCATGGAAACATGCTGCTTAGGGGGATGGGAGGTAGGCAGGCATGCTGGCATGGGGGTGGAGGGTTCAATGGAAGGGGGATGGGAGGCAGGCAGGCTGGCATCGGGAGGGGGGGAGTTTCCATGGAAAAATGCTGCTCAGGGGGATGGGAGGCAGGCAGGCAGGCTGGCATGGGGGTTGGGGTGGGACAAAATCTGGAAGATAATGATGAGGACATAAGGAGGCACTGGGGGCACTAAGGACATAGGATGCACTGAGGGCACTAAGCAGGACAGAGGCACTGGGGCACTAAGGACACAGGAAGGAGGCACTGGGGGCACTAAGGACACAGTACGCAGGCACTGGGGCACTAAGGACACAGTTTGTCGGGACCGCAGGAAGGGAAAGGGGGGGAGGTAAGGGACTAAGGGAGCCAGCCAGACCGCGGGAAGGGAAAGGGGAGGTAGGGGAAACGCTGCTGCTGCACAGGGAAGTGATGTGGGGGGAGGGAAATGGAGGGGGAGGGAATGCTGCTGTGGATGCTGCACAGGGAAATGGTGGGAGAGAAATGCTGCTGCATAGGAGGCAGGGAGAGAGACAGATAGATAGAAAGAAAAGAAGAAAGACATAGGGGCAGGGAGAGACACAGAAAGACAGACAGACAAAGGGTGCCAGGGAGAGAGACAGTCAGCAGGAGGGAGAGAGAGACAGAAATAAAGACACACAGTCATATATTCTAGCACCCGTTAATGTAACGGGCTAACCGTTAATGTAACGGGCTAAAATACTAGTTAAATAAATAAGTGCCAAAAAGGTGTCCAAAATGACCAGATGATTACTGGAGGGATGTAAACATGACCCCCCTCCAGTCCCCCAGTGGTCACTGAGCCCCTCCTACCCCACGAAGATATGAATGAAACAGTACAAACCTGCCTGTATGATACCTTCAGATATTATGGCCAGTTCTAGTATAACAGCAAGCAGGTTTCTGGAGTATCCTGGTGGTCAGTGAAGTTAGCCACAGAGATGGGACTTGAGCCCATACCCCACTCTAACCGTATATGGTCTAATCTGTGAGCCTTCCAAAATCCACCCATATCCCAATGTACCAACATATAGGTGACACCTGCAGGCATAAGGGCTACTGTTGTGTTGTACAGTTGGATCCAGAAAATTTTGGCTGGGTTTTGGAGGGTGAAAAGATGAAAATGATTAACCAAAAAACAATTCAGATCTACACAAAGTTAATCAAATGGAGAATAGATATCTAAATGAAGGAACGAATCTCAGAATTGCCACTCCAAGGATCATAAATATATTATCCATATAGGGAGTTGTGGCATGGGTATCTTTCATCGATCCAAAACCTTCATGTATTAAAAATGACCTACTTTGACAATTTAATAAATTATCACTACTCAAATATTATTTAAATATATCCTTTTTATCTTAATTTTTTACTTTTCTTTTTTTATATGTGAGAATATATTTTTTTTTTTTACTGATACCAATCAGTTTGTGCATATAACACCATAGAAAACACTATTTTGGGTCTCAGCTAGTATTAGCGGTTCTAGACACTCAATGCTATAGTTCAATACTGGAAATATGTAGCAGAGAATCAATATGTGGAAATTAACATCTTTTATGATTTACAATCACAACCAGCGTTAATAGTTGTAAGTCAAGCACATATCTTTTTTGCTTTAACTTGTGTCAACACGGCATTGAAAAATCTGCCGATATAGCCCCATTCAGTATATGTCCAATGGGGACCCGTTTCGCTGCTAGCAAGCGGCTTCTTTAGGGTTTACAAATTGGGCAACAACTGAAGACAGAAAGAAATATTAGGCTATGGATGCCATAATTACAACAGTTAAAGTAAAAATATCGTACTTACTATTAGCGTTAACACACCATATGCTGTAACCATAAAAGTGCATTTTAAAAATGGCGCTTATAATAGCCTGAACGCTGACACTTGCAGAGTAAGGTGAGTGACGTAGTTGTGTTCTCATTGGTTTAAACACTCCCTCACTCGTCTGGCAACGGAACCATTATGTCAATGAAACAAGTTAAATGAAAACTGACCAATCCATTACTGTGTTTAATCCATATGGATGCATACTTTTCAAGAGGTAAATCTACCTTAGTTCTTTTTGTTTAAGTCTTTTTACCCTATCTCCTCCTCTTAGGCTTCTGATCAATAGCAAGGCATCGGAAATCCTGAAATCTGTGTTGAAACAAGGCACAGTGTTCTACTATGACCTCTGAACTTCAGTTCCGTTTCAGATTTGACTTGTGTTAACACATTCTGGTCTTCAGATCTCTTGTAGTCTTGCCCCTGTATAAAAAAATTACAGGGGCAAATAATAATGTAAACAATAAATATGGACCTACAGTTTGTAAAGAAATTCAAATCATATTGTTTATTGTTAGATGGATTAACAAAAAAACCCTGCCCTGTTCTGCCTTGGGACTGCCCCTTTCTGCCCCCGGTCCGCTCCATTTCGTCCCCAGCTTCATCCCATTCCACCCCCCAAACCCAGCCCCACGCAAACCTCATCTCTTTTGGGCCAGGGCTGGAATGCATTTGCGCATGCACAGATATACTCTAGCCCCGGCCCCGATCTCACCAGCTTTTCAAAACCTGGACAAAGTGCCGGGTTTTGAAAAGCCATCCGGATGCCCAAAAGAGGTAACCCGACCTAAGGTGCCCTACTGCTTTGCTTGGGATGTCTGTGTGGCTAGTTACTTAAAACAAGCTAGATGATTAGCAGTTTTGAAAATGGGCATGTTTGGCACTGGATTTTAGTGTGTCTTCCACAAAATGTCTAAATTCAGATTTAGATGTTATATCGAAAATGGTCTTCCATATCTCTTCCCATTTAGAGAAGCTGCACTAGGGAGAGCTCAGTTCAAGCTTAAATGTTTGTCCTGGGCCCATATTTTTGCAGGATAAATTGCATCTATGTGTCCCAAAGAAGTTAAGCGCTAAGAAGGATTCTTTACTTTTGTTTTTTCCAGTAAATAGTCACCAAGGGCATGAAACTATGACTTTGTATGTCGGACACTGTTGCTCTGGAATCAGCTAGTTTGTGCAGTTCTAGGATCTTTTCCAGATGAGCCCCGCCACTAATGGAAAAAGGGACGCGCCGAAAGTTAAGCCCCGCCACCTTTTGCCAGCGCACGCAACCTTAACCAGTGAAGTTCTCAGCACAACGGCCCCACAACGCGGCGCGATGTGTATAAAGTAAAGTGGGGGGGGGGGTTCCCCCCACACCCCCCGTCGGAGCACCCAAAAAAGATTATAAAAAAGAGGATATGAAGCTTAACATTATAAAAAAGTAGGATAAACTGTCGACCATTTATTAAGGGCTCCAACGGGGGGGGGGGCATGGGGGGAACCCCCCCACTTTACTTTCTACAGATCGCGCTTCTTTTTTATAATTTTTTTTGGGTGGTGGGGGTTAACTTTTTGGTGGGGCTTATCTGGAAAAGATCCCAGTTCTAAAATGCTCGTAGTGATTCTAAAATAACCACCAATGTGAAGCTGAATATGTGCATTTTTTAAAAAACCTATAGACAGCATTTAACAAAACCTGTTGGCTGTTTGGACTGAAAAGTGAATGCTGTGTTTTCCTGGTGTGTTAAATTATTGGTTTTGTGATGTACAGGGGGGTGCTGATAAATCTTTGGCTTTTCCTAATTCACCTACTTTTAGACTAATTTCTCAGGAGAAATCCACATATGAATATGGCGCAATCAACTGGTTTGTATGTTAACTATGAAATGATATGGAATCTCAGATATAACGTCTCTGAGGGGCGTTAAGTTTAAACAAATCTGGGATCCTTTTTTGGGACACTTACTCCCACAGCCGGAAGCAGAATTCTGAACTATCAGTACAGCCTGCATTCTTTCTTTTCTCCCTTGGATAATTGGTATTCTTAAATTGGAGAAAGGTGGTTGGGAGGAGGGAGGAGGGTTAGTTGCATTGTAATGGAACAAAATGCCATAATGTGTGGATTGCGAAGAGAGTTGATTATTATGATGAAATTATTACATCATTTTGTTGCAACTTGGTTTGATTTTTGTGAACCTAAAAAGATATTAAATATAACAATGTAAATCTATCTAAACAGTACCTTCGAACTAAATTACTGTAAATGCAAATAAATAGGAAAGGAGATGGTCAACAGAGTTGCATGACTTATCTTCTAAAATAGTTGAATCTTTAGTTGCATATATGATTTGCAGTACATTTGAATTAATTGTTGCTGATATATATATATATTTTTTTCAGTATAACCTGTTTATGTTTGAAGAACAGTTTAACCAACCAGCAGAACCAGATCTTGTAATCTTTGACTCACCATTCGGAAAGTTTGGCATTTTCATCTGTTTTGACATCCTGTTCCATGATCCGGCTGTTGCCCTAGTGAGCAAACTGAACGTGGATACAATCCTCTTCCCAACAGCATGGATGAATGTCCTGCCGCACTTGTCTGCTATTGAATTCCACTCAGCATGGGCTGCGGGAATGGGAGTCAATTTTCTGGCATCCAATCTTCACAATACCAGCATGCGCATGACAGGTAATTGCAACCATATTATCATACACTTATACCTCCAAGTGACCAGAAAACTTCTTATACCGGCACCGTTAGCTTAGACCAGTACCTGTATACTGTACATGATCTTCAGAGCCTCAGTGCCACCACTCCACCGCTCATTTAAACTTTCATAGCGGCAAGCTCTATGTGCCAGATCATCATAGGTTCACTTTAAATTTTTCTTTTTGAATTTTATCAAAACCTTATATAATACACTTTGGCCTGGATTCTGCATAGGACATCTGGTCTCAGAAGCCGACGGGCGTCCTATATTGCGCCTATGCCCACGATCTACAGGGGGGAGTCTGGCAGGAGGGATTGGGTATCCTTCCTTCCGGCAATCTACTGGGGGGAAGGGGGGTTCCGGCAGGAAGGATTGGGCATCCCTCCTGCTGGCGATCTACGGGGGGGGGGGGGGGTTGCTGGGTAGGAGGGACTGGCCATCCCTACTGCGGTGATTGTTAAGGAGGAGGTGTCGGGCAGGAGGGACTAGGCATCCCTCCTGCCACGATCGTTTTGGAGGGGATGGGCAGTTGCAGTTGCGGCCGCTAAACTTATCGCAGCAGGGAGATCCCTTGCTGCGATAAGCTCAGTGGCCGCATCTACTTACAATGTAGGCTGCCTAAGGCTACTTCTGAGCCAAATCACGTCCACATCTAGCCTTAGGTGGGCTTGCGCGCCTTCCTCCCAGAGGTGCCTCCAATGTAGGCAGCCTGTCTCGGGACGCTTTTTTTTTAAAAAAGTGTCCTGATTGGCTGGTTAGACAGTGGTAAGATGCCTACCGCTGCCTACAATCGGGACGCCGTTTATGGAATCTGGGCTTTTATGTTCACTTTGTGCTATAATGCTTATTATATAAGGTTTTCATAAAATTTAAAGTGAGCCTATGACGATCTGGCACGTAAAGCTTGCCGCTATGAAAGTTTAATTGAGCGGTGGAGTGGTGGCACTCAGGCTCTGAAGATCATATATACTGGTATAAGCTAACAGTGTTGGTATAAGTTTATTGTCACTTGGAGGTATAAGTGTATGATAATATCGTGAATATCTCCAAGTATAAAGAATTGTGTAAAAAGATTGTCTATATAATTGAACATTAGTTAATTACAACCAACATGTATGTAATGGGAAAAGGATCCTTTGAGCAAAGCCTCTTTATACAGAGTGAACCTGCTCACAATGATCGTAATATTGGCCATATAAAAAGTGTTAACATATATATCTTAATTAATATTTTCATAAATGACCTAGAAGAAGGAACATCCAGTGGGATCATCAAGTTTGCTGACGACACAAAGCTATGCCGGGCAATCAGATCGCAGAAGGATAGTGAGGTACTCCAGAGTGACTTGTGTCAGTTAGAGAAATGGGTGGAGAAATGGCAGATGAAATTTAATGTGGAAAAGTGCAAAGTAATGCATTTAGGCAGTAAGAACAAGGAATATGAGTATAGAATGTCAGGTGCAACTCTGGGTAAGAGCGAACAAGAAAAGGACCTGGGTGTACTGATAGATAGGACCCTGAAACCATCGGCACAATGCGCGGCGGCGGCAAAGAATACAAATAGAATGTTGGGCATGATAAAGAAAGGAATCACGAGTAGA
The DNA here is from genome assembly GCF_902459505.1 of Geotrypetes seraphini. NCBI lineage: Eukaryota > Metazoa > Chordata > Amphibia > Gymnophiona > Dermophiidae > Geotrypetes > Geotrypetes seraphini. The sequence goes on along the minus strand of NC_047086.1, from coordinate 169,403,126 downwards.
TCGGAGAAAGTTATATTGCCGCTTTATAGAGCAATGATCAGACCACACTTGGAATACTGTGTCCAACATTGGTCTCCCAACCTATAAAACCTATATAAAACTGCTGGAGAGGGTGCAGAGACGAGCAACAAAGCTAATAAATGGTATGGAGAACTTGGAATATGAGGAACGACTCAAGAAACTGGGACTGTTCTCCCTTGAGAAGAGAGGAGACTGCGAGGGGATGTGATTGAGACTTTCAAAATACTGAAAGGCATCGATAAAATAGAGCAGGAAAATAAATTATTTACATTGTCCAACGCGACACGGACAAGAGGACATGGTTTGAAGCTAAGGGGGGACAAGTCCAGGACAAATGTCAGGAAGTTCTGCTTTACACAGCGAGTGGTAGACACCTGGAATGCTCTCCCAAAGGAGGTTATTAAGGAATCCACTGTGCTAGGATTCAAAGGCAAATTAGATGCACATCTCCTTACGAGAGGCATAGAGGGATATGGGTGACTAAAACTACATCAGGTGTATACCTGACTGGGCCTCCGCGTGTGCGGATCGCCGGACTCGATGGACCATGGGTCTGATCCGGAGATGGCAGTTCTTATGTTCTTATGTTCTAATTCTGCCTATAGAGGGCAGCATTTAAAAAAAAAAAAACTATGGCTAAATATTGACCAGATTATTTTTTAACATTTATTTTTTTAAAAGAATTATAGCGGGAGCTCAGCGTCTACTTTGACTGGTTCCCATGAATTCTCATGATTTGCAAGAATTTGTGGGAGCCAGTCAAAGAAGCCACTGAGCGCCGAGCAGGAGCACCAAAGCATGCTCCTGCTCATTGCTGCTCAGCGGCAGAAGAAACCAGCCGCGACCGACCGGGTCAGCAGCGGGGCAGGAGCAAGGAAAGCTCATTCCTGCCCACTGCATCTCTGGACCACCAGGGATAAAAGTAAGTGGCAATTTTGGGAGAGGCCATGGCTCCTGTGCGCCCCCCCCCCCCCCGCCATTTTGGTGCCTATGAGGTTCAGAACCTTATTTCCCATATTACAGATATAAATATATACTAGTGTTATCCAGTGCAAGGCCAATGGCAGCCCTTAGAGACCTCTGGGATAACCCACATCATCATTCTGGTTGTGTTTCTGCTACTCTGCCTGTCTAACCAAGTTCATGACAGAAAGAGGGAAGGGGAGGGGATGCAACATGCTTGAAGGACAAAGTATTGCTCAATAGTTGAAGAGATTGCATTGAAGTACCCACCTCATTGGGGATATGCCCAGTAAACAGTTTTGAAACTGGACTGGTAGAGAGGGTGTCATTGACCTACACTGTTCAGCAAGGTTGTGACCTGGCATAGTGAGAAAGTTGGCAGTTTTCCTGGTAATTGGATCCAAAGTGAATCCGACTTAAACGTGAGTGAAAATGACTGGTATGCACTGTATTCCAATTGTTGCCCCTTTCCCCATTTGTGCAGAGGTATTTAATATTTTACTTATATGAGCTCTTACGGGGGGGGGGGGGGGGCTTTGTTTACCATTCCCAATTATTCTGATCAAAAGCCTTCTTTGGTAGGTTAGCCAGTCTGTTGCAAAAAAAAAAAAATAATAATAATAATGTTTTGTTCTTTTTCTGCCAAGAAAAGAAATCTCTTTGTATAGAATAAGTTTCAATAGGGACCATAACTAGCACCTATAGTAGAATGACTGTGAACCATAGTAGATACCTAGTTATATAATTACCCTTTATAGGAAAGCAGATGAAGTACAAAACACAGTCAAGGTCTTAGTACAATGAAAATCTGCAGTGGAAAACATAGTCTGGTAGGATTTGTTTTAAAGTTTTTGGGTGGGAGAGAATAATAAACGTAACATTTTATTAAATTTACCCTTATACAAGGCCTGGAGGCATTTATGATTGTTTCCCTGGATGATTGTGTCTAATTTGTAGGGGCTATACCTTCAGAAAGATGTCAGTTGGAAGAGAGTCCAGTGGAGACATAAGCAATGCCTCTGCCGGGTCAGACCTGAGGTCCATCGTGCCCAGCAGTCCGCTCACGCGGCGGCCCAACAGGTCCAGAACCTGCGTAATAATCCTCTATCTATACCCCTCTATCCCCTTTTCCAACAGGAAATTGTCCAATCCTTTCTTAAACCCCAGTACCGTACTCTGCCCTATTACATCCTCTGGAAGCGCATTCCAGGTGTCCACCACCCGCTGAGTAAAGAAAAACTTCCTAGCATTTGTTTTGAATCTATCCCCTTCTAATTTTTCCGAATGCCCTCTTGTTCTTTTATGTTTTGAAAGTTTGAAGAATCTGTCTCTCTCCACTTTCTCTATGCCCTTCATGATCTTGTAGGTCTCTATCATGTCTCCTCTGAGTCTCTGCTTTTCCAGGGAGAAGAGCTCCAGCTTCTCCAATCTTTCAGTGTATGAAAGGTTTTCCATGCCCTTAATCATTCGTGTCGCTCTCCTCTGGACCCTTTCAAGTATTGCCATATCCTTCTTAAGGTGCGGTGACCAATACTGAACACAGTACTCCAGGTGTGGGCGCACCATTGCCCGATACAACGGCAGGATGACTTCTTTTGTTCTGGTCGTAATACCATTTTTAATAATACCCAACATTCTGTTCGCCTTCTTCGCGGCTGCTGCGCATTGCGCCGTTGACTTCATTGTTGTATCCACCAGTACACCCAAATCTCTTTCAAGGTTACTTCCCTCTAATACTAATCCCCCCATTTGGTAGCTGAACATCGGGTTCTTTCTCCCTATATGCATGACCTTGCATTTCTCTACATTGAATTTCATCTGCCATTTATTCGCCCACTCCTCCAGTTTGCTTAGGTCCCTTTGTAGGTCCTCACACTCTTCCGTAGTTCTGACCCTTCTACAGAGTTTAGTGTCATCCGCAAATTTTATAACTTCACATTTCGTCCCTGTTTCCAGGTCATTAATAAATACATTGAACAGCAGCGGTCCAAGTACAGACCCCTGCGGAACTCCACTCGTGACTTTCCTCCAGCCCGAGTAGTGACCCTTCACTCCAACCCTCTGTCTCCTGCCTGCCAACCAGTGTTTGACCCATCTGTGTACGTCCCCTTCCACCCCGTGGTTCCACAGCTTCCTAAGTAACCGCTCATGGGGTACCTTGTCAAAGGCCTTTTGGAAGTCAAGGTAGATGATGTCTACAGGTTCCCCTTTGTCCAAATGGCTGTTTACCCCCTCGAAGAAGTGCAGTAAGTTTGTTTGGCATGATCTTTCCTTGCAGAAGCCATGTTGGCTCGCTTTCATCAGCCCATTTTTTTCGATGTGCTCACAGATGCTGTCCTTTATCAGTGCTTCTACCATCTTGCCTGGAACCGATGTCAAACTTACCGGCCTATAGTTTCCCGGGTCTCCTCTTGACCCCTTTTTAAAGATAGGTGTAACATTTGCTATCTTCCAGTCCTCCGGTATCTCTCCAGTTTTCAAGGATAGGTTGCAAACTCGTTGGAGTATTTCCGCTATCTCATTTCTTAGTTCTTTTAGTACCCTAGGGTGGATTCCGTCTGGGCCTGGTGATTTGTCGCTTTTCAATCTATCTATCTGTTGGAGGACATCCTCATGGCTCACCTCTATTGCCGACAGTTTTTCTTCTTGATCACCATGGAAGATCACGTCGGGTTCCGGTACATTGGATGTGTCCTCGCTTGTGAAGACTGACGAGAAGAATTTGTTTAACCTGTCAGCTACCTCTTTTTGCTCCTTTATCACTCCCTTTTTATCTCCATCATCCAACGGTCCTACTTCCTCCCTCGCCGGTTTCTTCCCCTTAACATATCTGAAGAATGATTTGAAGTTTTTTGCCTCCCTGGCCAGTCTCTCTTCGTATTCTCTTTTCGCTCTCCTAACCACTTGGTGACATTCTCTTTGGCCTTTCCTGTGTTCATCCCAGTTTTCCCCAGTCTGGTCCTTTTTTCATTTCCGGAATGATTTTTTTTTTGTCTCCTATTGCTTTCTTCACCTCATTGTTTATCCATGCGGGGTCTTTTGTTCGGTTTTTTTTGCACCCTTTTCTAAATATGGGGATGTACATATGTTGTGCTTCTTGCACTGTGCCCTTGAATAGAGACCAGGCTTGCTCTACAGTTTCTACATATAAAAGTGGTGCAAAATCTGAACTGTGAGCCTGAGGAGATGAGGCTTAGATACGAGAAAGACATTGTGGTGTATCAAAAAGATGATATGAGTAAAATGATATGGAGTAGGGGGGGGGGGTGGAACTAAGGGACCCAGAGATTATTGCTGTACCTAGCGATTACTTTTCCGAGAAAGCACCAGATACAGTTTCTCAACTCCCCCCTTTTACCAGCAATTCTCTGCACTAATAGTGTACATATAATTTGCATGCTATTATGCCGAGACTCGTTAGTAAAAGAAAAAAATTGCTCCCACTACAGCCACTATATCGACCCGCCGGATTTTACCAGTGAGTTTTGAGAATCTGGCCCTGAATCTCTAGCAAACTGCAATTCTCCACAAGCAGTCGATTTAAAACAAAAGCTACATATTAAGCTGATTGTTAAAAGGAAACGTACTAGTAATTCCATGAATTTAGAAAGGCAAAGAGTTCCATAAATCTGGAAATTGGAACGACGAGTGAGGTGATTAAATTTGCAGATGACACTAAACTCTTCAAAGTTGTTAAAATGCATGCGGCTTGTGAAAAATTGCAGGTGGACCATAGGAAATTGGAAGACTGGGTGTCTAAATGGCAGATGAAATTTAATGTGGACAAATGCAAAGTGGTGCACATTGGGAAGAATAACCTGAATCACAGTTACCGGATGCTAGAGTCCACCTTGGAGGTTAGTGCCCAAGAAAAAGATCTGGGTATTATTGTAGACAATATGATGAAACCTTCTGCCCAATGTGTGGTGACGGCCAAAAAAGCAAACAGGATGCTGAGAATTATTAAAAAAGCAATGGTTAACAAGACTAAGAATATTATAATGCCCCTGTATTGCTCCATGGTGCGACCTCATCTGGAGTATTGCAATCAATTCTGGTCTCCATATCTCAAGAAAGATTTAGTGGTGCTAGAAAAGGCTCAAAGAAGAGCGACCAAGATGATAAAGGGGATGGAACTCCTCTCGTATGAGGAAAGGCTAGAAGGGTTAGGGCCTTCAGCTTGGAAAAGAGATGGCTGAGGGGAGATATGATTGAAGTCTATAAAATCCTGAGTGGAGTAGAATGGGTACAAGTAAATCGATTTTTCACTCCATTAAAAATTACAAAGATTAGGGGACAATTGATGAAGTTACAAAGAAATATTTTTAAAATCAATAGGATGAAATTTTTTTTTACTGAGAGAATAGTTAAGCTCTGGAATGAGTTGCCAGAGGATGTGGTAAAAGCGGATAGCGTAGCTGGTTTAAAGAAAGGTTTGGAAAGTTTCTGGAAGAAAAGTCCATAGTCTGTTATTGAGAAAGACATGGGGGAAGCCACTGCTTGCCCTGTATTGATAGCATGGAATATTGCTACACCTTGGGTATTGGCCAGGAATTAGTGACCTGGATTGGACAACCGTGAGAATGGGCTACTGGACTTGATAGACCATTGGTCTGACCCAGTAAGGCTATTCTTATGTTCTTAAAGTTGGAAGTTAACATACTTGAGAAAATTTTATGCAGAGTGTCTAATTTGGGGGGCTATGCCTTCAAAAGATGTCAGTTGGAAGAGAGTCTAGCGGAGGCATATAAAAGTGGTGCAAAAGTCTGAATTGTGAGCCTCAGGAGATGAGGCTTAGGATACGAGAAAGACTTTGAGGTGTATCAATGAGATGAGCATATTTTGCTGGAAAGGAAGTCCTAGAAAGAGGTCACAGCAAATGAAAGCTTGAGGGGTTAGGCTGATCAAACATGTGAAGAGTTTTAATCGCTGCCATTTCTCAATATTAGGATGAGATGAAATATTACACCTGCCAGTAGGTAACAAGCTTAGTAGGCTTTGATGGGTGGCCTGGAGAGGAGCGTGAGGCCCTAAGTAGACAAGATTGATTAGTTTTCAGGTACATAAGAACATAAGAATTGCCGCTGCTGGGTCAGACCAGTGGTCCATCGTGCCCAGCAGTCCGCTCACGCGATGGACCTCTGGTCAAAGAACAGCGCCCTAACTGAGACTAGCCCTACCTGCGTATGTTCTGGTTCAGCAGGAATTGTTTAACTTTGTCTTGAATCCCTGGAGGGTGTTTTCACTATAATAGATTCCGGAAGAGCATTCCAGTTTTCTACCACTCTCTGGGTGAAGAAGAACTTCCTTATGTTGGTACTGAATCTATCACCTTTCAATTTTAGAGAGTGCCCTCTCGTTCTCCCTACCTTGGAGAGGGTGAACAACCTGTCCTTATCTACTAAGTCTATTCCCTTCAGTACCCCGTCCTGTCCCCACGAGTTTTGTTGCTGTCCTGTCCTTGCCCCATTCCTGTAAGCTCTGCCTTAACCGCACAAGCCTCGAACACTTATGATTTTAAAGTGTTTGAAGCTTCTGCACAGGAGGACGGAGCTTGCAGGAACATATTCATAGGGACTTGACCCGAGGGCTTCAGGGTAAAGTAGCGCTGTTCGCCGACGACACCAAACTGTGTAATATAGTGGGTGAAAGCAATCTCACAGTGGTATGACGGAGGATCTGATCAAGTTGGAAAACTGGTCCTCGACATGGCAGCTGGGCTTCAACGCTAAGAAGTGTAAGGTCATGCATCTCGGCAGCAGAAATCCATGCAGAACATGCACCTTGAATGGAGAAAGACTAGCTAGGACTTCAGAAGAACGGGACTTGGGAGTGATCATCAGTGCAGACATGAAGGCTGCCAAACAAGTGGAAAAGGCCTCATCCAAGGCAAGGCAAATGATGGGATGTATCAATAGAAGCTTCGTCAGCCGCAAACCTGAAGTCATAATGCCACTATTTAGAACCATGGTGAGACCTCATCTGGAGTACTGTGTGCAATTCTGGAGGCCACATTACCGTAAAGATGTGCTTCGAGCTGAGTTGGTCCAGCGAATGGCCACTAGGATGGTCTCCGGACTCAAGGGTCTCTCATACGAGGAAAGACAGGGCAAATTGCAGCTCTACTCTCTAGAGGAGCGCAGGGAAAGAGGTGACATGATTGAGACTTTTAAGTACGTCACAGGTCATGTCGAGGTGGAAAACGATATATTCTTTCCCAAGGGACCCTCAGTCACAAGGGGGCACCCGCTCAAACTCAGAGGAGGGAAATTTAGTGGTGACACCAGGAAGTATTTCTTCACAGAAAGAGTGGTAGATCACTGGAACAAACTTCCGGTGCAGGTGATCAAGGCCACAAGCGTGCTCGACTTTAAGAATAAATGGGACATCCACGTGGGATCCCTACGTGGGTCGAGCAGCACTCAGACTTAATGGGGTGGGTCAGTAGAGTGGGCAGACTTGATGGGCTGTAGCCCTTTTCTGCCGTCACCTTTCTATGTTTCTATGTTTCTATGAATGGGGCGAGGACAGGGAAAGAACTCGCCAGGACAGAATGAGAAAATGAGTTTCTGTGGGGATGGGGAAAAATTTGTCTTTGTATCATTCTTTAAGATAGATGTACTATAGCTCTCCATTGAGATCATACTGAGATCACTCTCCACATACCCTGGCTTTGTTATGAGAATTTTTTTTTCTATCATGGTATGCACAAAACTAACCGATTTGGAGACACTGTCCATGAGAGAAGCCAAATACTATATCATTGCTTTGCTAGGTATGACATGTAGAAATATGGTTGAATTGACACAAGTTTGAAATGCCTGATCTCTGTCACCTTTGCCAGATCTTCAACCCTTGCGAGTATTATATTCATGTGCCAATTGTAAGCATTCTGTCTCTAAATTCAGCCAAGAAGCATTCATTTGTTGTGAGGAAAATATATACCACAATGTCAGAGACAACAGAGCTGCAGTCTTTAACATCCTGGCACAGCAAAATTCATTTTACCATTAGGTGGCAGTAAAGAACCTGGCAAAAAGAGTTTTATTTTACTTTCCTGGGCTCTGAAATAGAAATCATAGAGCATGTATTTTGGCTTTCAGTATATTGTAGAGTTTTCAATAAGTGTCCTCATTTAAATCTGATTATTGGGTCCTCACTTAAATCTGATTATTGCTTACAAGGGATCTAATTACACTTATTTGTTATGTTCAGTATACTGTTGAATTAATTTTCACAGTCTGACATAGGCAGACCTACCACCTGTGGGTGATATCATATTTTCACCCAAAAGCACATTTTTAAATAGCAGAGATTTATTTTTCACTCCTACTTATGCTACTGTTCTTAAATGGTAATTAAAAGTACATTAAAAACATTGAGGTTGACGTTCAAAGTGATTTAAGTAGGCAGAAAAGCCTCCTGCCCAGTTAAATCACTTGTGGCTCATAATCACAGATATTCAGTGGCACTTAACAGAACAGTATACAATTTACATTAATTGCCCCTGCACTGTTCAATTAAGGTAGCTAACCAGTTAGTAGCAATATTCAGTCCACTAACTGGCTAAGTGGATATAGTTTGGGGCCTGATCTGACAGTGGTCCCTTATGAGCTCTGTCGGTCTATTAAGTACATTTAACATCTGGTGCCTCGACCCATGGCAAAAATGTATTGGCGATGAGATTTTGCTCCCTTTTTCTCAGGAAAATCCAACCAAATACCAATGTGAACTTTTTTTTTTTAAAGAATTTCAGTCCTCTGTCATCTGATTTACTCCGACAGGTTTATCAGACAAGAGGAATCATTCTATATATATTTTTAAAATTTATTTATTTAAAACATTTGTAGTCCGCAAATCAAACTTCTGGGCAGATAACACCATTGCATGCATAATAAAACTAGACAGACTTAGACAGATCAACGTAAAACATCACCATACAATATACAATTCAAAAACATCTGTAAATAAATAAACTAAATAATAGAAAAACTAGAAAATACCCAAATCTGAAAATGCCATTTGAAAAAAGTGGGCTTTCAAACTTTTTTGAAAGGCCAAAAAGTAAGTGATATTAGCTTCTTGTTAACCTGAGCTCTCTTTTCGCAGAGACCTATAACTACAGTCTTGCCCAGCAGTAAGAAAAATTCCTCCTCTCAATCACAGGCCCATATGCTCAAAACTCACTGTACCTTTAACAATTGACACTAAACCAGTTTTAACCTGTTTAACGTTGAAGTATTTCAGCTATCGATGTCCAAAATGGCTAATTATCAGAGGCCCAAAATGGCCTCTGATAATTGTATGTAAATAAATTACAACGAGCTCATCAATATTAAAATGAGCACTGCGATTAATGCCTAGATGATGCACAAAATGAAATGCTTTTTATAACGCTCTGAAATTTTCAACAAATCTGAAGTTGTCGGTAGTATTAATAAAGTGCTGAATAGCAGCTTTTTTAAAAATGAGCAGAGAGGTAATATCTGTCCCCATTAAAAATAATTTAAAAAGTCATGAAGGAACCACCGATGGATCAAAAACTGGCTGGCGGACAGGAAACAGAGGGTTGGAGTAAAGGGACATTACTCAGACTGGCAATGGGTCACGAGCGGAGTTCCACAGGGGTCGGTGCTGGGACCGCTCCTATTCAATATATTCATTAACGACCTGGAAGCAGGAACAAAATGTGAGGTTATTAAATTTGCGGATGACACCAAACTATATCGCAAGGTCAATAACATGGAGGACTGCGAAGATCTCCAAAAAGATCTGACAACACTGGAGAAATGGGCCAAAAAGTGGCAAATGAGTTTCAACATAGGGAAATGCAAGGTCATGCATATAGGGAAAAAAAACCCGATGTTCACTTACAAAATGGGGGATCAGCGCTAGGGGTGAGCGACCTTGAAAGAGACCTGGGAGTGATGGTAGACACAACATTGAAGGCGTCGGCGCAGTGTGCCACGGCCTCAAGGAAAGCAAACAGAATGTTGGGTATCATTAAGAAGGGTATCACGACCAGGACAAAGGAAGTCATCCTGCCACTGTATCGTGCTATGGTGCGCTTGCACCTGGAGTACTGTGTTCAGTTCTGGTCGCCGTACCTCAAGAAGGACATGGAGGTACTTGAGAGGGTCCAGAGAAGAGCAACTAAGCTAATAAAGGGCATGGAGGACCTCTCATATACTGACAGACTGAAAAAGCTAGGGCTTTTCTCCCTGGAAAAGCGGAGACTTAGAGGAGACATGATAGAAACCTTCAAGATCATGAAGGGCATAGAAAAAATAGACAGGGACAGATTTTACAAATTAAGGGGATCAATAAGTACAAGGGGGCACTCAGAGAAATTGAAAGGGGAGAGGTTTAGAACAAACGTCAGGAAGTTCTTTTTCACACAGAGGGTGGTGGATACATGGAACGTGCTACCAGAGGATGTGATAAACAGAAGCACGCTACAGGGGTTCAAAGAAGCTTTGGATAGGTACTTGGAAGACAAAGGGATTGAGGGGTACAGATAAGAGTAAAGGTAGATTATAGGGATGGGATTAGAGGTAAGTTACAAAATTAATCAGGGACCACTGTTCAGGCACTAGGCCTGATGGGCCGCCGCGGGAGCGGACCACTGAGCAAGATGGACCTCTGGTCTGACTCAGTGGGGGCAACTTCTTATGTTCTTATGAACCCCCCAATGATGGCTCACACCACTCTCCCAACTTAAAAAAAAATTGGCAGTTGAAAAGCCCTCCTGCCTCAGCTACTGGACCTCCTCAAACCCCTGACCTCCCCACCTTTAAATTGAAGATTGGCAGGATGGATGCCCACTCTCTCCTGCCACCGGGACCCCTTCTATCCTGCAAACCCACGACCCCTCCATACCTCTAAATTGAAGATCAGCAGGAGGGATGCCCACTGCTTCCTTCCTCAGTCAAAAAATATACTCAAGGGACAATAAACTCAACAATTCTTATCAGTTGAGTGACTACAAATGAATAATACAGTTTCTTGGGAAGTCACTCTGTAAGTCCAATTGAATGACCAAGGTATAATTCATATCCTCTCCTAATCGAACTCTGGTCAGAGACATGAAGGCAGTTACCACCGCCTCACCACCCAATCACTGCAGTGTTCAATACGTGTCAGAACTCATGTCTTTGAGCAGAGTTCGATTAGGAGAGGATATGAATTATACCTTGGTCATTCAATTGGACTTTACAGAGTGACTGCACTGCTTCCTCCCAGCAGGCCCACCTATTCAGATTAACAGGTCTTCCCTTTCAGGATGCACTGAGAGGGGTCTAGGACCCTCATTGGCTCCTCCCATATAAAGGGCCTTAGGTATCCGAACCAATCAGAGTCTTAGGCACCTCCCAGGGCATCCCAGGAAGCACTGGGAAGGGGAAGGCTTGCCATTTTGAAAAAGCGGGACTGCTGGCAGGAGGGAGTGGGCATCCTTCCTGCCAATCGTCAATTTAGATATATTGGTGAGGGGACTCTAGCAGCAGGAGGTAGTGGTTATCCCTCCTGCCAATCTTCAATTTAAATGTAGGAAGTTCGGGGATGTGGGGGTTTCCAGATGGTTGAGGCAGGAGGGAATGGGCTTCCTGCCAATTTTTTTTTTCTTTTTTTTAAAGTTTTGGAGGTATCAGGAGGGAGGTCTCAGTCTTATAACCAACTCTCCAAGTGGACATCCAATTTTAAAGTTGTCTTTACTGAGCCTCAGCCCCGCATCAAATACCGGTTAGCTACAGTAGAGCCTGATGGGCTGAATGCTGAAATCGAATGGGGTTCTTTGATTGGTTGATCTCTGACTAATAGTGGGCAGGGGAATTTAGTATGGTTTAGTTTAACATTTATGTAAATACGTCATACAAAGAATGCCGTGGCCATCTTTACTCTGAAAAATTAAGTGGGGTGAATGATACCAGCGGTTGCAGTAAGAAATTTATAGTCTCTTTTTAATGACTGTTAGGTGCTTGAGGCTTGCTTTTTCTAGTTTGGGTAGACGGGTTACAAGTACTGATATTTTCTTTTTGATTTTTAGGGATGACTCTTGAAAAAGCGATATGCGAAACATGTTGGGTCCAACCCTCTTGAACCGAGTTTAAAAATAATGAATTGTTTATGAATTTATTCTAAAAGAATATTTCTATTAAAGCTAAGTTTACTTATTTATAAAATTACTGTATTTTTCGCTCCATAAGATGCACCTGAGCATAAGACGCACCCTAGATTTAGAGAGGAAAACAAGAAAAAACCCCATTCTGAACCAAATTCTCCCTGCCAGGCTCTGCACCCTGTTCCCCCCTCAATGCCAGGCTCTGTACCCTGTCCCCGTTCTGGTAGTCTAGTGGTAGGCAGGGATAGGGCACAGGGCAGGCAAGTCTAGTGGCAGGCAGGCCTAGTGGCCTAGTGATAGGCAGAGCACTCCACCCCGAGGCAACAAGCAGGCAGGCAGGCAGGCAGGGCCCTCCAAAGTGCATAATCTTTCTTCTCTTCTTCACTATCCATGTGTACCATTTCCTCCCCTTCCATTAAGTATCACATCTCTGTATCTTTATTCCTCCCCTTTCCAGCATTATTCCATGTCCTTATCCCTATGCTACCTCCTCCTTCAGCATTTCTTTGCTCTGTCTCTTTCCCTCCCCTGGTTGCCCTGGTTCTTATGCTGGGATTGTCATTTCCGTCCTCCTGTACTCCTCATCCCCAACCCGATGCAGGCAGCCCTCCCCTGTACCCCCTCCGACCTCTCCCCCTCACCTTTAGTTCCTCCGGCGCAGCTTGACAGGCCCGTTCCTCCATGTCCCGCCCGAACAGGAACAGAGTCAGAGGAGCGGTGGTAGAAGCAGCTGAGGCCCAGATGTGCCACCCAGCGCTGCCATGGGGGATAGAAAGGAGGAAAACTTGAGGCCAGAACCAGCTGCCGCTGCTGCTATTTCCATAGCCGCTCACTCTCTTCTGGGCTATGCTGTCATGCTGGGCTATGCTGTCATGCTACTGCCGGTCTGCGGCTGGAACGTGACTCAGGCCTGAGATCAGTTCACAAAGCCATATGTGGTAGCTCCTCGCGAGTCCCGCACATCATCCGGAAGCCTTCCCTCTGACATTGTGGTGTCGGAGAGAAGGCTGCCGTTCCGGCACAGGACTCGCATAGGAGCCGCCGCCACCTCCCACAGCTTTGTCAACTGATCTCCTCAGGCCGAAGGCACGTTCCGGCCACAGACCTGCAGGAAATTTCTATGGACCGTAACTGGTCCGCGGACCGGCAATTGAAGAACACTGGCCTAGAGGACCTGAAATATAATTGGGGTTTGGAGGTGGGGGGAATGCAGACTGAATGCTCACCTAAAATCCTTGCACTGGCCTTGTTATGCAGATACAAGGCTTAAGTAATTTCCCCTTGAAAACCAACTGAAAGGTACATGGATACAAGATTATCTGCAGACCTTGGTTGTGCAATCAAAAATACATATTAAGAGTTGAAATTTGTTGCCCCTTTCCTAGGGGACACATGATGAAGTTATTTTTTAAACCAATAGGAGGAAATATTTTTTTCATTCAGAGAATAGTTAAGCTCTGGAACGCATTGCCAGAGAATGTGGTAAAAGCAGTTAACGTAGCTGGTTTAAAAAAAGGTTTGGACAAGTTCCTGGAGGAATAGTCCATAGTCTGCTATTGAGACAGACATGGGAGAAGACGCTTCTTAATCTGGATCGGTAGCATGGAATGTTGCTACTATTTGGGTTTTTGCCAGGTACTAATGACCTGGATTGGCCACCTTGATGATGGGCTACTGAGCTAGATGGACCACTGGTTCCTGTCCTATTTTTGCCTCTAGAGAATGACACGGTGGCAAAATTCATCACCGTTCCCTTCCCCGCGGATAACCGGGGGAAACCATCTTCATGTCATTCTTTAAGGAGAGAGGAAAGAATCAGAGTATAATTGGGCACAATCACTGACCCACAAGCTTTGCTTTGAAGAATGCTGGTGTAGAAGGACCAAGTTTGAAATAGACACTAGAAAATGACACGGGAATATTTCCCGCGGTTATCCGCGGGGACGGGAACGGTGATGAATTTTGTCACCGTGTCATTCTCTACTCTAGACTGCTCCATGTTTTTACCCATTCAGTAAGTGACAGTCTTTACCTTTGGCAATCTAGTCAGATTACTGCTTAATGACCTTGCTATTGAAACCTGTCTATGGGGAAAAAAGCAGAGTAAGTCTTATTTTTATTTATGATTTACCCAATAGTCAGTCTATGGTTGTAATCAGTTCCTGTTTCAACTTGGGAGAGGATTACCATATTTTTTTATGGGAAAAAAAAAAGGACAAGTGGCCCTGCCCCATTCCACCCCTAGCCTCTTCTTCCCTGAGCTCGGGGCCACTTCTGGAAGGCCTATGAGCATACATGAATGTGATGTATATATGTGATGTCATTGCGGCACATCCGTGAATGCATGGAGGGCCCTCTAGACACAGCCCTGAGTTCTGGCAGAGCTGGGGCTGCCCAAAACCTGGACAAAGTGCCGAGTTTTCTAAATCCATCTGGACACTCAGACATTCCTCTAAAAAGAGAACATGTCCAGGTAAATCCGGACATCTGGTTAGAGTTACCAGATTTTACGTATGTAAAATCTGAACACCCTAGACCCGCCCCCAGGCCTGCCCAATTCCACCTATCCCTGCCCCGTTGCACACACACCACACACCAGCCTTGCCCCTAGCCCCGTCCCCTCTGCCTACTCATCTCAGTTGGGAGGGCATCCGCACATGCCCGGATGCTCCTCCTGATGCAATTTACTTTTTAAAACCCGGACAAAGTTCCGGGTTTTGAAAAGCTGTATGGACGCTCAGACATGCCCTCTAAAAAGAGGACATGCCTGGGTAAATCCGAATGTCTGATAACCCTACATCTGATAACCCTAGCTTGGGATCTTGCCAGATACTTGTGACCTGGGTTGGCTACTGCTGGAAACAGTACTGGACTTGATGGACCTTTGATCTGTCCCAGTATGGCAACTCTTATTTTCAAAACTGCTGACTGCTGCCAGATATTCACTGGTGGGATCATGTGTTTGTCACCGGCATTGAATATCTAGGTCAACTGTTGATCTGGAAGTTATGTGGCTGTTAGCTGATCAGAACTGATTTTTGTGTGTTCCTATCCGAATTGTTAGTTATTGCACAAGCACTAAATATGGCTGGTACCAGCAATTGTCAATGCATCACCAGCTGTGCCTCCCCCCCCAGCTCTAACTAAACTGTACCGCAATGGTCAGAGCCAATATTTAGTTACACTTTATTTTTAAGTACTGATGAATATAGATGAACCTCTCCTATTTGCTTAATCCAGATTAAATATCAATCCCTTTATTCATTCATTTATTCCACTGCTTCTTCCTGGAAATCTGAAGCAGGGAACATAGCAAAATAGGAACATCCCAGAAAAGATTAAAATCAGAATTAGAAATTTTCAAACTCTATTTACCCACAATAGAAAAACACTTTGTTATTATGCATAATGTAATATGTTATTCCTGGAAAAATGCTAGCTTTGAACCAGCATTAATTTTTCTTCCCAGATATATCTGGCTGGTGCATGCATGAAATCGTTCCCCATTATTTCTTCCCCCCCCCCTCCACTTTGATGGTCTTAATTTGCTGAGAGCTAGGGGCGATCGATATTGAAAGAACAGTCATTTTCATATTTATTGCTTACAACATGCCATATTATTTTAAAAACAGTAATTCTGAGGTACAGCCACTGTACCATAAAGATTTCTTCTGGCTCCCTCTGTGTTAGAGAGAATGGATATTTTCTTTTTTTTTTTAAATTCTTTATTCATTTTTGCATGTTACAACAAGTGTAGCAGTTAAACTCATATGAACTTAAAGATACACACTTGATTAACTCTCATATATGCATTAAGTATAACATTTCATTACAAATTAATATTCTGTAATATTTTAAATATTATATATGAAATCTAATATATAAATTATTCTTATTGAGAATGGATATTTTCTTACTGCTAGGCAAGGCTGAAATTACAGGTCTCTACCAAAAGAGGACTGAGGTTAAAAGAAGTTAAAAGAGTGATTCCGCTGTTCTGATTAACCTGTCAGTGTAGATCAGATGACAGAGGATTGAAATCCTAATAAAAACATGTTCACAGTGGTATTTGGTTTGATATTCCTAGAAAGAAGGGAGAGAAATCTCACCTTTCTGTCTGTGATGGAGGCACCAGTTACCATGTGTACTTAAGAAACTGACAGAGCTGGCCCAGAGGGGGGGAGGGGACCCCAGTCAGGGTCAATATTCAAAGGGATTTAACTGGCCAGAAATGACCTGTGACTAGTTAAATTGCTTGTTCAGTGGCACTTGAGCAGTTATTGTTACTGAAAATTAGTAGTTAGTGTGTAAGTGAAAACCGGCTATTTGGGGAGCATTCCGGTTTACTGCCTAAATAGGACCATGTAAGATCAGTACTATCTTTATGTGGCAACCCATAGCAGCTGGACAAACAAGGCATAACCTCCTACAGCTATGCAGATGACATCACCATTCTCATACCCTTCGATCAACCAAAACTCTCTATGACAGACACAATACACCAAACACTAAAATCAGTAGCGACCTGGATGAAAGATCACAAACTGAAATTGAACCCAGACAAAACTAATTTCATCCTCCTCGAAAACAACAAAATACCAACCATAACCAACATTGAAATCAACGCAATCAACTACCCCATACAACCCACTTTAAAATTACTGGGAATAACAATCGACAGAGGCTGCACCATGCAACCGCAAATCAATAAAACAATAAAAAAATCATTCTCAGTCATGAGAAACTTAAGACAAATTCAGAAATTCTTCGAGAAAACACAATTCCAGCTCATAGTTCAGTCCCTAATACTAGGCCTACTAGACTACTATAATATCCTCTATCTCCCCTGCCCTAATAACAAAACAACTACAAACTATCCAAAACACAGCACTAAGACTAATCTACTCACTGAAGAAACATGATCACATTACAGAAGCATATCTCAAATCGCATTGACTTCCAATCCCAGCAAGAATACAATTCAAATTCTACTGTCTACTATTTAAGACTTTATACGGAGACAACCCAAACTACCTGAACAACCGCCTCATCCACAACAGCTCAACCAGACATAGGAAAGCTCACACCCCATTCTCATACCCCCTAATTAAGGAGGTTCAAACGGAAAAAAATTATATGATGGCCTCTTAGCCACTCAAACAGCCAAACTAGACAATCAAATCGCCAATCTACTGACGACATCCCTAGACTACAAAACATTTAGAAAAGAAATAAAGACGATACTCTTCAATAAATCCCTGGAAAAGTAATAGCACCGCATGTTTCAAACACTGCCTCTCACTAAAACCAACTACCCTAAACAACTAGCCATACTCATCTCTTACTCTCCTTGAAAATGACCAAATTTCCTTTGAATAAGATCTTTTTGTAATACTTCCTTGATAATTCTTTTCTAATCCACCTTGAACTGCAAGGTAATGGCGGAATAGAAATCCCTAATGTAATGTAATATCAATTTAATCAGCTGTGCGTTAGCTGGTTCCACATAAATGACTATTCAGTGCTGAAGTCTGGACATAGCCTGACATTGAAACATAGAAACATGATTGCAAATAAAGGCCAAATGGCCTATCCAGTCTGCTTATCCAAGGCATCCACTACATCCTCCTCTCACTAAGAGATCTCATGTACTTGTCCCATGCTGTCTTGAATTCAGACACATTCTTTGTGTCCACCAGTTCCACTTGGAGACTATTCCACGCATTTACCACCTTTAATAAAAGGTATTTCCTTAGATTTACTGACCTCGTGTGGAGAAATTTTAAAAAATGTTTTCTGGAATATAAGTCTATCTTTATTTCTTTTTCTAAAATGCAACAAAGCAAGGTGGTATAAGTGTTAATTCTGTGTTCTTTCTCAGGAAGTGGCATATATGCCCCTGATAAGCCTATAGATTATTACTACAACATGGACACAGAGGATGGTAAGCTGCTGATCTCTGAACTGAACGTTCATCCCAGATTGTCACCCTCTTACACTGCTATCAATTGGACTTCATATGCCAGTAGCATCGCCGACCTCTCGCCAACCACTGATGTTTTCATTGATACTATTTTCTACGATGAATACACATTCGCTACACTCGTTGATGCTAAAGGAAGTCTCAGTGTCTGCCAGCAGGACCTATGCTGTCACTTGAGTTACCGGATGGTAGAGAAGCGCCAAGATGAAGCTTATGTACTAGGGGTTTTTAATGGGCTTCATGTTGTTGAAGGAAAATACTATCTGCAGGTAATATTTTTACTTATGCCCTGTATTCAAACCTATAAACATACTGTAGTGTTTAAGAAGACTGATTTGTGTTGTTAATAATGGCCGTTCATAAAGAAATCTGTATTCTCTTCCAAGCAACTCAACCCGAAACTATCTTATGAAGCCTAAAATCAAACTGCCTGATATCCAGTGCTATTTAGCTGACCAGGAACAGGCTGTCTCCTGTTGAATATCCTGGTCAGCAGCAAGGCTGGTCACCAGCTATGCCACGTGATGTAGCCAGTCAGAGCTAATATTCATTGTGGAAGGGAAAAGGATTGGGACTTGTATATCACCTTTTTGTAGTTATACAACCACACGCAAAGCAGTTCACATACAGGTACTTAAAATATTTTCCCTATCTGTCCCAGTGGGCTCACAATCCATCTCATGTACCTGGGGTAGTGGAAGATTACGTGACTTTGCTCAGGGTCACAAGGAGCAACACAGGGTTTGAACTCGCAATATCAGGGTGCTGAGGCTGTAACTCTAACCACTGTGTCACACTCCTTCATTGGCTGACTGGCTAAGTCTAGCAGCCAGATAGATCTGCCTAAATCGCAAGTTAATCTTTGGCCGTGCGGTTTAACATAGGCTGGAAATTCAATGCCGGTGGTCGGTTGTAGAGCCTGCATTGAATTTCCAGGTTTTCCACTGACCAGGGGAGGTAGCTGGGCTGCTTCCCGTGATCTGAATATCGGCCCCAATGTACTTTCAGAGGGCTATCCATTGCTTTCTCATTAAATGTTCCTTTGCAAAGAAACAGAGAAACACTGAGTGTGGCAAAGCTCAAAAAATTCACCTACAGGAATTCTAGAACATCACTTATGCCAGAGTTTGATATGCAGTCAAGAAGGGATTTTTCCCTGGATTAAAACTGTTTTCTTGTGTACAGGCTATTTTATCTCTAGGCATTACAAAGACTTGCTGGATTCATATCCTGTTGTTGAATTTCCCCCTAAGTCATTTTCTCAACTTAACTTTGGACGTGAGCATTTATGCCTGCCAAGGCTGGACTTAAATGCTTGTGCCTCTTTACTGCCAGGCACACAAATGGAAATATTCGATAACTCTGTGCCTAAATCCTGAAAATGCCCATGCCCCTGCTTTGGCCACACCCTTTTTGGAGTTGCACACAGGCTGTAGAATAGTGAGCACAGAGCAGATACATGCGTAACCAGTAAGTAGTGCCAATTAGCGCTTGTTAAGGCCAGTTATTGATATCGCCAATTAATTTACAAGCATACCTGCAATCTGTGCTCAACACTGTATGCCCAAGTTTGGGCAACATATATAGAATTTGGGTGTATATGTATAGTACCTCCAGATATTCTTTACAAAAAGATTTTATATATTTATCATGATGTATAACATATAGCTGCTGTTTGAATATTGACTCCTTAGGCTCCTGATTTGGCTGAGAATAGGGCACAGATTTAGGAGTCTAATAATTCTGATTATTTCTACAGTGTTCCCCGGACTCATTTATTTGCGGTATTTTCTGACTGCCTCTTCCGGTCAGAAAATACAGGGGATGATTCTGCGAATCAGCCTTCTGCACAGCCGATTCCTCCTCTTCTTCCCCCCCCCCCCCCTTTGGAGCATACCGGATATGATTTACTGCACCTGTTGGCGCCCCAGCTGCCCTCTGTTTCTTTTTTAAATTTGCGTGTGTTCCCAGAATGGAACCCCCGTGAATTTCGGGGGAATACTGTATAGCACTTCTAGAGTTATTCAACACTGTGCACGTTATATGCAGGTACTTTCTCTGTACCTAAAGAACTCACAGTCTGTTTTTTTTACCTGGGGCAATGGAGGATAAAATGATTTGTCAAGGGTCACAAGGAGCTGTAGTAGGAATTGAACCCTGTCCCCCAGGATCAAAGGCTGCTGCAATAACCACTAGGTCACTCCTCCACTAAGTTTATTTATTTATTAAATTTTCTATACCGTTCTCCCAGGGGAGCTCAGAACAGTTTACATGAGTTTATTCAGGTACTCAAGCATTTTTCCCTGTCTGTCCTAGTGGGCTCACATTCTATCGAACGTACCTGGGGCAATGGGGGGATTAAGTGACTTGCCTAGAGCCACAAGGAGCAGCGTGGGTTTGAACCCACAACCTCAGGGTGCTGAGGCTGTAGCTTTAACCACTGCACCACACACTCCCCATAGTTAGAAGCCAAAATATAGATGTTCAGCTTTTTCCTTTTTCCCCCCAAATATTGGACCCTTCATTGTGTTTTATTATGTATTTTCTTTTTTTAATTGTGAACTGCTATGAATAAACATTAATTGTTGGTATTGATGGTTATATAAATTTTTAGTAAAGATAAAGGGCTCCTTTTACGAATCCACGCTAGGCTTTTTTATTGCCGGCCACGGCAGTATTAGCGCCGACACTCAGGAATACTATGAGCGTCTGAGCTAATACCACCACGGACAGCAATAAGAAAAGCCTAATGCGGCTTCGTAAAAGGGAGAGGAAGAGTTTTTTTTGAGATGTTAACTATCTAAATATACACACCATAGAAGTAGGTGAGGTCCATGAGGGTCACCAGCTGATCAGATTTTCAGGTTAAGCCTAATGAATATGCATGAGAGAGAGAAAGAGAGATGCATCCATAAGAAGCAACCCTTTTTGCAATGAAGAGAAAGTTCAGGAACAAAAGCCATGATGGTAAGGGCAGTGGCATAGTAAGGGGGAGGGGGGTTGGTCTGCCCCAGGTGCCATCCTGCTCAGATGCAGGTACCCCTCCTTCTCTCCGCCCTCCTTCCCACTCCTCCCCCTGCCACGCGTGTGGCTCCTTCCCTTCTCCTGTACCTTTTTAACTTTGGTGCGAGCAGCCACCAATTTGCTGCCCACATTGGCTTCAGCGCTTTCTCTGATCTCACTTCCGGGACCCACTAGGAAGTGATGTCACTAGGAAGTGATGTCAGAGAGAATGCCGAAGCCGACACGGGCAGCAAGTTGGTGGCCACCACCCCGGGCGCCGCTCACCCTCACTACGCCACTGGGTAAGGGTCAAACTTAGGTAAACTCAGGAATAATGTTAGAAAATATTTCTTCAAGAAAAGGGTGGTGGATTCATGGAACAACTTTCCAGTGGTGGAGATGAAGCAAAAAAACAATAACCAAATTCAAGAAGACATGGACTCTGTAGCTATGGAGGAGATGAAGGAAAGAGAACTGAGGCCTAAGGCACGGCAATAGGAATCAAGCTGGATAAACGACTGTAAATGGGTCTTGTAGTCTTTCTGTCATTATATTTCATTTTTTATGTTTCCTTGCATTCAGATTTGTACACTGCTAAAGTGTAGAAGCACAAATTTGACATCTTGTGGTGAGCCAACAGAGAACAGTTTAACCATATTTGATGAGTTCTCCCTCAGTGGTACATTCAGCACCAGCTATGTATTTCCAGAGGTCTTACTCAGTGGGATTCGCCTGGCACCTGCAGACTTTCAGGTATGTGACTGTCACTGATTCCAGGTGCTTCAAAATAGGTCAGCTCAATTAGGTGAAAACATAGAGATATAGGGAAGCAATCATTCTTAGTAAGCTCTTGAAGGTACAAACTCATTGTCTCACTATCCCACCTTTTACTAAACCACGATAGTATTTTTTAGCTCGGGGAGCCACGCTGAGTTCCTATGAGCGTTGGGAGCAGCACATGGTATTCAGCGCGGCTCCCTGCACTAAAATCCACTATCGTGGTTTAGTAAAAAGGGGGGGTATATTTTTAGACAGAAGGCTGGATATATAGACTCCATTTATAGCTTTCATTTACATGTATAGGATAAACTTCATAGTGAGTCTCTGCCTTCTAATTTAAAACTCTGTGGCTTCATTCTGTAAGGCAGTGGCCCCTGCAATCCATTTTTATGGCCATCGTATCCAATGACCCCCGCCGTTACTGCAGGTAGAGAAAAGGACCCGTGAAGCTCTGCTGAGTCCCATATAATAATAATAATAATAATAATAACTTTATTCTTGTATACCGCCATACCCAGAGAGTTCTAGGCGGTTCACATAGGTTAAACATGGATTACTTGCAGTTAAGAGTTGGTTGAACAGATTTACATAAATTAAGTATAGTTACGTGCATCGTTACATGCGATTCACATAAATTAAACATAGTTACATGCAGTTAAGTAATAGTTGAAAAGAGTTGCGTGGAGTTAGGTGTTGAAAGGAGCAGGGATGCAGGCAGGGGAGAAGATAAAATTGGGGAGAAGGAAAAGGTGGGTCGGGGGGGAGGAGGGGCGAGATAGAGGGGGGGAGAGGGGATCTATGAGGAGGGGGCCATTAAGTGTCGTGGCTTTGGAAGAGGTGTGTTTTGAGTAGTTTTCTAAAGCTGGGGTAGGTTGGAGCCTCGAGGATTAATTATGCCTGCATGATTACGTTGACATGCATGTGCTTGTGCCCTCACACACAAATGCCAGTTGACTCGCCTCTCCCCATGAGTCTGTGCAAATGTGCATTAATGTGACTGTGCAGTCGCATACAACCCAGCAGAGCTTAACGGGGACTTTTCTCTCTCCGCTGTAGTGGCAAAACCTCTCAACAGAGCCCCTCTGTTCCAGCTCAGCCTTGAAAATCTAAGCAAAGCGGAATTACAGGTTAATGGGTTGCCGTTGAACATACCTCCCATTTTAATATTGGCTTGATAGGTTTGAAAATTAGAGAAAAGGTCTGTGATACTTTGCACCAAGGTGAGTGACAGGCAGAAATGGAATACAGTGGCTATGTTAAGTGCACCCTCATTGCTTACACTTACCTGCATGATGTTGCATTGTAGGATGGTGGTATGCTAGTAGAATCAAAATTAGTATTTACAATTAAATTTGTAAGCCTAAAATTAAATTCCTAAGGAGGAAGGAGTGGCCTAGTGGTTAGAGCTACAGTCTCAGCACCATGAGGTTGTGGGTTGATGCCCCATGCTGTTCCTTGTGACCCTGGGCAAGTCACTCAATCCTCCATTGCCCCAGGTACATTAGATAGATTGTGAGCGCATTGGAACAGATAGGAACAAATGACTGAGTACCTGAATGTAAACCACTTAGACAATTAATAGGTAGTGTATAAATAAAATATTTTGGTGATCCCTGGAGCTTTCTCTTGTCCACTTTGTGGCTCTTTAAATAGAAAATATTGGAGACCATTATGGTATTTAAAAAAACAACAACAAAAACCCTTCCTGTTTCAGCATAACTGCAAAACATTGTCATCTTGATGTAACCAGTTCCAAGCCAGCTTCTCAAAGCTGGTCAACTCTGCCTTCAAGCAGACATTTCCCTTTTAAACTCCAGTAAGATCCTACTTTTCTTGGTTCTTGCAGTTGTTTAGATGGTGCTGAATCAAAGTTTGCTTGACAGTGTTTCAGCCATCTAGCTGTGGCTTTTTTTTCAGTGTTCCATACTGATATATTTTGTACAGATAAATAGTTGTTTGATCACACATAAGCCTTGAAAATAGTCTATAGGAACATAAGAACATAAGAATAGCCTTACTGGGTCAGACCAATGGTCCATCAAGCCTAGTAGCCCGTTCTCACGGTGACCAATCCAGGTCACTAGTACCTGACCAAAACCCAAGGTATAGCAATATTCCATGCTACTGATCCAGGGCAAGCAGCGGCTTCCCCCGTGTCTTTCTCAATAACAGACTATGGACTTTTCCTCCAGGAACTTCTCCAAACCTATTCCCTGTAGGGAAAAAGATAATGTTGGGAGTGGTGGCTCACAGAACCACACGCACAGATTCAACTTCAAGCCCTGGCTTTTTCTTTGCATTGTATACTTTACACTTGCAAAGTGTATTTCATAAAGGTGTCCCCATGGTATTGGCAGCTGAAGGATTTTAAAATGCAAATACCATGATGAGTTTTCCTTTGAAAATCAGTTTGTAGGCCCACAGATATAAAGTATCACTGAAAATGTCCTCACTTTCTATTTATTGCATATATATTGTAGCATTTCAGTATTACAAGCCAATGTACACGGTTTGACTGGATATGTTGATTTTCAAAGTTTACCACCTGAAAGAAGATTCCTCAAAATGGGTTTGCTTTTCAAATTGAAAACCTGGGGATTTTTTAGTTTAAAATTTTATATTTATGCATTTTCATATACAGCACCAAGCAAAATACTTGTAGAGCAACTATAATCTCGGCCCAAGGGAGTAAAGGAAAAGCCCCCAATAAAATAATAATAATAAAACAAAACCAAAAACCTGGGTTGAACAAAGTCCACCAATTAGAGGTGACTCCAATAACACTCAAGGAGAAAAAAAACCAAAAGAAAATCACCATAAGATAATTACACACTGCTATCTTGCTATAGATTCAGGTGAACCATAGCATGCAGTTTAGGACACATGGTGGGAACCTATTCTATAACTGTGTCTGAGGGCCCAAATTCTCGTAGCATTATCTATTAAATACTAATATAACCTGTTATTGGCATGCCTAATATTTATCAGTCATAGACCTTGTATAATTGTGGCTATGTAAATGCAGCAGGCCCTAATATAACTTAAGAGTATCCTGTCAGTTACATGAGTAGAGCTCCAAGTAAAGACCCCATTTAAAGTACTATGTACAATTCTGGAGACAGTACCTTCAAAAACATATAAACAGGATAGAGTCAGTCCTGAGAGTAGGTACTATGATGGTCAGTTGTCTCCAACATAAAGCTTGTGGAGACAGACTGAAAGATCTCAGAAGAACTGCTAAATATTCATGGAGAAGTGATTCAAATGGCAAGTAGCCTTTTGGGCCATTTGTCACTTTGAATATTGGGCAGCTTGTGTTTTAAGGTGCCTCAAAATTCTCCCAAATCTCACAGCATATCAAACAGGATCTTTTAAAACATGTGAATTCTGTAAAAGTTCTCCAGTGTTGAATTGTAACTAAAACTACATCAATTGTAACGTGGTGTTCTTAATAGGGTTCATAGACAGTAACATGGAAGACAAAGGTGCGCGCCGACAACTGAGCGCAAGACGGAGGTGCGCGCCGAAGAAAAAGACTGTTTTTAGGGGCTGCAACGGGGATTTTGTTGGGGAGCCCCCCCACTTTACTTAATATAGATCACGGCGGCGTTGTGGGGGGTTTGGGGGTTGTAACCCCCCATTTTAGTGAAAACGTAACTTTTTCCCTAAAAACAGGGAAAAAGTTAAGTTTTTAATAAAATGGGGGGGGTTACAACCCCCCAAAACCCCCACAACACGGCGCGATCTGTATAAAGTAAAGTGGGGGGGCTCCCCAACAAAACCCCCCGTTGCAGCCCCTAAAAACAGTCTTTTTCTTTGGTGCGCGCCTCCGCGCTGCGCTCAGTTGTCTGCTCGCGCCTTTGTCCTGGCACGCTTTTGACCTGACATCCTTAATAGTTATGAAACAAATAACTGTAACTGATCGTGTCTTATTTTTCTTTTATTCTTTTTAGGTATTAAGTGATGGTCGCTTGATAAGCAAAAGCAGCATATCCACCAAATCAGTTCTAACTGTCACACTTTTTGGAAGGTTGTATGAAAATGATCCAAAAGAACAGAGCAAGCCTCAGTATAATGATGAATAGCTTAATATTCAGATCTTGGCATCTATTTTTAGTGGTTAGGTGTTTGGATCTGGCTTATTATATTTCTCCTACTGAATATCTTAAATAAGGTGACATAATTATAAATAGACGTGTTTAAAAATATAGATTTAAGTGTTAATTTTCCAGCTAATGGGTGTATTTTGATAGTGCAAAAAATAAAAGAAATCAGCGTGTTTGTGGCTCTGGTACAACTGTTGGTTTCCTTTTCCAGTGGAATCAGACATACATTTGCATAGCTGTGGAGTTGTCTGTACATAAAAGACACAAATAAAAAATTTAGAATTCAATTCCCCCTTTTATAAAATTACATAAGCGGTTTTTAGCGCAGGCCAATACGCTGAATGATCTTCACTGCTCCCAACACTCATAGAGCTCCTATGAGTGTTGGGAGCAGCACAGATCATTCAGCACACTGGCCTGTACTAAAAACCGCTTTTGCGGAAAAGGGGAGAGGGGCAATATAGGCAAAGGAAAGAATGAAAGTATTAGGGATAGGGGAGGAATTTATCCAATAAATACTTATTATAATTATTTTTGCATTGAGGGTGTTCTAGTTTAATTTAATACACTTATATTCCACCCAACCATCAGCTCAGGGAGGATTAGAAGGCCTAGTCCCTCCTGTCTTTGGGACCGCCCTTGTGAAAATGGTGTCATCCAACCCCTGCCTGCTGCATCCTGGGATGCATTGGGAGAGACCTAAATACCATATAAGGGAAAAATGGTTTTCTTATTTTTAATGCTATAGGGTGTCTTAGGATACTTAAAAATTCTCCCAAATCTTTCACTGAAAATGCTGCAAAATCAACTTGGAAGTGTCCACTTGATGTCGTTTCTTGTCAGCATTCAAACATTTGAGCACCTACCTAGCTGACAGCTTATGCATACCCAGGTGCTCCTAGATTATACACCTAATATAATCTATATTTGCCAATCTGCCAAAATTAGGTCATGGACATGGTCAGCAGTTTCAGGAGTTGACACCATTTGAGGCTTCCCAGATCTTTCTGCATATTTAGTCTGGAAATCTCCATGCTGAAAGTTTCACACTAGAGAATGGCACAGGGAAAAATCTGTCCCCGTCACTGGACCACCGTCCCCTTCACTGCCCCATCCCCACTGTCCCCCTCACCTCTCCATCCACGTCCTTACCGTCCCCTTCACGACCCGGTCTCCGCAGCATCCACCCTTCCCTCTCGCCACCTCACTGCCCTTCGGCACCCCTCGTGCGGTCAGTGCATCTCCCTCCCTTCCTCCCTCCCTCCCCATTACCTTCTTGGCACGTTTTAAGGTTTCATACTTGTTAAAAGCCACCAGAGCGTACTTGCAGTCGTGTGCGTGTGGGCAGAAGCTTCTCTTCTGACGCAACCAAAAGTTGCTTCAGAGGAGAAGCTTCTGCCCACACCCGCACGTACGCTCCGGCGGCTTTAAACAAGTTTGCAACCTTAAAACACACTGCTAAGGTAAGAGGTAGGAAGGAGGGAGGGGGCCGCGTGCGATCAATGACTGCATGCGTTCCCTCAACTGCAGGGACAAGGCCATCCACTGCTTCACTGTACCTGCTGTGAGCACCTTTCCCTCTTCACCGTTTTGGTGAGTTACCCGTGGCTAAACACGGCTAGCCACAGGCAACATCCACTGTGTCATTCTCTATTTCATACCACTTCTTTGCTGTGGAGTGTGATGAGCATTTGTCAGTGAATATTTGCATCATACATTCATGGCCAGGTACTAATGACCTGGATTGGCCACCGTGAGAACGGGCTACTGGGCTTGATGGACCATTGATCTGACCCAGTAAGGCTATTCTTATGTTCTTGTGCTAAATCAAGTCTTCCCTCTGATGTAACTTCCTGGTCCCACAAATGGGCAGTTACATCAGAGCGAGGGCTCAAAGCCAGAATTAGCAGCCAAAGAATAACAGAAGAAATTAAGAGGTGCTGGGGAGGGGGATGCAGTTAAGAATCCCCCCCCCCCCTTTATTGCTGGAGGAGGGAGAGGAAAGATACCTGGAGTCTTCAGCTGGCGGGGCTCCATCAGTCATATTGCTGCTGTACTGCTGCTGGGTGGGACCCCTTGCCAAGACTGCACCTGAGGCACTCTTCCTCCCTCCTCCTTCCTTACTATACCACTGTTGATATTTACTGTAGTACTCAAACAACTAGCCAAGCATAGATAGAATGGTACTGTCATGTGGTCCTACATGCTCAATTACCCAGGCACCACCATTGACTATTGATGGTACCTGAATAACTTTCACGTTGACTTCAGCTTCATCCTTGGACTGCCTTGGCAACTCAGATAAAACACAGTAACAGAGTAAATGACGGCATCCAGTCTGCCCAACAAAGAAGCCAGAGCTACACCCACCTCTCTGTGTGGCTCCAGTCACCCTTGCTTAAACTCTGGTTTCAAATTCTCATTATGTCAACCACATAGGCAGCTATATATGATGGAGTCTTGGTTATAACCACATATCATCAAGTATTGCTGACCATATTCAACTTACCAGTCAAGATGTCTTCCCTCCTTCCTGAGCTGTGACAATAAAGGGATCTATAAAACTGGAGTTGCCGAAGCTTCACTTGTCTCTACATTTGCAGGATACAAACTATAGAAGTCTGGCATCAGCCTCAGTTCCCCCATGCTGGATTTTGTTTCAGTCTTTTGTCATTTTAGAGTTGGCTTCAGAGTTGTTATCTGCATTAGTGTGGCTGTAATCTTTCCTATTTTAATGAAATTCCTTTCTATTTTTCTTATGATTAATAGACAATTTTTGTAAACTGCTTTGATCTTTTGTTAGCTAAGCGCTATATAAAGTACTCATATTTTAATAAACATAAACAATTGCAGGATATTGCAGTCTCTGAATTTTCAGTGGTACCATCTGATTATATGTCACTAAAAATCTGAGGATCAGCAAGTCAACACAATTTAACCAGGTACGAGCCTATTCTGCCCTGTTAAATCTTTTACAATTCCTTGCCTGATATGTTACAATTAATCTCTTGATGCCAAAATCATTTGTGTAATACAGTATGAAAATCATCTGATTTAACCGTTTAATATCCTAAGCATGCAAATAGGCACTTTAAGGCTGTCTGGGGGTTTACAATACACACACAAAAATAATTTTATGTCATGGGTGAGATCTCACTTGGGGTATTGTATTCGGTTTTGGCACCTCTTCGGTTTCTTTGAAAATCCACTTGCAGAATCGTAATGCACCTCTGTATCACAATTGATCTCTTCACCCCACTCGGCACCATTTGTCTGTTCCTTAGAGCATCAAAACACATACATTACACTCTTCTATAATTAATATTTTAGGATCCCTGAGGAAGGCGTGTTCTGCTGAAACACGACCTGTGTTGGGTTCTCCAAAGACAAATGTGGACTGTGTTTTCAAGGATTATCTGAATTAAAGGAGTATCAAGAACATTGCATTTCCACTATTTCATTTATTCAGTTTTGGAGGTCATAACAAGAGGAAAAGCAACCAAGATGGTATGGGGTCTAGACCAGAAATTCTGAGAAAAATACTCTTGAAGAGAGGAGAGATAACATAAACATTCGTATGTGTGCGGACGATGTCGGGAACTGAAGAGCCTTAAGAGCGAAGTTAGTCATCTGAAGCTCAGGATCCGGGAGCTCGAGGGACTCTACATCTCAGAAAACCCCTTCCAGACAGCCGAAGACCCCATGCGAGAGAGGTGCATCGAGGAACTAGTCTGGGAGCTCGAGAAGTTCATCGAAGATGCCTACAGGAGAATGGAAGAACAGGAACATGAGAAGCGCAGAAACGAGGAAGACACACAGAGCGGAGGACAAGAAACATCTGACACCAAGGTAGAGGATACCCACGGAGGAACTTTGCTGAAGGAAGAGGCGAGACACTATCAGTGCCTGGAGCGAGAAGAAACGAAGAACACCAAGGACACAGACCTGCGACCGCAATGGAGGCTGAAAAAAGGGAAATCTGAAATCCTGATGGGAGACTCAATCCTAAGGCAAGTAGACAGTCACATAGCAGGAGGGAGAGAGGATCGGCTAGTGACCTGTCTTCCAGGGGCAAGAACGAAGGATATTGTCGACAAGATTGAAAGAATCCTGGAGGGAGCAGAGACGGAAGAGACAGCAGTGATAGTCCACGTCGGGACAAACGATGTCACCAGGAGAGACTACAGCAAGAATGCACTGACTGAACAGTTCAAGATCTTAGGAAGGAAACTAAAGATGAGGATCCAGAGGATAGCCTTCTCAGAGATCCTGCCAGTGCCGAGGGCAGAAGCGAAGAGGCAGACGGAACTGCAATCAATAAATGTGTGGATGAGGAGATGGTGTGAGGAAGAGGGATTTCTCTTTGTGAGGAACTGGACAATGTTCTGGGGCAAGAACAAGCTCTTCAAGAAGGATGGTCTACACCTGAACACGGCGGGAACTAGACAACTAGCAAATAATGTCAGAAGAGCGATAGAGCAAGCTTTAAACTAAGCAGAAAGGGAAAGCCGACAGTCGACCTGGTATCGACGGTTCGGGAGACAGTACCCAGTGAGGGTATTGAGGGGGAAGAATGCTGGGAAGGTGCATGTGGCAAGCAACAGGCTATGGAAAAACAACGGAGACAGAAGAAGCAAGAGGAGGATAGGATGAACATACTGCAAGGGGAAGTCCACATGAAACTGGACGATGGGAAGGAACGAGGAGGACAATAGGAACACACCACAAGGGGAAGGCAATATGAACATACCACAAAGGGAAGACAAAAGAGACAACATTCAGGAGTTGGCAGGTCAGGAAGGATTTCAGAAAGAAGAATGAAATGCAAGGGAAAATAGCAAGGAAGGGAAAATGCCAGGACTTGAACTGCATGTACACTAATGCAAGGAGCCTAAAGAGCAAAATGGGGGAATTAGAAGTCATGGCCAATAATGAGAGCCTAGATATCATAGGGATCAAAGAAACATGGTGGAACGAGGAAAACAAATGGGACATGGTACTGCTGGGGTACAAACTCTACCGAAAAGACAAGACTTACCAGAAAGGAGGAGGAATAGCACTATGTAATGTAATGTAATGTAATTTATTTCTTATATACCGCTACATCCGTTAGGTTCTAAGCGGTTTACAGAAAATATACATTAAGATTAGAAATAAGAAAGGTACTTGAAAAATTCCCTTACTGTCCCGAAGGCTCACAATCTAACTAAAGTACCTGGAGGGTAATAGAGAAGTGAAAAGTAGAGTTAGAGGAAAAATAAAAATAAAATAAACATTTTAACAAGACAGCATTGATCTAAATACTTTGGAAGGTAGAAGAGAGGAGAGAAAGGAATAGAAGCAGAAGGGGGAGCCGTTGAACAGTAGAATTCTGGAGAAATTTAAATGATAGAAATAGAACAAAACAAAGACAAAAGGCAAAACAATAGATAAGATTAAAGATAAATCATAAGCTGGAAAGAAAAATAAAATAAAACTTTGTCTTCAATCCATGGTTTCAGCGTCAGTGATGAAGTGGAGCAAGTAAGTTTAGGAGGAGCGATTGACGTTTCCAGAAAGGGCTTCTTCAGGGAAGAGACTTGGCAGTATACATAAGGGACACCATTCACTCGACCAGTGTGGACACAGCAGCGACAAATGACCAACTGGAGTCATTGTGGGTTAAAATACCAGGAAGAAAAGGATCCGAGATAAAGATGGGACTGTTCTACCATCCACCTGGGCAAACTGAAACAGAGGATACAGAAATGGTAGCCGAGCTGAAGAGGGAATGCAAGAACGCTAACACCATAGTTATGGGAGATTTCAACTATCCCAGGATAGACTGGTGTCTTGGAAATTCCAAATGCACAAAGGAAATGGAGTTCCTGGAAGCCGTTCAGGACTGCTTCATGGAGCAACTTGTCAAGGCACCAATGAGAGGGTCAACGATTCTGGACCTGATCCTAAACGGGCTGAAAGGACCCGCAAAGGGAGTGGAAGTAATGGGACCGTTAGGAAACAGTGACCACAACATGATTCAGTTCAAAGTGAAAGTAGGATTATCAAAGGGAAAGAGAACCAAGGCAACAACG
Source organism: Geotrypetes seraphini (assembly GCF_902459505.1). Classification (NCBI taxonomy): domain Eukaryota; kingdom Metazoa; phylum Chordata; class Amphibia; order Gymnophiona; family Dermophiidae; genus Geotrypetes; species Geotrypetes seraphini. The sequence continues at coordinate 169,371,077 of NC_047086.1, read as the reverse complement.
TTTAACTTCAAGAAAGGGAACTAAGATGCCATGAGACAAATGGTGAGGAAGAAGCTCAGAGACAGCTCCAAGGAAGCTCGGACTGTGGAGCAAGCCTGGTCCCTATTCAAGGACACGGTAAACGAGACGCAAAACTTGTATATACCCAGATTTAGAAAAGGATGCAAAAAGAATCAGACAAAAGACCCGGCATGGATAACCAATGAAGTAAAGAAAGTGATAGGAGATATGAAAAAATCATTTCAGAAGTGGAAAAAAGACAAAACTGAGGGAAAGTGGAAAGAGCACAGGAATCATCAATAAGAATGTCACAGAGTGATCAGAAAAGCCAAGAAAGAATATGAGGAGAGACTAGCTAAAGAAGCAAGAAATTTTAAACCATTTTTCCGATATGTGAAAGGGAAACAGCCAGGGAGGGAGGAGGTGGGACCTCTGGATGAGGGAGACCCATCCAACGTGCCGGAACTGGAAAAAATCTTCAAGGGGGAACAAGAGGAAAAATTATCATGCATGGAGGTTAGCCTCAAAGACGTTCTCAGGCAGATAGATAGATTAAAAACTGACAAATCTCTGGGCCCAGACAGGATCCACCTGAGAATACTGAAAGAGCTCAGAGACGAAATAGTGGAGTTACTGCGGCATATTTGCAACCTATCTTTGAGAACTGGGGTAAACCCGGAGGACAGGAGGATAGAGAATGTTACACTGATCTTCAAAAAAGGATCGAGAGGCGACCTGGGGATCTATAGACCTGTGAGCTTAACCTCAGTTCTGGGGAAGATGGCCGAATCACTGATCAGGGAAGGTATCAATGAGCATGTAGAAAGAAATAATCTGATGGGAACAAGCCAGCATGGTTTCTGTAAAGGATGATCATGCCAAATGAATCTACTGCATTTCTTTGAGGGGGATAAGCAAACAATTGGACCAAGGTGACCCCATAGACATCGTATATCTGTATTTCCAAAAAGCCTTTGACAAGGTTCCCCATGAGCGCCTACTGAAGAAACTGTGGAGCCATGAGTTGGAAGGGGACGTGCACAGATGGATCAAAAATTGGCTGGCGGACAGGAAGCAGAGGGTAGGAGTAAAGGGACATTACCCTGACTGGAAAGGGGTCACGAGTGGTGTCCTGCAGAGGTCAGTGCTGGGACCGCTTCTGTTCAATATATTTATTAATGATCTGGAAACGGGGACGAAGTGCGAAGTTATCAAGTTTGCAGACAACACAAAACTCTCCAGCAGGGTCAGAACTGTTGAGGAATGCAAAGAACTGCAGAGCGACCTGAACAAACTGAGTGAGTGGGCAAAAAGATGGCAGATGAGCTTCAATGTGGAGAAATGTAAGGTCTTGCACATAGGGAAGGGGAACCCCATGTACAGCTATACGATGGGAGGGAGGGTACTGGGGGAAGGCAACCTAGAAAAAGACCTGGGGGTATTGGTGGATAAAACAATGAAGCCGGCAGCACAATGTGTAGCGGCCTCAAAGAAAGTGAACAGAATGTTGGGCATTATCAAAAAAGGTATCACTACCAGAACGAAGGAAGTTATTCTGCCACTGTATCGAGCAATGGTGCGCCCACATCTGGAGTACTGTGTCCAATACTGATCGCCGTACCTTAAGAAGGACATGGCAATACTCGAGAGGGTGCAGAGGAGAGCAACAAGGATGATAAAGGGCATGAAGAACCTTTCGTATGCTGAAAGGTTGGACAAGCTGGGGCTCTTTACCCTGCAAAAGCGGAGACTGAGAGGGGACATGATAGAGACTTATAAAATTATGAAAAGCATAGAGAAGGTGGAGAGGGACAGATTCTTTAGACTAGCGGGGACAACAAAAACAAGAGGTCATTCAGAAAAACTGAGAGGAGACGGATTCAAAACGAATGCAAGGAAGTTCTTCTTCACTTAGCGGGTGGTGGATACCTGGAACGCGCTTCCAGGAGAGGTGATAGGACAGAGTACAATAGTGGAGTTCAAAAAGGGACTGAATGACTTCCTGGAGGTGAAGGGGATTGCAGGGTACAGATAGAGGGTTACTTACAGGACATTAGGTGAATAGGGTATGAACGTTTTAGGTTAGAAGCACTTACAGGCCATGGACCTGGGGGGCTGCCGCGGGAGTGGACTGCCTGGTGTGATCCGGCAGGGGCAATGCTTATGTTCTTATGTAAATACTTGAAAAGAATTAATGGACAAATCTTTCCAAAAAAATGGGGAGGCTACAAAACTAGCGTACATGAAGTGATATTGCAAGGAGGGAAACTTAAAAGCAACATCCTGAAATAGTTTTTCATATAAAGGGTACTGAATTCCTGGTATAGTCTTCTGTGGGACGTGGTGAGGACAAGAATAGTGAAGGTCTTCCAAAAGGTATCTTGCTCTTGGTCATAGTTTGTAGCATAGCTGTTTGTCCCTTTTCCATAGAAGAATCATATATAGCAAAAGGAGGCAATACAAGTTTAGATTATTTCCACTGAAAGCAAAACATAGGCCCTCTTCTATCAAACTGCGTTAGCAGTTTTTTAGCGAGGTGAGCCACATTGAATGGCCCACGCTGCAACCGATGCTCATAGAATTCTTATGAGTGTCAAGAGCATTGCAGGCCATTCAGCGCAGCTCACCATGCTAAAAACTGCTAGCATAGTTTGATAAAAGAGGGTCATAGTCATAAAAAGGGAGGGGGGGGGTTAACCTTCACAGAGTGGCAATTACAACCCTAAAAACACTGTGGGCCGGATTCTATAAATGCCATTCGGCGTGGTTGTTAATCAACTGCTAGGCGCCATTTATAAAATCCTGCCTAGTGGCGCTTAGGCATTGCTAGGTGTCCTAAAGGTAGGCACTGGTATATTAGGCCAGATTTACTGGCACCTAACTCGGGTGTTTCCTTCATGCTTAAAAGATATTAATTTAAACACTACATTAAAATATCCTGATTATTTAATGGGCAAGTAGAGTGAAGAATGGTATATGGCTAACGTGACCATTTATTTTTTTCATCAAAACGGACATCTATTAATTGTCAGTCCCACCCCCAATCCGGACCTAGCCCCAACCCAATCCCACCCTCACTCCACCCAAACCTGCCCTCGCCCCGCCCCAAATTTATTCCATTCATTTTCCATGTACACATAATCTTAATTCATAATGGTAACCATAAAATTTTAAAAAACCACAAAGCACACTATATGCAGAGAAAATGTTAATTATCATTTATATTGGGGGGATTTCAAAGATGTCAAGGCAGATGACTTTAAAATATGCAATGTCACCTCAGTAACTATAGAAAAATGGACAAATATAGTGCAAAATATAGACAGCAGATATAAATTCTCAAAACTGACACATTTTGATCACTAAATTGGAAATAAAATCATTTTTCCTACCTTTGCTGTCTGATGATTTCATGATACTGGTTGCATTTCCTTCTGACTGTGCATCCTTTTTTTCATTTCTTTCTCTCTTTCTGCATCAGGCCCAACAATTGGCCCTTTCTATTCCCTCCCTCCCTCCTTCCTATGTCCTTAGTGCCCCCAGTGCCTCCTTCCCATGTCCTTAATGCCCCCAGTGCCTCCTTCTTATGTCCTTAGTGCCCCTTCCCATGCCCTAAGTGCCCCCAGTGCATCCTTTCCATGTCCTTAGTGCCCCCAGTGCTCCTTCTTATGTCCTTAGTGCCCCTTCCCATATCCTTAGTGCCCCCTTCCCATATCCTTAGTGCCCCCTTCCCATATCCTTAGTGCCCCCTTCCCATGTCCTTAGTGCCCCCTTCCTATGTCCTTAGTGTCCCTCCCTTGCCAACCTGTCTGCATGCCTCCCTCTCACTGCCTTCCAGCCTTTGTCCCACTCCCTGCTCCGAAGCCAGCCAGCCTCCCTCCCTCCCTGCCGTGCCAAATATGAGAAAGCTGACCTGCAGGACTCCTGCCTGTCTGTCTGCCTCCCTCCCTCTGAAGCTTACCCGATTCTTCTGCTCCCCTCCCCCCCCCCCGATCCTTTGCTGTCGCCCGCTGCTACTTTCTGCCCTTGCCACAACAGTAGGAAAGGCAAGTCCAGGCGTTGGCCCAGAAGCCTCCCTGACATCAATTCTGACGTCAGAGAGGAAGTTCCGGGTTGGCCTGGAACTTCCTCTCCGATGTCAGAATTGATGTTGGGGAGAAGGCTTCTGTGCCGGCGCCTGGATTTGCCTTTCCAGCTGTTGTTGCGGAGGCGCACAGGTAAGCAGGGAGATTACCATTCTCCCGTGATCGCCTGTCCCAGTGTCCCCACACAGAGCTTCAGGATGCTGTCGCTGAAAACAGGAACTTATAGGCATTCTGAAGCTGTGTGTGGGGACAATGGGACAGGGGATCAGAAAAAGGGACAGTCCCGTTCAAAACGGGACATATTGTCACTTTATATATGGCACATGTTCGGTATTTCAAAAACTAGAGCTGAAAGGAGAAAACCGGTGCCATTTTCAGAATCAGCAGGTCAAATATACCCAGAAACAGGCCTAACATTTGAGGCACAAAAATGAGTGTTGGCCAGTGTAATGGTTACTGTGATATAGAATTACCCTCCAAATGTGTAAATAACACTTCTTATACATACAAAGCCCCAAATGATGCTGCTTTTTTGATATTTTCTATTGTAAAAATGGATTTTCCGGATACACATGTCACCAAATATATGTTGTCATAGCACTATACAAATTTAATAAAAGTCCATATGCTTTTATAAAATACTAGAGTCTCCATCTATACTTCTCTCAGTGCTCTAATTTCATCCCATGAGTTCCAGTACCATCTCTATGATGATGACTCACAGATCTACCTCTTGGTGTCAGGTCAAAAGCGCGCCGGGACAAAGGCGCACGCAGACAATTGAGCGCCGCGCGGAGGCGCACGCTGCAGAAAATTACTGTTTTTACGGCTCCGACGGGGGGGGGGCCGTGGGCCCCCACTTTACTTAATAGAGATTGCGCCGCATTGTGGGGGGGGTGTGGGGGGTTGTAACCCCCCACATTTTACTGAAAACTTCACTTTTTCCCTGTTTTTAGGGAAAAAGTTAAGTTTACAGTAAAATGTGGAGGGTTACAACCCTCCAAACCCCCCACAACGCCGGCGCAATCTCTATTAAGCAAACTGGGGGGGGGCTCCCCAACAAAACCCCCCAGCGGAGCCCCTAAAAACTGTAATTTTCTTCAGCGCGCGCCTCCGTCTTGCGCTCAGTTGTCGGCGCTCGCCTTTGTCTTTCGCCGAGTTGTCTATGAACCTACTTCTCTATTCCTGAAATTTCTATTGGAATCCAGGCCTGAGTCTCGGTCTGCATCTCTGACATTGCTACCTCGATGTCTCGCCTCCATCTAAAATTAAACATGACCAAGACGGAACTCCTTATCTTTCCTCCTAAACCTGCCTCTCCCTCCATTCTCTACAACAGTGGATAACACCCTCACCCTCCCTGTCTTGTCAACTTCCAACCTCAGGGTCATCTTTGACTCGTTGCACTCCTTCTCCTCTCACATCCAACAGACTGCCAGAAATTGTTGTTTCTTTTTCTATAATATTGCTAAAATCTGTCCTTTCCTTTCTGAACATGCTGCCAAAACCCTTATCCATGCCCTCATCACCTCTCATCTGGATTACTGCCAGTGGCGTACCAAGGGGGGGGGCGGGAGGGGCGGTCCGCCCCGGGTGCCAGCCCTGAAGGGGTGCTCCCGGCCTTGCCGTTCAGTCCCCCCACACCCCCGAAGAACCGCTCACCCCACTGACCTTCCTGCACCACCTGTGAAGCAGCAAGCAGCAGGATCGTGAGGTCAGCTATCCCTGAGCTGCTTGGGCGCTGCTTCCTGCGCCGCGGTCCCGCCCCTCCTCTGACGTCAGAGGAGGGGTGGGAACGCGGTGCAGGAAGCAGCGCCTAAGCAGCGCAGGGATAGCTGACGTCGCGATCCTGCTGCGGCTGCTTCATAGGTGGTGCAGGAAGGTCAGTGGGGCGAGCGGTCCTTCGGGGGGGGTGGGGACTGAACGGCAAGGCCGGGAGCATAGGTAGTGCTGCTTCATAGGTGGTACGGGGAGGCCAGGGGGGCGAGCGGTCCTTCAGGGTGGGGCGGGTGGGCAGGCAGGCAGGCATTCAAGGGGGAGGGGGGTGACAGGCAGGCAGGCCTTCAAGGGGGGGGACAGGCCTTCAAGGGGGGGGCAGGCAGGCCTTCAAGGGGGGACAGATCTACAAGGAGGTGGGCAGGCCTACAAGGGGGTGGGACAGGCCTTCAGGGGGGGGACAGGCAGGCAGGCCTTCAAGGAGGGGACAGGCCTACAAGGGGGTGGGACAGGCCTTCAAGGGGGGGACAGGCCTTCAGGGGGGTGCAGGCCTTTGGGGGGGTGCAGACCTTCAAGGGGGGGACAGGCCTTCAAGGGGGGGTGCAGGCCTTCAAGGGGGGACAGGCAGACCTTTAAGGGGGGACAGGCCTTTGGGGGGGACCCTGGTTTAGAAGTACACGGAGGGAAGGGGGTGTTCAAAGAGACGTGCATATGCCAAATTTTGGGGGGGGATGAAGAAATAATGGGTCTGAAAATAGAGGAAAGAGAGAGAAATGATGGACCATGAGATTTAGGGAGGGAAGGAACTGAAAGGGAGAGAAATTGGACACAAGGGATGATGTGGAGGAGGGATAGAGATACTGGATAGGAGGGTAATTGGGAAAAGAAAGGGAGAGATGGTGGAGTCTGGGGTGGTGGGGAAGGAGAGAGAGATGCCGGATGAAAGGGTAGTTAAGAAAAGGTGGATCTGTGGAGGGAGATGAAAAAAAGGAAAGATACCAGACTTCCTGGGGAGGGAAGGGAAATGGAAAGGGAGGACAGAGTTGGCAGATGGATGGTTAGCACGCAGAAAGAAGAAAGAAGGAGACCCTGGCAAGCAAGTTATCAGAAGAAAACCAGAGCCTTGGACCAACAAGATTTAAAATATAACCAGACAACAAAAGGTAGAAAAATTAATTTTATTTTCTGTTTTGTGATTATAATATGTCAGATTTGAAATGTGTATCCTGACAGAGCTGGTGTTGGACTGCAAATGTGAGCTAGGATTTAACAGAGAGAGGAAAAGTCCTTTTTGTTTCTTTATTTTATTTACACCACAGAGCCAGTGTGGTTAGGAGAAGCCAAAGGGGGTGAAAAAGCTATAAAACCCACCAGGAGTTTTGAAAAAAATCACCCAACTGGGCAGGAAAATCGAATTGAAAAACCAATTCAATAGGCTGAATCTAATCAAAATTTTTTTTCCTGAATCTGGCAGCATTAGTTTGCGCTACTGTCTTAGACTTTAGGACCTGGGATTGGGGAGAGATGGCATCCTCAGTACTTTATAATGCAAGTGAAACGAGGATTTGGTCAGACTTTTGAAGGGTCTGCAGAAAAAAAAATATTGTATAGGCCGGGGACATGAAACAGCAGGAAATGGGAACTTTTCTTCCTTCTATTTTTGTGAATGGAAAGGCTGAGGATGTCAGAGAGTTCAGTTAAAATATGTGCTTTATAAGAAAATATAATAATGTGTTTTATAAAGTTTATAGCATAGCTGGCCTACCCAGTGAGGTGTTTCTAGTGGTGGTGGTGGCAGCGTGCCAATGTGTTGAGATGAAGAGGTGGTCTGGGAAATTCTGCTGAGCAAACTCCGGGCCCATTTCCACCCCCCAGTTAGTCCACTCCACTCAATTGGTTCACACACTGAGTGGGTCTTTGGGTGTTGTGTTGGGATCTCTTCCAGTGGTTTATCAGTATCTCCTTCTGGTCCAAGGAAGGAAACTTTGTTATCCTTAGCATTGACCTACAGAATATGTTTGTAACAGCGCTGCTTGTGTGGCATTAGGCTATGTAGTGATCGAAAGAAAAAAACAGACCTTTGCACATTTTTGCACTATATGGTGGGTGTATGAGGAGATTTACATTTCCTGCACAGCTAAGTCCATGTGAAGTTACCTTGTGCTGTATTTGACATCTAGCAAGGTCTCTGTTTGAAAGGAAAGATCTAAACTTAAAAATGAAGTGGCCAGAAGTTATGGTAAAAGCAGATAGTGTAGCTGGTTTTAAGAAAGATTTGGACAAATTCCTGGAGGAAAAGTCCATAATCTGTTATTAAGACATGGGGGAAGTGTCTGCTTGCCCTGGATCGGTAGCATGGAATGTTGCTACTCTTTGGGTTTTGACCAGGTATTAGTATCCTGGATTGGCTACCATGAGAATGGGCTACTGGGCATGATGGACCATTGGTCTGACCCAGTTAGGCTATTCTTATGTTATGTTCTCATCTGTAGGGGCCTTTTTTTCACTTCTTATTTTAATGTATTTTTTTTCTGGGAACTTATCAGTGTTTTTTATAATGGGAACAAAAATGGAAGAGAATTAATGTGTGTGGAATGGGGGGTAACTAATTTCTTCAGCTAAATAATTCAATCCACTTCAAACAGACATAGGAGAACTCACGCACCATTCACACACCCTCCAACCAAAAACGTCAAAAGAAAAAAAACTGTTCGACAACCTCCTAGCCATTCAAGCTGCAACACTCGACCCCCAACCCTACAACCAATTGACATCGACCACATACTGCAAAACCTTCAAAAAGAAATAAAAACCCTTCTATTCAAAAAACACATAAAACCGAACTAACACAATCAGAACTGTCCCAAGCATCACCTGCAACTACTCCATATGTACTTCTGATGTCATGACAATTCAGACATAATTTATGTTATGTTATGTTTGGAATATAAGAAAATTTTCACTGCCTGTTTCTATTCTGACCATTTATTCCGTTTCATGGTCATTACAAAAAATATTTTTTTACATGGGGGGGGTGTCAAAAAATGATGGGCCCCGGGTGCCACATACCCTAGGTACGCCACTGATTACTGCAATGTGTTTCCCACCGGTCTACTGCTAAGCCATATCTCTCCACTTCAAACTATTCAGAACGCTGCTGAGCATCTACCATGGTTGTTATACCCACACTACTTCTCTCCTCGGGTTGCTTCACTGCCTCCAGTCCGTCTCTGTATATGATTCAAGCTCCTTTTACTGATGTTCAAGTGTATTCGCTCTGCAGTTCCTCAGTATCTCTCCTCTCTTGTTACTCGCTATACTCCCCTCCGAGAACTCTGTTCATCAGACAAGTCCCTCCTCTCTGTACCCTTCTCCTCTACTGCCAACTCCTGTCTCCATCCCTTCTACTTTGCTGTGCCCAATACTTGGAACAACCTGCTACGTCAGGCTCTGTCTTTGGAGGTATTCAAAGCCAGACTAAAAACCCACTTTTTTGAAGCTACGTTTAAACACTGACCCAACCAACATATCTGTCTGTCATTCCCTTAAAAGTCTCCTACCACCTTTTAGCCCCCTCTGTGTGTCTGTCATAATTAGATTGTAAGCTCTTCTGAGCAGGGACTATCTCTTGCATGTACAATGTACAGTGCTGCGTGCACCTGGTAGAGCTATAGAAATAAAAAAAAATATTGTTGAGAGTAAGGATATGGCAGACTGCTTATTTTTATCTGATTTTATAATCATTCAGTGGGGAATTAGAGAAATTTTCCAATATGATGATTTACTGTGTTTACTCCTCCTTCGTTGAACTTTTTAAATTTATACAGTTTTAATGAAAGAAAAAGAACATAATATTATGCCATTAAAACATTTTACCATAGGCTATTAAAAAAAAAAATAGCTCCATATGATTACAAACCAGAAAGCAGGAGCAAATGTGAATATGTTGAATAGAATTGTTTTTCCTTAGGTTATTTATAGTCTTTCATGAATCTTGGTTGATAGCCAAGACAAACATAGCCCATCTGTCCTTGTGTTGCTGATTAAACAGACAGCGGGCAAAGATTTGAAAAACTTCCTTAATATACTGTTTAATGTACATATAAAAATCCAAGTGAAGTTATAAAAGTCTTAGTATTCCAAATTGCTATTTAACTAATTTTGATTTAGTTGGAACTGGCTGGAAAGTATGGAGGTTTAAGCTCCCTCGTGGCCTGTAATTTCCCAGGGTATTAAAGAACTCAAAAATGAAATTGCTGACCTGCTGTTAGTGATCTGTAACCTGTCGCTAAAATCGTCTGTAGTACCTGAAGATTGGAGGGTGGCCAATGTTATTCCGATTTTTAAAAAAGAGCTCCAGGGGAGATCCGGGAAATTACAAACCGGTAAGCCTCACTTCGGTTCTGGGCAAAATGGTACAAACGATTATAAAAAATAAAATTGTGGGAAAACATAGACAAACATGATTTAATGAGACAGAGTCAGCATGGGTTCAGCCGAGGGAGATCTTGCCTCACAAATTTGCTTGACTTCTTTGAAGGTGTGAATAAACATGTGGATAAAGGTTCAAAGAAGAGTGACCAAGATGGTAAAGGGGATGGAACTCCTCTTGATGAGGAAAGACTAAAATGGTTAGGGCTCTTCAGCTTTGAAAAGAGACTCCTCAATTTACATGGCTGAATATTCGAGTAGGTATGTACATGTGCTGATAAGATGGAACTTTGTAGTACTTTTTTTTTCACAGGGACAATGGAACACCTTTGATTTGAGGTGACAAAAATGTTTTACATTTTATTGAATTTGAAATATGTAATGTAATGTAATTTATTTCTTATATACCGCTACATCCGTTAGGTTCTAAGCGGTTTGAAGAAAATATACATTAAGATTATAAATGAGAAGTAAGAAGGTACTTAAAAATTCCCTTACTGTCCCGATATTTGACAGATCACAGCAATTTACACAAACATATATAGTACTAGAGTACTTAAAAAAAAAATTGTGGTCTGCAAAATCATTAGTGTATTCCTCCTTCATCTACAATCTCAAGATTAAAAGTTTGTTTAAAAAAAAGAGTCTCTTCAGGAAAATCGTAAACCCCCCTTTTACAAAGCTGTGGTAGAGTTTCTACTGTGGGCCAGCAAAATAAATGCTTCGACACTCATAAGAATTCTATGACTGTTGGAGCATTTACCTGGCCGGCAGTAGAAACCTCTACCGTGGCTTTGGAGGAAAGGTGGGAGAGGGGAGATATGATAGAGATGTTTAAATACCTATGTGGCATAAATGTGCACGAAGCGAGTTTTTCAACTGAAAGGAAACTCTGGAATGAGGGGGCATGGGATGAAGGTGAAAGGGGATAGACTCAGAAGTAACCTCAGAAAATACTATTTCACAAAAGGGTGGTGAATGCTTGGAACGACCTCCTGGTGGTAGAGATTTTAAAAAATGTATCTTAATTCAAGAAAGCTTGGGGCAAGTACGTCAGATCTCTAAGAGAGAGGAGGGGGATAGTAGATGGCATGGATAGGCAGCCTAGATAGGCCATATGGTGTTTATCTGCCGTCATTTTACTATGTTTCTCTCCTCCTCTGTTTTCACTGGAGTGCTGGTGATCCTCTACCAAGCATAAGTACATTTTAAAATAAGACCAGGAAGGTGAGGAGGAGAGCGGACAGGAATGGAGACAAGGGGAAGACATGCCGGCCTTCAGGGGTCCCCTAAAGCCATGGGGCCTAGGGCAACAGCCCTGTTTGCCCCCCCCCCCCCTAATGCTAACCTCTCATGTAGTAATAATAATAATAATAATTTAATTTCTTATATACCGCTATACCATAAGTTCAAAGAGGTTTACAACAAGATACATGCAATGAGGGCCATCCTTAAGGGGTAGAGTGACCACTGAGAAACCCAACCCCCTAGTAGCCACATTCCTTGGAACTGACCACAAAGTCTATGAAAAGGCAGCTTTTGCAAATTTTACACTAGTCCTTATAGCATACTGCTTGCTGGGGAAAGAGAACAAGTTCCCTTCACAAGAGCAACATACTAAAACAATACCTCCTCTTGTCATATATGCAACAAATGGATGAAGCCTTATTTTAAACACATTTGTTGGTAATTTAACTTGACTGAAAACATTTTTCTGTTGTCACTAAAGTTTTTGACATTAAGGGGACAGCTGCGGTAGCTTCTATGGCACCAGACATTCTATAACACTGCACATAAATGTTAGGAATGCCCATGACCCACCCATGTTCCTCCCCTGGCCATGTTCCCCTTTTCAGATTCGCACATTAGAACTGACGCACAGCATTTCATAGAATGCGCCTACCATGTTGTGCGCATCACTTCTAATTAGAGCCAACTAGCATCAGTTATGAGATGTTAATTGCCAATTATTGGTGCCAATTAGGCTTGTTCAACAATTAAGTTGTGCATGCAAATTGACTGTGTAAACCGATTTGTGTCCACAACGTAAAGTGTCATATACAGAATTTGGGCATGAGGGCACACACTGCAATTTTTCAAAATGGCCACAAGCTAACAGCAAAAAAATCCCACTAACCAAAGGGATAAGTGAAAAGTTTTATAGTACAATTACCAACCAAAGCCTAACTCTCCTCATAAAAAAGAGGAAGGTCTCACTATAAAATAGTTTAGTAGTCACCATTCAAGTTTAAATATAAAGGATAGGAAAAGCCTCAGAGCATTGTAAAGGAGTCAAGGAGCCACCAGAATCTCAAAAGCTCCTATTCTTCAGTCATCGGCATAAAATCCCATTCTTAAATATATTTTTTAAATTTTTGCAAATGTTTTATTCATTAAAAATTCCCACAACCAATTTTATCTTAATGGCAATGCAAAATTTTCTTTAAAGCAGATATGCTGTACTTATCTTATAGAAGTTCAAATACCAATCAGTCCCACTTCAAGAAAGGGCTCAAAGATCCTCAACTCTTCAGATGGCAAACAGTTCTTGTTCCAAAAGTCTATTCAACTGCGAAAAATAAAATCTAGAATCCAAAAGATATTCAAAAGTGGCTGCACAAACTCTGATGCTGTCAGTGTTTCGCGATCATTTAGATCAGTGATTCCCAACCCTGTCCTGGAGGAACACCAGGCCAATCGGGTTTTCAGGCTAGCCCTAATGAATATGCATGAGAGAGATTTGCATATGATGGAAGTGATAGGCATGCAAATTTGCTTCATGCATATTCATTAGGGCTAGCCTGAAAACCCAATTGGCCTGGTGCTCCTCCAGGACAGGGTTGGGAACCACTGATTTAGATTGTTGCGTCAGGGAATTTAAAAACAAAAGCACATCGCCATAACTTTTCATACATAGCTTAACGCTACAAAGGTTTTTCTTAGGCTTACTTCCTCAGTCTTTTCACAGAAGACTGGAGGATCTTTGAGCCCGTCCTTGAAATGGGACTGTTTGGAATTTGAACTTCTATAGGATAAGTAAAGTAATTTCCTGCAAAATATTGGGCTCTTTTTAGGAAGGCGCATTAGGGCCTTAATGCGCGGAATAGTGCACGCTAAAATGCTATGCGTGCTAGCCGCTACTGCCTCCTCTTGAGCAGGCAGTAGTTTTTTGGCTAGCGCAGGCTGTAGCACGCACTAATCCGGTGCGTGCGCTATAAACGCTAGTGCACCTTCGTAAAAGGAGCCCATTGTGTTTCACTAAAAGGAAAGAATTTTATATTTTTTGAACCGAAACAATTGCTTGAATTTATTATGGCCAGAGAAGGAGGAGGAATTACTTTTGGTTCACCAGAAATAGCAAAGAAGAAAAAAAAATTAAATTTTTTTTAAAGTGAATCAGGTTGGGCAGACTGGATGGACACTTCGGGTCTTTATCTGCCGTCATCTACTATGTCACTATGTAATTGTATTATCCACAGTGTGTCTGGGGGGTCATCTACGTCCCCAATTCTGTCTAAATAGGTTAATTTATTTTTCTTTTCATATTTTCCTTGTTCTTGGATCCAAGAATTTGTGAACTAAATAATTAATTAATTAATCTTCAAATTTCTTGATCTATCAACCATAGTCATGTCTGATTGATATTTTTTCTAATCTTTATGCAAGTATTTGGACTTGTTGTTATTATGATAAATTTGAATTAAAAAAAAGAAGATAAGTACAGCATTAGTGCTTTAAAGAAAAATTTGCATTGCCATTAAGATAAAATTGGTTGTGGGAATTTTTGATTTATATAACATTTGCAAAAATTGAAAAATATATTTAAAGGATGGGTGTCCCATCCTTTATATTTAAACTTGAATGGTGACTTCTAAACTATTTTATAGTGAGACCTTCCTCTCTTTTATGGGGAGAGTTAGGCTTTGGTAATTGCACAAGATAGCAGCAACATACAAAAAAGCCATTTTTAAGGATGAAGTAAAAATGGCATTAGCACATGGGAAAGATCCATATAGGGGTACGTTAAGGTCACTTTTACCACAGCTAATGCCACATAACGATATCAGAATGTCAGCTAAAAGTTTTTGAACATTATCCTTTTGCATATAATTTATATCTATGCAATTATACTAATTATTTAGAAGGGTAATGTTATACTCTTTTGGACTTTCATAGATGCCTTAATGAAAAAGATGAGAATTTAAGTATAGCTAGAAGGAAATACTTTCTTTATATATTTTAATATGCAAACTTGGTCTCCACTAATTATCGTAAACCCATCAATGCTAACAAATAAACAATTTCAAAGCTGACATAGTAGGTCCCTAAAAACTAATTTACCAATTAGTAATTGTTATGATTTTGGAGACTCTGCAGGAGTATAAATAAATTTAATGAAAATTCTATAGATTTTTATATACAGGACAAGGAGGGTAATTCTATAACAGGGCACCTAGGATAAGAAGTCATACACGTCCAGGGTGGGTGGGTGAGAGGGCGGGTTGGAATGTATTTTTCAATTCTCAGAGTGTTGTTCTTAGATATAATTATGGGGGGGGGGGGGGGGGGGAATAATCTTTTTGTCATAGATTATAATTGTAATTGTATTTAAGTGCTTTTATAGAATTATAAGATTGTATTTTATTTTGCACTTACTTATGGCTTTAAAATGAATAAAGAAATTAAAAAACAAACAAACAAAAAACCCAAATAAAATGTCATTTAAAAAATGGGTTAGGAAATGGGGGCGCCCATAGGTGCCTCCAAGAATGGCGCCATTGTCCGAACTAAGGAGGCGCTTTGCAGTGCCTAAGGCCACTGGAAGTGTGGTTAATGCTGGAAGTGACTGTAGACACCTAATGATGCCTCTCTATATGCAATTCTCATCAAAGGTAAGCGCCTGAAATGTAGCTCTTTAAAACCCTGGCCTACATTTCCGGTGCCTACCGTTCACATAGGCCCTCTTTTACTAAGGCGCAATAAGCATTTTAGCACACGTTTAGCACGTGCTAAATCAACACTTGCACCAACCGCTAATGAGTCCTTAGGATAACATGCCCGTGTTAGCGTTTAGCGTGTGTTTAGCGTGTGCTAATATTTAGCGGGCGCTAAAAAGCATAGCGCACCTTAGTAAAAGAGAGGGATAGTCTCAATTCTTCAAACTGCGCCATCGCATGGTTGGCACATGATTGGCGCCACTTTTATAAGCGGTCGCCGATTAATGGCGCCATTTGGAGAATCTGAACTTCGGTGCCCTTAAGTAACTATCACTCTAAACTGGATAATTTTCTTAGCACCATCCAGTTAAAGTCAAATTTCATCCATGGCAGCCTCCAATTCCAACTCCAACCAGGTAAAGTAGATAAATTTTGTCTGGCCAGTGTGTGGCGTAGTGGTTAAAGCTACAGTCTCAGCACCCTGGGGTTGTGGGTTCAAACCCACATTACAACTTGTGACCCTGAGCAAGTCACTTAAACCCCCCCCCCCCCCCATTGCCCCAGGTAGATTGTGAGCCCACCGGGACAGACAGGAAAAAATGCTTGAGTACCTGAATAAATGAATGTAAACTGTTCGGAGCTTCCTTGAGAGAACGGTATAGAAATTGAATAAAAAAACATTTTTCTGGCCCTCAAGGAGGGAACAATTTTTAAACTGAAAGATTTGTCTGGGTATTTTCTGCGTCAGTCCCATCACAATTTTTATCCACTGATATAAATATGCCCCCAAGAATGCTTCTTATTAGACAAGTTATAAGCACGTGCACTGTGAAAGTTCACAAGTACTGTTTGCTGTTGTGAGTGAGGCCATTACTTGGAAAATCTACTCAGGAAAATCCCTTTGAAAGTTATCCTCATCATTTTTATCATTAATGCCGACAACACTGATAATAAACTATAGTAAGTTGTATTTACGATACATTGTAATTTTATCTAAACAGGATCTCACCTGCCCTGGCAACCATAGCACTTAAAAACAGAGGTAATGTGTATTTGAATGACAAACAATATTGAGTGATAGCACCGTTGCTGCTCTGATAACAGTAGCTTAGCAAAATTAAGAAGATCCGCTCTTGAATCATAGTAGAAACTGTTTTTGAAGCTGGGAGGTTTATTAATTTTTCATTCCCTGCCAATACACCCTTGTATTAAAAAGATCTGCCATTAATAGGCCATTGCTTCCTGTTTGTCAGATTGAGTAGTGAGTAGGGTCTAATATGCAGTTTTTGTTATTATGATACCATGACTTGGCATGGCTCAGAAGCACTTTTCTAAAATCCTAGTAGACATTGATATAAATTCTACACTGAAGCTCTCATAGAAACATAGGAAAATGATGGCAGATAAAGGCCAAATGGCCCGTCCAGTTTGCCTATCCACAGCATCCACCATCTCCTCCTCTCCCTAAGATATCCCATGCTTTATTGAGTTCAGACACAGTCTTTGTCTCCACTACCTCTTCCGGGAGACTGTTCCACGCATCTACCACCCTTTCTGTAAAAAAAAAGTATTTCCTTAGATTACTCCTGAGCCTATCACCTCTTAACTTCATCTCTTATATTCTGATATTATAAAACAAAATATAATTGTGACCCGCTGAGCAAAAAGGTACCACAAAAGCAGGGCTACAAATAGAGATAAATGCTCTAAAAGTTTGAAGGGGTAACTTTTAATTTTGAAAGTTTTATGTTTTATCTTGCGGTGTAAACAAGTCTCATTCTCACTTTTGGTACCTTTTTGCTTAGTGGGCCACATATAAATTGTTTAATATTGAAAAGGGGTTGAGGTAACAAGACTTTGCTAAAACACGAAAAAGGATCTGCAAAAGTTAGAGGACTGGTCTGGCAACTAAAATTCAATGCAAAAAAAAGTGCAGAGCAATGCATTTGGGGTTTAGAAATTGGAAGGAGCCGTATGTGCTGGGAAGTGAGAGGCTGATATGCACGGATGGGGAGAGGGACCTTGGAGTGATAGGCCTAGATTCTGTAAAGGGCGCCTAACGTTAGGTGTGCTATAAACGCCCTTGTAACGCAAATGGCAATCAGCGTTATTTAGGCACTGTTTAGGCATCATCTAGAAGTCTCTAATGCACTAAGTGTATCTGAGGAGGCACACATTCCCAAAAACCCCATATAGACGCCAGATAGACGTCCTTACGATGTTATATTACTGATTTTTACTGATTTATTATTACTGGTTTATTATTACTGATTTATTATTACTGATGTTATATTACTGGTTTTTACTGATTTGTTATCATTATTTCAGGACTGTAAGCTTAAACATAATTAACCCAAAGTATACCATCATTAAAAGGATAATAAAAACACAGTATACCATGTTTAAAAGGATATTTATACTATACTGCTGTTTTGTATCACATGCAAACTCAACTTTTGGAATAGATTGTTTTCTAGTATTGCTAGTGTTGTGCTGTTTAAGATGAAAATTAGATGTGATTGGTCTGTAGCTTGTACATTTTTATTAAAATGAGTATTTTGTCAGCTGAAGGACATGAGGGAGTCAAACCCAGACCAGGCTCATAACCCAACCTTCATTCTAACCACTGTGCTACAGAATCAACCATAAAATCATAGCAATTCTAAATGGAAGCCACCAAGTTAAGGCACCTGGTTCATCCTCTCTACCTCTCATCTAATCTCATGTTCTCAAATATTATGCTAGTTGCAGGCTGTGAAGCAGGAGATATGCTAGCTACCCTGTTTGCCACCCTCCGCCCTTCACAGCCTGGGCCTCAAGGAATACTAGATAAAGGATGTCTAAGTCCATCTAAGTTCCAATTAATGCTTGTTAAGACCCTTAAATCGCTCATTATCCACTTAAACCGGACGCCTAAAGCACGCCTAAAATTAGGTGCACTTTACAGAATCTATGCCATAGTGTCTGAAGATCTAAAGTCAAAGAAACAGTGTGACAAGGCGGTGGTTGTTGCCAGAAGGATGCTAGCCTGTATAGAGAGAGGCGTGACCAGTAGAAGAAAGAAGGTGTATAGATCGAAGGTGAGCCCCCCCAGTTGGAGTATTATATTCAATTTTGGAGACAGTATCTGGTGAAGGACATAAAAAGACATCGCAGTCCATAGGAAGGCAATGAAAACGGTAGGAGGTTTGCACCGGAAGACGTATGAGGAAAGACTGGAAGCCCTGAATATGTATACCCTAGACAAGGAAAGGAAGGATAGGGGAGATATGATTCAGATGTTCAAATACTTGAAAGGTATTAACGTAGAACAAAATCTATTCCAGAGAAAGAAAATGGTAAAAAACAGAGGGCTTAATTTGAGTTTGAGGGGTGGTAGACTCAAGAGTAATATTAGGAAATTCTTCTTTACGGAGAGGGTAGGTGATGCGTGGAATACACTCCCGAGGGAAGTGGTGGAGAAGAAACAGTGACAGAGTTCAAACAAGCATGAGATGAACACGGAAGATCTCTAATCAGAAAATAATGGTTATACATCGAAGGAACTAAGGCCAGTACTGGGCAGGCTTGCACGGTCTGTGTCCTGTATATGGAAATTCAGTTAAGGACGGTCCGGGGAGGGCTTCAATGGCTATGATAGTTGATAGGATGGAGTTAAGATGATTAAGATGGGATGGGATCTACCAGCCAATCAATATATTAATTGGCTTCAATTAAAACTTGTTGTGTGTGCTTCAATTCCGGAACTTCTAAAATTGAAATCAATACCTGATCTCCTAAAACTGGCACTTAAATATAAGCGCCAGTAGGCGCTCTACCAATGCCTAAATTAATTTAAAAATGCCATTAGAAATGGCAAAAAAGGCAAGGTTGAGGCACTACTGCTACCTAAATAAAACACTCTGGTATCACGCCTACATAGGTGCTTTAGGCTGCTGAATGCCAAAGTAGTCATGGCCAACACCAGAAGTGGCATTTGGTAGCCTAAAGCGTCTATATAAGTGCGAATCATGCAACGATAGGCATCAGAAATGTAGGCTTGGAAAACCCTGCCCTTCATTTCTTGCACTTATCTTTGCTGGGGGATCACAATAATCCACAGCTTGCCATCAGTTGATTGCGGCAGAAGAATCCCTGAATAGCTGAGCCGGCAGGATTCCTCAAAACTGTTGTGATCAGCTGAATCGGCAGGAGATCTCGATTTCTTACTTTCTCGCTCTCTCGCTCTCACCCACCCACCTACCAACCAACTGATCCCTCCATACCCCTTCAAAGAGAGACCCCTCTCCTAAGCCCAACATTCCCACACTCCTACTTGTACCTTTGCTGAAACATTGGCAGTGGGGATGCCCAGTCCCTCCTGTCTGAATGACCTCCCCAACACCTTAACTGGAAGACCGGCAAGAGGGATGCCCACTCCCTCCTGCCGTTAGGACCATCTCTTCAAAATGGTGTGCCTTCCCCTTCCCGGTGCACCTTGGAATGCACTTGGTTGTGCCTAAGACTCTGATTGGCCCATGCAACTGAGGCCACTCCCATAGGCAAAATGTAAAGTTAATTCAAAATGCAGCAGCCTGAGATTTAGTAGGTGGTAACCATTCAATGCATATAACACCAATCTTGAAGCAACTACATTGGTTGCCATTGAAATGTAGAGTTCAATATAAGGTTTTAATTATAATTCACCAGACTTTGTATGGCCGAAAACAGAGTATCTTAAAAAAGCATTAGCAGTGTATGTGCCAAAAAGATCATTAAGGTCAGACACAGCAATGAAATTGTTGGTGGACCCAGTAGATTATGAGGCTCATAATCGAAAGAGAAAAACGTCCAAAAACCGGCCTAAGTCGGCACTTGGACGAACATTTCTCAAAAACGTCCAAGTGCCCATAATCAAACCAGGTTTTGGACGTATTTCTAAATGACTTAGGCCCTCATAGTGCCGCTCAATGTCCAAAGCTAAACGGGGCATTTCGGGAGGCGTGTCAAGAGCGGGAGTTGGGCGGGACATGGGCTGGCTTAGACTTAGTCATACAGCATATATAACCAAAAGTGATACAGCCCACGATCGGCGGAACTTGGACGTTGTGACTTAGACCATTTGAAACATGGTCTAAGTCACAAAAACCCACCTAAACTGACCAGATATGCACTGAAAACACATAAAACAGACCCCCCCACACACTACCCCAGTGGTCATCGACCCCCCCATAAAAATTTTAATCACAACTTTAAAATTCAGCCTCCAGACCATCATCACCTGGCTGCCTAGCATAGGAAAGCCTAGTCGTCCAGCACAGAGGCAGCTTAAGTCGTCTTGGGGGTGGGTTAGGGACCCATAGAGAGGAGGACCCATGCCCATAAGCCCATGTAATCACTGCATTGATACTTAAACATGTGCACTGCCCTATACACCCCCAAAACCCTTTTTTACTGGCATATAAGTGGCTCCTGCAGCCATAAGGGCTATTGGGGTGGTAGACTTCGGAGGTGACCAGCGGAGTGCCGCAGGGCTCAGTCCTGGGACCATCCCTTTTCAACATATTCATAAGGGACTTGACCCGAGGGCTTCAGGGTAAAGTAGCACTGTTTGCCGACGATGCCAAACTGTGTAATACAGTAAGTGAAAGCAATCTCAAGGATAGCATGATGCATGATCTGATCACGTTGGAAAACTGGTCCTCAATATGGCAGCTGGGCTTCAATGCTAAGAAGTGTAAGGTCATGCATCTCGGCAACAGAAATCCATGCAGAACATACACCTTGAATGGAGAAACACTAGCTAGGACTTCAGAAGAACGGGACTTGGGAGTAATCATTAGTGCAGACATGAAGGCTGCCAAACAAGTAGAGAAGGCCTCATCCAAGGCAAGGCAAATGATGGGATGTATCAATAGAAGCTTCGTTAGCCGCAAACCTGAAGTCATTATGCCACTTTACAGAACCATGGTGAGACCTCATCTGGAATACTGTGTGCAATTCTGGAGGCCACATTACCGTAAAGATGTGCTTCGAGCTGAGTCAGTCCAGCGGATGGCCACTAGGATGGTCTCCGGACTCAAGGGTCTCTCATACGAAGAAAGACTGGGCAAATTGCAGCTCTATACTCTAGAGGAGCGCAGGGAAAGGGGTGACATGATAGAGACATTTAAGTACGTCACAGGTCGTGTCGAGGTGGAAAATGACATATTCTTTCCCAAGGGACCCTCGGTCACAAGGGGGCACCCGCTCAAACTTAGAGGAGGGAAATTTAGTGGTGACACCAGGAAGTATTTCTTCACAGAAAGGGTGGTGGATCAGTGGAACAGACTTCCGGAGCAGGTGATCAGAGCCACCAGCGTGCTCGACTTTAAGAATAAATGGGACATCCACGTGGGATCCCTACGAGGGTCGAGTTAAGGAACTGGGTCATTAGCACTCGGGCTTAATGGGGTGGGTCAGTAGAGTGGGCAGACTTGGTGGGCTGTAGCCCTTTTCTGCCGTTATCTTTCTATGTTTCTATGTTAGATAATTTAATTTAATTTAATTCTTATATACCACTAATAACCGTGAGGATTCTAAGTGGTTTACAAAAATGATGCATTAAAGATACAATAAATAAAAACTAAATAAATAAGATAGGTACTTGGAAATTCCCTAACTGTCCCAAAGGCTCACAATCTAACTAAAGTACCTGAAGAAACAGTATGAAGAAAAAAAAAAAGACAGAGGTAGAGATAGAGATAGAAATGAAATATTCCAACAAGTAATGAATAAATAATTTAAAGATAGAATTAAAATAATAATTAAAGTAAACAAAATAGAAATAAAAATAAGCAAAGAGAGAAACAGAAACACACTCCAAAAAAGCATCAAGATCTTTGACTTATAATTATTATGATCATTTAACACCAGATCTTAAATGCCTTTCCGGGATACATCATATCCCTATCCCTCTCCATACCCACCTCCATCTCCACCCCAATTCACTTCAAACACCATTCCCATTCTATTCTTTAACTGCCGTCAACCCCAGTTCCAATGGCTATCATCTGGGTCCCGAGTTTCCTCCAAGAACAGGCGACATCTCTGGCAAGGTAATCTCCACCGCTGCCGCACATGATGCGAGATCCTCAGAGGTAGATCCTTCGGAATGGGGGAGGAGTGAAGATGGTGTTGGGTACCCTGCTGTAACGGGCTCCTGATCCGATCGTTGGTCTGAGCGTCAGACTGCAGCTCTCCTCTGTCGGCTCTCCCCTGCTGGAACGGGGGAGGGGTGTAGATGATGCTAGGTGCCCTGCTGGAAAGGGCTCCCGATCTGGCCACTAGTGAAACTGGCAGTTGGTGCCGAGCACCGTCAGCGCTGCTCCTCCTGTAGTTCTCTTCCCTGCTGGAACGGGGGAGGGGTGTAGATGATGCTAGGTGCCCTGCTGGAAAGGGCTCCCGATCTGGCCACTAGTGAAACTGGCAGTTGGTGCCGAGCACCGTCAGCGCTGCTCCTCCTGTAGTTCTCTTCCCTGCTGGAACGGTGGAGGGGTGTAGATGATGCTAGGTGCCCTGCTGGAAAGGGCTCCCGATCTGGCCACTAGTGAAACTGGCAGTTGATGCCGAGCACCGTCAGCGCTGCTCCTCCTGTAGTTCTCTTCCCTGCTGGAACGGAGGAGGGGTGCAGATGATGCTAGGTGCCCTGCTGGAAAGGGCTCCCGATCTGGCCACTAGTGAAACTGGCAGTTGGTGCCGAGCACCGTCAGTGCTGCTCCTCCTGTAGTTCTCTTCCCTGCTGGAACGGTGGAGGGGTGTAGATGATGCTAGGTGCCCTGCTGGAAAGGGCTCCCGATCTGGCCACTAGTGAAACTGGCAGTTGGTGCCGAGCACCGTCAGCGCTGCTCCTCCTGTAGTTCTCTTCCCTGCTGGAACGGGGGAGGGGTGTAGATGATGCTAGGTGCCCTGCTGGAAAGGGCTCCCGATCTGGCCACTAGTGAAACTGGCAGTTGGTGCCGAGCACCGTCAGTGCTGCTCCTCCTGTAGTTCTCTTCCCTGCTGGAACGGTGGAGGGGTGTAGATGATGCTAGGTGCCCTGCTGGAAAGGGCTC
This sequence comes from Geotrypetes seraphini, assembly GCF_902459505.1. NCBI lineage: Eukaryota > Metazoa > Chordata > Amphibia > Gymnophiona > Dermophiidae > Geotrypetes > Geotrypetes seraphini. The sequence continues at coordinate 169,347,836 of NC_047086.1, read as the reverse complement.
CCGATCTGGCCACTAGTGAAACTGGCAGTTGATGCCGAGCACCGTCAGCGCTGCTCCTCCTGTAGTTCTCTCCCCTGCTGGAACGGGGGAGGGGTGTAGATGATGCTAGGTGCCCTGCTGGAAAGGGCTCCCGATCTGGCCACTAGTGAAACTGGCAAATAAGTGGGTCTAGGGGATTCTGGAGGTGGTTTGGGGGGCTCACCATCACCTATAAGGGAGCTGTAGTGAGGAGAAGCCATGGCACCCTGTTTGTGAAGTTCACAGCAGTGCCCTGTAAGGTACCCCACTATTTAGGTGCCCTGTCTGGGTGTTCTGTCCATCACTTTGCAGGCCCCTCCCATGTCCAAAAGGGCTTGTTCTAGACGTTTTTGAGTTGGACGGAAATGTGCTTTAAAGATCGACGTTTTAGCGGCTTGGACGATCAGATCTTCAGGACGTATAATTGGACGATTTTCGAAAGTCAAAAGACGTTGGACGTCTCTTTCGAAAATGGGACTTAGGCTCTTTTTGACTTTGGACGACTTGTGAAATGGACGTAAACGGACTTAGACGTCCCTTTCGATTATGCCCCTCCATATGTCAACAAGCTAGGCACCTTTCTCAAAAGGAGGGGCCAGATTGGGGAATTTATTGCCAGGCCAAGTGCGTTTGTGTAAGAATATAGAACAATTTAGGCGACTACTCAAGACTTATTTGTTCGTGAAGGAAATTTTTTGCTGAACTAAGTCATTTATGTTTATGTAAAAATGTGACTCAAAGGCACTCAACTCATATAACTTCTTAAAGAAAAAGGCAATAGTAATTCCCAGTCTCAATATATAAGGGATTACAAACCTTATATACTTAAATCTTTTTCAATTGCAAAATTTCTCACATGATCCTCAGCGAGGCCACCTCCCCACTCAATAAATCTTCATAGTAGGTGGCTTTACACCTCCTCTCGTCATCGGATCCTTATATTGTCTTAATTTTCTTAAAATGTAAAAATGTGGTGCATTTTAGATAACTGCTCAAAACTTATTAAGTTGGGAGTGATATTTTGTTGCTGAGCTTATTATAAAAGAAGACACGTTTTATGTGTCAAAGTGCATAGTTGTAATTGTTGTCTTGTCTGTAAATGAACTGTGTATATTTAATTGTAACCCACCTAGGTGTTAGGCGGGCAAGAAATTTTAAAATAAAATTTAGAAATTATGGGCATTCAGACCATAAGAGGCAGCCCAGCTATCTGCCATGGTCGACGATGAACACGGAAATTCAGTGTTGGGCCATATCCGGTAGCCGGCATTGAATTTCTGGTATTTTTTAGTCGCATTTAACATAGCCAGCTGTGTCGTGCAACATAGAAGCTAGCCCAGTCACAGACTAAGTGCTAATATTTAGTGGCCTTCTTGCACTTATTATAATCGCTTAGCACTATTTAACCATCCAGGTGTATCGGCAGTATATGTCCACCAAAAGGGTCATAAGGTTGTAGCTGTTCACCTATGGAAGGAGCTACCACAGGGCCAAATTCTATAAATGGTGTCTAACTCAGTATGGGCCTAGGAAAATGGCACTTACCTCATGCCAATCAAATTTAGACACCATTGGGCCAAGTGGCGTCTAAATCGACTTAGCACCGGTATATTAAGCCAGGGTTTTTCTTGGTCTAAAATACTGGTGCCTAACTGAATCCATGCACAAACTCTACCCTGGGCACCTCCTATCTTTGATACGCCACTGCCTGTAGGCACCTTTTATAGAATCAGGGCCAGAGTCTATCTTAGGGCTCCTTTTACAAAGGTGCGCTAGCGTTTTTAGCGCACGCACCGGATTAGTGCGCGCTACCCCAAAAAACTACCACCTGCTCAAGAGGAGGTGGTAGTGGCTAGAACGCGGGGTATTTTAACGCACGCTATTCCGTGCATTAAGGCCCTAACGCACCTTTGTAAAAGGAGCCCTTAGTGACTCTGAGAGCCACCAGGCTTCACAAGGAATGAGAGTAAAATCAGAGACTAGAACTGCTCATTTTGAGCAACTCTACCCTGATGGCAGAGTGAAATAGTAATTCTAAGTCATTTTAGTAGAGTCGGATTCCAAAGTGGGCCCAGGCAGAGGAATAAAAAAAATGTGGGGCAAAATCCTAACTGTGCCTGCTTATCCAAGTCCCAGCCGTACACCCAGTCTAAACAAAATTAATCCTCCCGAGTTCCTAATAGCAAAGAGGTTTCCTATAGTAACAGAAAGTTTTTGCAGTCTGTTGCCAACAGGAACAACATTGTGGGCGTGGGCCAGTGAATTGCATTTTATCTTCGTCTTTAGCTGAATTGTTTATTTTCATGGCCTTGGCGTTGATTTAAGATGAAAGACATTTATCTTCCTCGTCATTGCCAGCCCGTCTTTATAATGATTTATTCATTGCTTATCTGTGCCTTGAATGGTGAATTTTTACGTCAACAGTAGGGATTAAATCCATTCTTCCGTCAAATGCTACTTAGATTTGCACTAGATGAAGCATGTGGAATATTCTGCAATGAGGTGTTTCAATGACTGTGGCCCATTACGATGACCTTATTCCTCAGAAGGTAGGGGTTCGTATTAATCTGAGTACAGATAAAGTTCATTTTTAGCCTGCATGCTTTTTGGAGCATTTTGTTTCTAATTTACTAACATATTAATGATGAAGAAGTGTGTTAACAAAAAAGCCTAATAGATGTAACTAGCTGGTCTCCTAGCACAGTAATTAATCTGCAGTTTATATAGTTAAAACAACGCTTTATTTATTACATTAGCTAGAAAAGTAATAAAGAAAAAGGTCTAAGTGGTCAATTATCATAAACTGAAGTTCCTGTTACATATTTTCATTCCCCGTGGACATAAAGTTGTATTTAAAATTGTGATTTTAAGAAGAAAATGAATTCATTGCTGTCAGTCATGCATATGGTAAAAATACATTGGAGCATTTAGCAGAGCAAGTGCTGGCAATGTTCAAAATTATTATCATTTAGTAACAGCAAAAGGAAAGATAAAAATCGAGCTCGGCTAGACTTCTCTTATTGTAATTTATATCCTGCTACTACTTCCCTGTTTGTCTATTTTTGAAATGTAAATAGCATTTTGAATGCGACCATTGTTAGACTAAAACCATGGCTTGGTGCTGCTCAAAAACATGGTTCTGAAATCCAAGCAGAGAGCTGGAAAGGTTTGTCACAGATTTTTTTAATTAGTATGTCCAGGGCTTCTACTGTATTTTTAGGTGTCTAGAAATTGTAAATTTGGGATTCTATGAGGGTGCAAAAAAATGAAGTGTTTGTCTGCCACTATCTTCTCTTTTGAGTCAAGTAAATAGATTTGAGTAGCTTGGAAAAAGTCCAAAAACTGAGTGGAGGGTTCAAGAAAAGCTGCGGGAGGGGTAGTAAACATCTCTTTTTATAAACTGGGCTGCATTATCAGTCTGGCTAAAATGTAAATCAGAAGCCTTAAATACTACTGTTGATAGAAAGCAAAAGAGATTAGCTGATAACTAGTCACTGCTGATGATGAGTGGTCTATATTGGGGGGGGGTGGGGGGGTCTTATACTGTGGTGAATGCAAAACAGTCAGTGAGGCTACCGGTAAAGCTCATGAGATGTTAAATCCGGATCTTTGTATATGCTGAAAGGAAAGAAATTGGCATTGGACAAATCAGTATCATTTCATTTGCAAATGTGAGTGATTCAGCAGTAATACTGTTTAGATTACTGGAAAAATGTAGCTTTTTTTTTTTTTTTCCTTCTTATGTCCCTATTTCAACTTCTTGTCTCTTTGTCCTTTTTCTTTGACTGACACATCTTTTAAGGCACACTGGAGAAAAGATTCCATGGTATCTAACTGGCACAGTAAAGGCATTGGGAGTAAATTTTCAGCTGACAGTGTTGAACATTTTCTTAACCGCTGGCGGTGTTATGATGTTGGACTTATAAGTTATTTGTAGGTACGAGCTCAAAATACTTATTTTCCCTTTTTCATTTCCTCTCTCCCCATTGACTTCACAGGCTGGAGATAACTCATTTCAATTATTTTCTCTCTTTTTCAGGTTTAAAAATATAAAAAAATATATATTTATCAACTTCATTTCCATATTAGTCAGTGTCGATTTGGAATTTATACATAGTAACATAGTAGATGACGGCAGATAAAGACCCGAATGGTCCATCCAGTCTGCCCAACCTGATTCAATTTAAAAATTTTTTTTTTTTTTTTCTTCTTAGCTATTTCTGGGCGAGAATCCAAAGCTTTACCCGGTACTGTGCTTGGGTTCCAACTGCCGAAATCTCTGTTAAGACTTACTCCAGCCCATCTACACCCTCCCAGCCATTGAAGCCCTCCCCTGCCCATCCTCCTCCAAACGGCCATACACAGACACAGACCGTACAAGTCTGCCCAGTAACTGGCCTAGTTCAATCTTTAATATTATTTTCTGATTCTAAATCTTCTGTGTTCATCCCACGCTTCTTTGAACGCAGTCACAGTTTTACTCTCCACCACCTCTCTCGGGAGCGCATTCCAGGCATCCACCACCCTCTCCGTAAAGTAGAATTTCCTAACATTGCCCCTGAATCTACCACCCCTCAACCTCAAATTATGTCCTCTGGTTTTACCATTTTCCTTTCTCTGGAAAAGATTTTGTTCTACGTTAATACCCTTTAAGTATTTGAACGTCTGAATCATATCTCCCCTGTCTCTCCTTTCCTCTAGGGTATTTATCCATTCTTATTTGTTGTTCCGTAATCACCTTAAGGCTCACTTATTTAAAAAAGTTTTGAATGTAATTTTTGTTCCATATTGATTAGCTTTAACCTTATGTTATCCGCTTTGAACCTATTTATGGAAGTTGGTGGAGTACAAATACTTACTGGTACCATTAGTGTTACCATTACCATCCCTGAATATCTGAGTTTCTGTGGTTGGCTATCGCTTATGCAATTAACCCCCTCTTTTACGAATGCATAGCGTGGGTTTTAGTGTCGGTGGCGGCGGTAACTGCTCCGATGCTCATATGAGCGTTGGAGCAGTTACCGTCGCTGCCGGTGCTAAAACTTGCGCTATGCATTACTAAAAGAGGGGGGTAAGTGTAATATTCAGCACTTAAGCCCTCTTTTACTAAGCCACCGTAGAGGTTTCTACTGTGGGCTGGAGCGCTAAATGTTCTTTTTTTTTTTTAAATTCGTTATTCATTTTCAACATTTTCAATAAGTGCGATACAAATTAAATACATTTTATATTTAAGACATCACTTAATACTCTTTCAAGAAACAAATCAATCTATATCCCTCGCCCCACCCTATCCCAAAAACTATTATAAATTTTTAATTTAATAATCAAATCTTCAAAAAGCTCATTATGATATACATTTCATATCCATAAGAGATAATAAGCACTAATAAATAAACCCATACATTAATTTTACAAGAATTCAGAGAATCATTTAAAAATAAATCCACCCTCCCTCCCTCCCCCTGGATGTGCACATAATATATAAATAAAAATCAAATCTACAATAGATCAACAAAAGACGTGAATGGACCCTATATATTTACCGCTAAATGTTCTGATGCTGCTCTGATGCACATAGGAATTCTAAGAGCGTTGGAGCATTTAGCGTTCCGGGCCACAGTAGAAACCTCTACTATAGCTTAGTGAAAAAAATTTAAAAAGGGGGGGGGAGGGGTTTAATTACCTAGTGACACCACATAAAGATAGGAATAATTTTTATGCAGTCTTAAATGGCTACTTAACATAGGCTGCTAAATACTAAATATTGGCACGTAACCATAGAAATGCTGATTCAGCTCCAGACCATCCAAAAAATATCCGGCTTTCACTTTAGTGGTCTGTGGGTGATATTCAACAGTACTAACTAGTTAAGTGCTGCTGAATATCAGTAGATCGCCCTTTCCGGTCAGTTAAATAGCTTTAAATGTGGACCCCATAGTACAGTGGTGGGCAACTCCGGTCCTCGAGGGCTGGAATCCAGTCGGGTTTTCAGGATTTCCCCAATGAATATGCATGAGATCTATTTGCATGCACTGCTTTCAATGCATATTCATTGGGGAAATCCTGAAATCCCAACTGGATTCCAGCCCTCGAGGACCGGAGTTGCCCACCCCAGCCATAGTAGCTCTAGATCAGGGGTGTCAAAGTCCCTCCTCGAGGGCAACAATCCAGTAGGGTTTTCAGGATTTCCCCAATAAATAAGCATGAGATCTATTAGCATACAATGAAAGCAGCATATGCAAATAGATCTCATGCATATTCATTGGGGAAATCCGAAAAAATCGACTGGATTGCAGCCCTCAAGGATTGGCTTTGACACCCCTGCTCTAGATTAAAGCCTTAAATGTTATTAGGTGGCTGAAGTTAGCCAGTCACATTCTTGGCTGGCCCAGGGCTGGGTTTAAACTGGGCAAGAAAAGTTAGACAGCTAGCACAGATTTTCAGCATTAGGCACCCAAGTTGACGAGACAAATCTAGAAACAATAATAGGTCTAAATCTAGGAACATCTACCCTCTAACCTACTAAAAGGAATATGTCATATGGGAGTCTTCTAGCCCTCTGTGGAATTGCCCTCCTTTCTACGTTTTAAGTAAATTGTGTGAGTGTGTTGGTGGAATGGGGTAGAGAGAGGAAGGGAGCAAGCCCTGTGCAGGAGCCTTCCTGTCTCCTAGACTCAGATAAATGTTGTAGAGGATACTTTCTAGATCTTTCCTCCATCTTGACTTTAAGAATCTGTTGCACAAAGGAGATTTTGACAGCCCATCCTGCAATCCTTTTTGGCTTCACCAACCCCCATAGATCCTTCAGACCCTATTCAATTTAAGTTGTGAGGAGATGCTCACAGGTGTTCTGACAGGAAGGTCAGGAAGGAGGCTTTAATCCAGGAAGGAGAGTGAATCCCTTGGAGAACTGCTAACTCCTTGCACAATGTTTGTATTCATTTACAAAAGCAGCACACTACTTAATAATATAAAATACTCCTATAAAAACTTTCTACAGTCAAAATGACAATCATGATTCATTGCAATTTTAAATACAATGTAAAAGCACCATGAAAATAAAATAAGCAGCATACAGTCATCTTGGCTACCATTAAAATTCTAAATTAATTGGGGCTCTTCTTACTAAGATGTGCTTGCATTTTTAGTGCGCCGCATTGCCGCGTGCGTTAACCCCACGCTATGCACCAAGAACTAACGCCAGCTCAATGGTGGCATTAGCGTCTAGTGCGCGTGCTAAAACTGCTAGCGCAGCTTAGTAAAAGGAGCCCTTAGAGTTAGGAATATCACCCACAGAGCGGAATCCTCACAGATTGGTAGGTGCCCAATCTAAGTGCCTACCTGTAGGCATCTTATATAGAATGAGGGCCAGAGCCCATCTTAATAACTCTAAAAGCTACCAGGCTTCAAATGCAATAGGAGTAAAATCACAGACTAGAACAGGCCTTGATGGGAAGAGAACTGGCAGCCCCCATTCTCAAAATATTATTGAAAAAAAAAAAAGGAGGGATGACAGCGGGAGCCTAGCTATACATAGAGCACTGAACATCTGGGACTAATTTTTCTGATGCTGGTTCCCAGGGCTTATGTAGGTCCTGATGGTATATAAGCTGGGACCTGCATAACTTTTGAGGGATTTAAAAAAAAAACACCCTGATCCCCCTCCCCAACCTAACTCTTGGTCCCTTCAAAAATGAATCGTTGACTATACTTCTAAGAAGCCTTTTTGCCTGGCTTTGCTAACAGACATATGTGGGCATGGCAGGGATGGGGGCGGGGTTTGGCATGGGGGGAGGAGCTGATAGCAGAAGGGAGTTGGATCCATCCTGCCATATTTAAGTTCAGCATTGGGGGGGGGGAACGTCTGGTGGCAGGAGGGAGTGGGCATTCCTCTTGCCATATTTAAGTTTGGTGGGGGGGGGGGAGAGTTGAAGGGAGCATCTGGTGGCAGGAGGGAGTGGGTAAAATACATTTAACGGCTTTAGTAGAAGTAACTGTGAACAATTGAACATATAACTTTTCCACATAGTCCCCATGCAAGATGACGCATTTGTTGTATTGTTCAACTAGCTTCTGCATTTCTGCAGAGAAGTTTTTCGGCTGCTCCCCAAACCAGGTGAGCACCACTTCCTTTGCTTCCTCATCCGAAGTGAATCTGCAACCTCGCGGCATCTCCAAAGTGGACCAAAGATGTGATAATCACTGTTGCCCTGTCTCTTCTGTTGCTGCTGCTGTATGAGGACGTTCATTGTCATGGTGCAGCAAGACTGTTTTGGACAATATTCCTCTTCTTTTGCTGCGAATAGCAGGTTTAAGTTCATTTTGCAGCAACGCACAGTAATGTTCACAGTTTGCTCGTGCTATGTCCATACATATATCCTACAGTGAATTTCCACTCCCTCTGCCCAAAGAAAGTGCACTACTGCAAGTTGTTCTTTGATGGTGCAACCTTGCAATGGAGCATCCATGTTTCTGATGTCGTGGTTGCCACACGACTATAGCCTGACCGCTGCACTATCCAACAGGCAATGTACAAATACATATGTTGCATTTTGACAGCTTTGTTCCAATTATCATGTAATTTAACAATTGTCTTTATTTTTTGATTTGCCCTTGTATGTAAAAGTAAATTCCACTCTTCATGGGAGCTTTTTTCAAGGTTCTAAATTGACTAAATTGTGGTTAATCATCATTATTGCATCAGGTCATTTTGGTAGCATCAATTAAATCCCTCTTACAGTTTTTATATGGTCACAGAGCTGTAATCTTTTTCTCTCACTGGTATCTGCATAGCTTAATGCTTCGCCAATATAGAGAGAGGTAAGGGGGACTACCTTGATCCTCAACAAAATGTTGTATACCAAAGTGAGGTGTGGCTATTTGCAGGCACTTTTGGGAATGAGGAGAGGTATAGATGCAGACAGTGTCCACCCAGGATATGCATGAGAATAGGGTTACCAGATTTTCCCAAAGGAGCAATACAATACTCCTCTCTACTCTAACTAGTGGGTACTAGAGTCATACTACAATCATGGAGGCTTTTGAATTTATGCTTGTTGATATTACACAGAAGCATTGAATAGTAGATAAATCATTTTCACAAATAGATTATATATTTGTTTCAGATCATTTTGTGCAGCAGGTTACAAAGGCCCCCATAGATCCAATCATTTTGTCAGACCATGGTGGAATTTGGATTGAATTTAAAATTGATGAACAAGATTGTAGTTAGACCTGTTTGGAGATTCAATAATACATTGTTTGCAGATTCTAACTTTATTGAGGAATTTCAATTAAAAATTACTGAATATTTTCAACTCAATGCCTCAGATGAAATCTCTTTAGAAACATTATGGAATGCTTTTAAAGCTGCTATGAGAGGACAAGTAATCTCATATTCGGCACACATTAGAAGACAACTCAAAAAGGAATTTTCTAATTTGGAGCAAAATATTAAAGAGTTGGAGTCACAATTGGCATTGAAATGGGTACTATGGCAGACTCTTTAATTATAGTTTTGCTGAAGCTAAATAAAGATCCTATGTTGGTTTCAAATTACAGGCCTATTTCTTTGATTAATGTAGATGGAAAACTTTTGATGAAGTTATTAGCTTTACACTTGGCCAAGGCTCTCCCTTATATTATCAGTATGCACCAAACGGGATTCATTGCTCAAAGACATTCTTCAAACAACAGCAGACTGGCTTTTCACATGTTAAATTTAACAAAAGCCATGGAAGATACAGCCTTCTCTGTATCCTTGGATAATTTATCTTATTATTAAAAACTAGTGTTTAAGCCCATTATATTAACAGGTGCTAGTAAAGCCTCCTTCCCTCACATGTCCCCTATTTTCAGCCCCAGCTCCAGCTCCAAACCCATTTTTACCCCCCAGCTCCCTTCTCCCATATTTTCCCTTTCAGCCCAAGCCCCCTTTTCTCACCAACAGCATTTCCCCCTACCCCACTTCCTTGTGCAGTAGAAGCAGAATACCTTCCCCCTCCATTTCCATGTGCAGCACCAGCATTACCCTCCCCCACCCCACTTCCCTGTGCAGCAGCACCTCTTCTGTGCTCCCCCTGTCCCTCTTTCCTGCTCTCCCGGTCCAGCAGCACCTCTTCTCTGCTCCCACTGTCCCTCTTCCCTGCTCCCTCGGTCCAGTAGAACCTCTTCCCTGCTCCCCCGGTCCAGCAGCACCTCTTCCCTGCTCCCACTATCTCTCTTCCCTGCTCCCCGGTCCAGCAGCACCTCTTCCCTGCTCCCCCTGTCCCTCTTCCCTGTCCTTCCGGTCCAGCAGCACCTCTTCCCTGCTCCCCCAGTCCCACTTCTGTGCTCCCCCACTCCAACAGTACCTCTTCCCTGCTTCCCCTGTCCCTCTTCCCTGCTCCCCTGGTCCAGCAGCACCCCTTACCTGCTCCCCCAGGTTCTGCTCCCCCTGTCCATCTTCCTTGATCCCCCGGTCCAGCAGCACCTCTTCCCTGCTCCCCCTGTCCCTCTTCCCTGCTCTTCCGGTCCAGCAGCACCTCTTCCCTGTTCCCCCGGTCCCACTTCCGTGCTCCCCTAGTCCAGCAGCACCTCTTCCCTGCTCCTCCTGTCCCTCTTCCTTGCTCCCCCACTCCAACAGCACCTCTTCCCTGCTCCCCCTGTCCCTTTCACCTGCTCCCCCAGTCCAGCAGCATCCCTTATCTGCTCCCCCAGGTTCTGCTCCCCCGTCCCTCTTCCTTGCTCCCCTGGTCCAGCAGCTCCTCTTCCCTTCTCCCCCGGTCCAGCAGCATCTCTTCCCTGCTCCCCCCGTCCCTCTTCCCTGCTCTCCCGGTCCAGCAGCACCTCTTCACTGCTCCCCTTGTCCCTCTTCCCTGCTTCCCTGGTCCAGCAGCACCCTTTACCTGCTCCCCCGGTCCAGCATGGTCGTTTGCAGCCTGGTGAGGATCGCGGCCAGCTTTTGTGAACCTCGCAGGCCGCTCTGCATCTCAATAGCAATTTCCTTTTGACGCAATCACGTACGTCTGAGGAAACATGCTACCGAGGTGCTGTGCGGCCTGCGAAGTTTGCTACAGCCGGCCGCAATCCTCACCAGGCTCCTTTGAAGGTGTCAGCAGCGATTGTTGAGTGAGGGCTGGAGGGGGGAAGCTCCGGAGTGTTCCCTGCTGCCGTGTTCTATAATAGAATTTGATCAGGGAACAGAAAACATGGCGGCAGGGATCATGAAACCCAAAGTGCAGATGCGCGCTTAGGGTTTATTATTATTAATAGAACAAAAAAAAGGATAAAAAAAAAAAAAAAGATATATCAATAAACCAAGGAGAGAGGGTTTTTTGTTTTTCTGACTAATGATGGCTCCATGTATGTGAGCAGTACATGAATGCTAATAAGCTCTACGGACTGTCTCACTGAGCTCTTGAAGTCTTTTCCTCCTCTCCTATATGTAACTCCCATTTAATTTGTAACTGTTTCTTTGACTTTGTTGTAACTTCGACTGGAAGAGTTACATATAAAGATACATTTTTTTCTGGGAGCTTTATAGCTACATACCCCTATTTATCTAAGATCTTAACTTGTTCAGCCTTGATGTAGGGGTTTGTTAGGGGAAAACTCTATTCTGTTCATGGCTTTGGAAAGATCTGTAGGACCTCAAATTAATTCTATTCGCTATCCCCCCTGCTGCATGGATATTAGGTGGGCGAACCTATGTTTAACTTATAAATATGAGAAAATGAATACTGACATGCTGGGGCATAATAAGATATTCAAATTAGTTTGGGGGTCCATTGACGTCTTTTGTAGATTTGCTATAGTTGTCCTTTATCTTTATCTTTATTTTCCGTTGTTTTTCACTCACACTTCCGGGGGAGGGGGGGAGCGGGACGAGGGTATATCTTTTGTTTTGGTATTATTCCTGATGGTAATGATGGATGGGGGAGGGAATTTTTATCTTTTGTATAGATACTGATTGATTATAAGTGCTTGGTTGATTATCATTATTTGTATATAAATAGTATTGCATTTTTTGTTGGCATTAAAAACGAAATAAAGTTCAGATGAACATGTTAACGTCACTATTCATATGGAGGCTAATGTTACCTACATTTGCAGCTCTCTCCCTCTCCCTACCACCAGAAGAGGGTTGGTCAAAGTTATGGCTGTGTGTATACCTTTTAAGAGGTTAGTGTCCTAGTTTCATGGCATGATCGTGTATCTAATGGCTTGGTCGTGTACTGGTTCTGTCCAATCGATTAAGATAATGGATGCAGATACCATGAATGCTGAAAGACAGCATAACAATAGTAACACTGCAAAATCCAACTATCCCTCATCTTCCACAAACCTCCCCAGATTTTCTCCAACGCAGGAACCGCACTGACCTTAGCATGGACAGAGTAACTCTGAGCCTTGTGCTTCGGAAAAGAGATTTCTAGAGGTTGCAGGGGTAGAAAATGACCCCGATCAAGGTCTTTGGTTCAGTGTCAGGTCAAAAGCGCGCCAGGACAAAGGCGCGCGCAGACAATTGAGCGCAGCGTGGAGGTGCGCGCCGCACAAAATCACTGTTTTTATGGCTATGATGGGGGGGGATTGGGGGGAACCCCCCCACTTTACTTAATAGAGATCGTACCACGTTGTGGGGGCGTTGTGGGGGTGTGTGGGGTTGTAACCCCCCACATTTTACTGAAAACTTAACTTTTTCCCTGTTTTTAGGGAAAAAGTTAAGTTTACAGTAAAATGTGGAGAGTTACAACCCCCCAAACCCACCACAACGCTGGCACGATCTCTATTAAATAAACTGGGGGAGCTCCCCAACAAACCCCCCCGTCGGAGCCCCTAAAAACTGTAATTTTCTTCAGCGCGCGCCTCCGTCTTGCGCTCAGTTGTCGGCGCATGCCTTTGTCTTTCGCCGACTTGTCTATGAACCCTTTGGTTCATTTGTGGTTTGACACTGTCTGGGACATAGGTCTGAAACTGGCTGAAAACCAGCTTGTTCTAGGAAGGGCGTCAGTAAATGGACAGCAGACCACCTCCCCCCTTTTCCAATAACATGCAAAGAGTGTTTATTGGACCTATACACTTGGCAAGTAGATCACTTGAAGCAAAGTTAGAAAACATAGTGCCTTTATTGGCTAAATAAGAGTGAAGAAAAAGAAGCCGCGTACAAGCAAGATACTTTGTTGGAAAGAAGGATCACTGAAATGACATAGAGAAACCATGCAGTGGAGACCTGGAAGTTCTGCACCAGGCCAATACAGGACTTCCGCAGCTGGAAGTAGGTGAGCTAAAACATTTTGGGGGGTAATTGTCAATTCTGGTCTCCTTATCTCAAGAAAGATATAGTGGCACTAGAAAAGGTTCGAAGAAGAGCGCCCAAGATGGTAGAGGGGATGAAACTCCTCTCGCATGAGGAAAGACTAAAATGGTTAGGGCTCTTCAGCTTGGAAAAGAGATGGCTGAGGGAAGCTATGACTGAAGTCTACAAAATCCAGAGTGGAGTAGAACGGGTACAAGTGGATTGATTTTTCACTCTGTCAAAAATTACAAAGACTAGGGGACACTCGATGAAGTTACAGGGAAATACTTTTAAAACCAATTGGAGGATTTTTTTTTCCACTCAGAGAATAGTTAAGCTCTGGAACGCATTGCCAGAGGTGTTGGTAAAGATTTGGACAAGTTCCTGGAGGAAAAGTCCATAGTCTGTTATTGATAAAGACAGGGGGAAGCCACTGCTTGCCCTGTATTGATAGCATGGAATATTGCTTCACCTTGGGTTTTGGCCAGGTACTAGTGACCTGGATTGGCCACCTTGAGAATGGGCAACTGGGCTTGATGGACTATTGGCCTGACCCAGCAAGGCTATTCTTATGTTCTTAAGGATATTACAATTTAATTTACAGAAAACTATTATGTACATCTCTTTTCTAATACACAGTATTTTGTCCATGAGAGTATTAGTACAAAAGTTAGATCAATAAACAAATAAATATATACCAAATTCTAATTTATTATAATCTTACTAATTTGTAACAAATACATTTCCTGATAGCCAAAGACAAACCAGATTGTTCATTTTATAAGATGCTACATAATGGCAGTTTCCATAGTTACAACCCTGTTCCACCTGAGTTTTCCAGAACAATCTGATGTTGAGAAACGCAAGTCTGAGAATACTGTATCTGTTATCAGTTTGGCAGATTTCTATGATTCCTTTGAGCTTTCAGAACTTGTCTTAAGTTAAGTTACACCATCACAAACCTTTACTAGCAAAAACCTATAGGGATTTCCCCATATTATTCCTTCAACTCCATGTGTAAGTCATTCATTGCAATTATCTAGGAATATATATATATATATTTATGTTTAAAAATATTGTGTGCTTGTTGTCCAAGTACGATTATAAAAATGTACGGTGTTTACATTGTGTGAGTCAGGAAACCAAATGAATGTGGAAACTTGAGAGTGGAATTGTCAACAATGAATCCATGGGAAAATTTAGAAAGTCAGAACCACTAGAGATTTCTTAAGTTCTCACAATAATTCTGCTTGTATTCTGTAATTAGAAGATAGATTAGGTCAATCTCTTTTGGGAAATAAAGAGTAACATGTATATGTTCTAACAGAAACCTAGTGAATGAAAATAATATTAGAGTTAAGTTCAGAAGTTATAGTAACATTTGGCCAGATGTCTAGTTTTCCTTCAATTATAGTAAGGTTTCATCTCACATTATAAGAAATAAGAAAACTGGGTGCTACTTTCCTGCTATCTTATCCCTGCAAATGTGTAGTTAAATATTTGAGTATAAGATATGTGTTCTTCCTCCCTGAACATCTAAGATATTTTTTGGACCTTAAGAAGTTGACCGGTGGTTCCAGATGAGAAATAATTTATAGAAGCTGAAGGTTAGAACGTCTAAGCCTTTTCCTGAAATTTAATGTAAAAATTCTCCTTTAATTTCTAGTTCCTCTCTCCTATAGGGATAGTGGTCTAAGGAAGAGATTTTTTTTTTCTCCTGAAAGTTTATTGAGTTCTTGAAAAATACAAGAGAGTATAAAACTTAACATTAATGAAATTCACATTACTACAATGCAGGAATCAATACAGAACAAGAGGGCATCCGCTGAAAATCAGGGGTGGGAAATTTCATGGCGACACCAGAAAGTTCTTCACCGAAAGGGTGGTCGATCATTGCAATGAACTTCCACTTCAGATGATTGAGGCTAGCAACATGTCAGATTTTAAAAGGAAATGGGATACACATGTGGTATCTCTAGGAGGGGTAAAATCAAGGGGATGGGTCATTAGAGTGGGCAGACTTGATGGGCTATGGCCCTTTTCTGCCGTCATCTTCTATGTTTCTATATTTGTTTATATGCTTACATTCAATGCAAGAGAACATAGAGAATTAATATAAATTGAGATATCAGCATGAAACACTGCTGGGCAGTGATTGCAAGTATACCTGCAAAGGCCAGTGTTTATTGAAAAAGACTGTGGTTCCAAATTTTTTGGCAAGAACCAATTCATATGTATAGTATTGTAAGACTGCCACCAATGGTGTGATAAAAGAGAGTTGGCTGACTTCCAATTTAAAAGAATTAACTTAAGAGCTATGGAACATAAGAGCATAAGAATTGCCACTGCTAATTCAGACCAGTGGTCCATCGTGCCCAGCAGCCAACTCACGAGGCGGCCCTCTGGTCAAAGACCTGCGCCCTAACTGAGACCAGCCCTACCTGCGTACATTCCGGTTCTGCAGAAACTTGTCTAACTTTGTCTTGAATCCCTGGAGGGTGTTTTCCCCTATGACAGACTCCGGAAGAGCATTCTAGTTTCCTACCACTCTCTGGGTGAAGAAGAACTTCTTTATGTTCATACGGAATCTATCCCCTTTCAATTTTAGAGAGTTCCCTCTCGTTCTCCCTACCTTGGAGAGGGTAAACAACCTGCCCTTATCTACTAAGTCTATTCCCTTCAGTACTTTGAATGTTTCGATCATGTCCCCTCTCAATCTCCTCTGCTTGAAGGAGAAGAGGCCCAGTTTCTCTAATCTTTCACTGTACAACTCCTCCAGCCCCTTAACCATCTTAGTCGCTCTTCTCTGGACCCTTTTGAATAGTACTGTGTCCTGGAGAGAAGAATATCAAGAGGTTTAGTGTAATCATCAGTTAGAAACATTCCTGAAGCATGAGATTTAAATATTACTATAGAAAGAGAGATGTCTGATTGGATATTAAGGGGCTCAGAATAATAATAAAAAGAAAATGTTCAAAAAGAAGGCCTAAATTGGTACTTGGATGATCAAAAAGACAGATCATCCAAGTACTGATAATCAAAGCTGGTTTTAAACATATCTAAAACCAGCTTAGGCCTTTATCCTGCTTCTGAATGCCTAGAGTGAAAAGAAGCATTTTTAGAGGAGGGGAAAGGGCGGGAGGTGGGCTGACCTAGACTTAGTCGTACTGCAAGTATAACCAAAACTTTAACGAGATTGCCCAGTTGGAACTTATGCGTTTTGACTTAGACCAAACAGCTCAGCAGCCCCGGCAACCTGCCCAACCCGCACCTCAACAATTACAGCAGGAGAGATGCCTAATCTCTCATGCTGCAATCATGATCCCCCCCTGAACTGCCATGAAGCGCGGCAGGAGAGATGCCCAATCTCTCCTACCGGCACCGAAACTCTCCCGTGACTACTGGCAGGAGGGAGCCCAAGCCTTCCTGCTGGCACCCTAACCCTCCCAACAATACCGGCAGGAGGGAGCCCAAGCCCTCCTGCAGAGGTGCAGGCCCCCCAAACCCCACCCCCTGACAATACCAGCAGGAGGGAGCCCAAACCCTCCTGCCAGAAGGCGATCCCTCACCCCCACCCCCTCAAATATGGGCTGGAGGGATCCCAGGCCCTCCCATCCATGGCAAACCCCTGTGGCTCTCTCAATCACCCCCAAATCCCCAATCACCCTCAAACCCCCAAATGGCCCCACTAACCCCCCAAAACCCCCCTCAACTTAACGTTGGCCGGCCAGCCAGGTTCCAAGCCTGGCAGCAGGCCGGCCCACCATCCTCCGAATGGTGGATCTAGGGCCTGATTGGGCTAGGTGCCTAAGGCTCCACCTATAGGAGGGGTCTTAGGCACCTGGGCCAACTGGAATTGGCCCGGTTGCTTTAGGCCCCTTATGTAGGCTAAGCCTTAGGCACACGGGGCCAACCCATCCCATGTGCCTAAGGCCCCGCCCACAGGATGGGCCTAAGGCAACTGGGCCAATTCCGGTTGGCCCAGGCGCCTAAGGTCCCTCCTATGGGTGGGGCCTTAGGTACCTGACCCAATCAGGCCCTAAGCCTGCCATTTGGAGGTTGGCGGGCCTGTAGGCCAGCCGGGCTTAGGACCTGGCAGGCCAATGTTAAGGTAAGTTGGGAGGGGTTAGGGAATTAGGAGGGTTAGGAGAGGCCGTTTGTGGGTTTGGGGGTAATCAAGAGTTCAGGGGGGCAATCAGGGGGTTAGGTGGTACGCACTTATTTGAGGGGGGAATCTGAGGGTGGGGGCCTGTGCTTCAGCAGAAGGGCTTGGGCTCCCTCCTGCCAGTATTGTCAGGAGGGTTGGGGTTCTGGCAGGAGAGCTTGGGTATCTCTCCTGCCGTGGTTCGTGGAAGTTCGGGGGGGGGGGGGTTGGATTGCAATTGTGGCAAGAGAGATTAGACATCTCTCTTGCTGTGATCGTTGTGCTGGGGGGGGGGGGGGATTCTGTAACCGGTGTTGTTTTTGACAGAATCCAGATTACAGAATCCAGATTTTAAGTGAAGGAATGGCCCCTACTTCGCCTAAAAGGTCTTGTTTTGGGTGTTTAGGACTTGCACAATTTTTTGCTTGATAATGTGTTTTAAGGTTAGATGCAATGGTGGTCTGAGCAATTAAACTGCTGAATGTAGTGGTAGGTCTTTCTCAAAAAAGCCCTCATTTTGGATGGTTTTTTTGAGAATGGACATTTTTCCTGCTTTTACTTTCAGTGTTTAGGGGCTTAGGCCAAAAGGGAACTTAGATGTTTTTTTTAAATTATGCCCCTCCACGGATTTTCATTATAATACCCCAAACTTCTTTTCAGTATTGTAATACATAAGGACAGTCATATATCATATGAAGTAAGGAGCCAACATCTTGTCCACGGTTCCAACAATCATTAGACGGTATTTATTCTTTTATCATTTTCTTTTTTCTTAATGTTTTCATGATGGAATTTACTCTGTTGTTGTAACTTATAATGATTTAATAAATGCACACAAAAAAAAATTATAGTAAGGTTATCAAACTTCCAAGCTTTGGCTTAAACATTTTCTTTCTTTTAATAGGTCCTTCATAGTACATCTGTTTGCTTTAGAATTACCTTTTTCTAGTACCATCATCAAAGTTCCTGACTATTCAGTGCCGGGATTATCTCATTTTTTCCAGAATTTTTGTTTTCAGATGCAGTTTGTATGGGGTGCGTCGACATACAATCTTTGCACTCAGACTTGTAGTCTAACAGCTGGCACACCTCCCTGCGCATATCAGAATAAGGAAGCATGCAGAGGGCAATTTCACATTGCTGCACAGTCTGTGGGTACTTTTTACTTTGAAAACATGGGAACCAACTTTCAGAATTAATTTATTTTTTGCAATTATTGATTTAAAGTGAAGTACGCCACAAAGATACACCAGGAATGAGAAACAATAAGAACTCTATTTACAGTTGTAAAACACGTGTGGAGTTCTTATTGTTTCTCATTCCTGGTGTTTTACAACTGTAAACAGCCCCCTATTTACAGTATTTATAGACTGCAAATCTAACACCTCTAAGCAGCTTACAAAAAAAATAAATAAAACATTCACAACATTGCATTTGCAAAGGAGAGCCCGAGAGTCTCGTCTCAATGGGCGGCTGTAACGCGGGGATGGAGGGCCCGCGCAGCCTCCCATGGAAATGAGCGCTCTGCGCGAGGGTGGGGGTAAGAGGCAGGAGGCAGCTTAGTGATAGGCAGGGTTTTTTCCCGCCGCGGGGCTGCCTCCTGATAGGTGAGGCGAGCGTCTAACGGAGGGGGCGGAGTTTATAAAGCCAGGACCTCGGAGGACTTGGCGTCTTCCTGGGTCCTCCGAGGCAGCTTTTCCTGCCCACCCTCCCGCCCCATATTTGTCTGGTTTGGGAGGTAGCAGAGTTTCGTTTGGCGGTTATCCCGAGCTACGGTATGGTGGAGCTCATCAGGAGATGAGCGGGGGGGGGGGGGGGGGGGGGGGGGGGGGGGGGTGGGCGCCCGGCAGGGAGCCATGCCCGGGTTCTGGTACTCTGGTTAAAGGGGCATGTTCTTATTTACCCAATGTATGGTGGACACCTGGAATGCGCTTCCAGAGGACGTAATAGGGCAAAGTAAGATACTGGGGTTCAAGAAAGGATTGGACAATTTCCTGCTGAAAAAGGGGATAGAGGGGTATGGATAGAGGATTACTGCACAGGTCCTGGACCTGTTGGGCCGCCGCATGAGCAGACTGCTGGGCACGATGGACCTCAGGTCTGACCCAGCAGAGGCATTGCTTATGTTCTTATTATATATTTTATTAACACTTGTTACATCAATAACAAAAATCAGGAAAAGCAGAAAAAAAAACATTTGAAGGAAACAACTTAAAATTCAAAGTTAAAACTTATGCCAAGTCCACATTAGCAAGGGCTGCTCAATACAAAAAGTAAAACATGTATCCCATGAATGATCTTATTCATCCAGTCCTTTACACTTAAGTTCTACTTCTTTCTACAAAGGAAGATATTGCAGATTCTGTGGTCATCCCTATTAACCTATCATTTGAGAAAGATGATATGCCTGGTGCATTGAAAAAAAGGTTTGCTCATCCATTCTTAGCAAAATGAAAAACTTGATAGCCAGCATCCTGACAATTTTCAGCCACTTTATTTGTTCCTTTTTCTGGCAAAGGTGATAGAAAATCTAATGCTGAAGGAGCTGGAAGATTGTGTTGATATAAATGAAAGTTTAGACGTGGCAGCCACCTTCAATACCATCAGTGCTAATAGGGGGGATTTCTTTCTCCTAAATCAGATATTCATTCAAGTGACCTGCATTGCTGGGAAACAAAACCATTTAGGGCAGGATGCATAAAGCTCTGACAATCTGGTAAAAAAATATCGGGTTGGTTTTGATTGTCCTGGGCATGCTCAGCACAAATAGCATGCAAATCATATGCATGTTATTTGTGTTGAGTAGCCCAGTAAAAGGGGAAGGAACTGTGCCCTGCGCCTGAGCAAAAGAGCTAAGCAGTAGGCACAAATCTTCTGCACAGAACCAGTACATTTCCTGATCGCCGGAGCTCATAAGCAATTTATTTTTGTGTCTTTTTTTTGTTTCACACACAATATGGACACAGCTGTTGTGTGAATGTGTGTCCCGTGTCTAACAGCTCTGACCATAGGCGCGGGATGTACATGCGCAACAGATGCGCAAACATCTATTGGCAGCTCCAGACCTGCCGAAAAATTTTGCCTGGTAAGATGTGGATGTTCCCTTCTGTGCATTACAAGGAATGCTCGTTTTAATACTAATGAGCTCAATCCAAAGCATTTGCATAGGGTTCTCGGTGGCTGCTGGTGCAATTAATAGAAACCCATAAGAATCATTTGGAGTATTAGAGGCTGAGCTGCCTTGCAAGTAAGACTGGCTACAACCGCTGACTTCCACAGAACGCTTTTAAGTGTCTCCCTCTTAGTGTACAGACTAGCGGTATGAGTCACTGATCTTCAGGTTCTGAAACTCCTCAAACAAATGTTTGAGGAGATAAAATGTCTTCATTAAAGTAAAAGAGGCAAACCAATAAGGTATGGACTTTTCTTCCTCTATCAATCTGCTTTTACCACTCTCCATAGTGAGAGATTAGTTTATGATTTAAATATCAAACATCATAAGAACATAAGAATTTGCCTCCGCTGGGTCAGACCAGAGGTCCATCCCGCCCAGCGGTCCGCTCTCGCGGCGGCCCTCCAGGCCCATCACCTGTGCAATGGGCCTTGACTATTCCTATAACCTACCTCAACTCCTATCTGTACCCCTCAATCCCCTTATCCTCTAGGAACCTATCCAAACCCTCTTTGAAGCCCTGTAACGTGCTCTGACCTATCACGGCTTCCGGAAGCGCGTTCCATGTGTCCACCACCCTCTGGGTGAAAAAGAACTTCCTAGCATTTGTTCTAAATTTGCCCCCTTTTAATTTCTCCGAGTGCCCCCTTGTACTTGTGGTTCCCCACAGTGTGAAGAATCTGTCCCTGTCTACCTTTTCTATGCCCTTCAGGATTTTGAAGGTTTCTATCATGTCTCCTCTAAGTCTCTGCTTTTCCAGGGAGAATAGCCCCAGCTTTTTCAGCCTGTCAGCATATGAGAAGTTTTCCATGCCCATTAAACTTTAGACATTCTGCAGGCATGCACTAATCTGCTCATTGTTCTTCATTTGCATGCCCTTTACCATATTTACAAAGGCAACTGTGATGACATTTATCATAGCTAGGATTGCCCCAATTATTGTGTGTTAGGTCATAGATCAGAATACCTGTTGCTCATTAGACACTTTCATAGTGCAATAAATGCCTTATTGCACTACAATATCTATCCCAAAGTAGCAAAATTGGAATTTGTCCAAAGAACATTACCAGCCTCTTCTTTCTGTGAGAAGTATGGAAGTGATGGACCTGCTCACTTTCTTTCCCTAGGCTAGGTAAAGCCACGTCTTTTTTTGGACTGATGGTGAAGAATAACTTTGTGCCTTTTTATGGCTCTTGAACATTTTGTTTGTGCTGGCAAGATGCAGTTTTCTGATGCTTTCTGTCTCTACCAAGTCAGTTCCAGTTTCTCTTTTTTTTTTTTTTTTTGGTTTTTCTGTCTTCTGCATTTCGTTCTCTCTCTCCTCCACCCCTATGTACAACATGTCTCTCTCTCTCTCATTCACTGTTCATCATCTCTTTCACATTCCCTCCCTTGCTGCAAAGGGAGTGGGAAAGGAGAGAGAGAGAAGGAGATCCAGGGCATAACTCCCCTACCCTTGCTACTGCCAAAGCCAACATTTCTCCTTCTCTCATCCCCTGGCTTCTAATCTGTACAGCATCTTTTGTTCCTCCCTATCAGCCCTATGCCCAACATTTCTCCTTCTATCAGCCCTCTCCAACCCCATGCTGCATCTCTTCCTCCCTTCCCTCCACCACCATGTTCAACATTCATTCCTCTTGTATCCCTCTCCATCTGTCCCACGCTCCCCTCTTCCCACAACATCCAATATTTCTCCCTCCCTCCTCTCCACCACTATCATGTGCAACAATTCTCCCTCTTTCTTCCTTTCCCCATATATACCGTCTCTTTCCCTCCCACTCCATGCACCTATGTCCAACAGTTTTCCTTTTCTATTCCATCCCCCATCAATAGCATCTCAAGTTTCAAGTTTATTGGTGCTTGACATACTGCTTATAATAACCTAAGCGGTTTACCCCAACCATGCAGCATCTTTTAGTCCCTCTCTTCCTAACCCCTTAGCCATGCAGCATCTGTCCTTCCCAACCTCCTCCCAACTCCCAGCAGTATCCTGTGGCATGACCTCTCTCTCCAACTCCCAACTCCCCCACCAACCTCCTTCCTGGCTGCCGTAATTTTAAATCTTTGGGCAGCAAGAACAAAGTGAGTCTGCTGCCATTGTCCTGCTCCAGAAATCTTCATTCTGCAGCAACTTCCTGTTCCCACATAGGCAGGAAACTATGGAATAATGGGTTCTGGTGCAGACCGATGGCAGCAGGCTCACCTCATTGCCGCGGTTGGCTGCGCGAACATTTAAAATTACAATGGCCAGGGAGGAGGTAGGTAGGGGAGTCAGGAGAGCCATAACTGACTTTTCTGACCTCCTACCATCAAATTTGGGGAGGCCATGGCCTCTGTGGTCCCCCGTTCCAACACCTATGGGTCTGGATACATGCTCATATGAAACAGGCAGCAATCTCTTCAGTCCCATCAATCCAGACTGCAGTCAAGCCACTAGTCAGAGCTATACACGTATGCCAGATCCCCCCCCCCCAAATGTTTAACTTTTGCTTTTATTCTTTTCTATCCTATTTTTAAATGGAGTTCCTTTCTTAATGTGTATTATATATTGTACACCGCATGGCACAGATATTTTGCACACATGCACATCCCTCATGCCTTTTTTTTTTTTGGGGGGGGGGAAGAGAGAAAGGGTACAGAATGTTTAGGGGGGCACCTGGCATGGGAATGGGCATCCCTCCTGCCATATTGCTTCCATGGGGGGGAGCCACATTAGCAGGAGGGAGTGGGCATACCTCCTGCTGCATCACTGCCTCGGGGGGAGGAGTCGCATTGGCAGGAGGCATCCCTCATGTCATTTTCGCTGCCATATGTGTGTGTGTGTGGGGGGGGGGGGGGTCACTGTGCCTAACAGCAGTGACAGGAGGCTGCTTCCCCTGTCACTGCTGTTAGGACTCTGTGCATGTGTCAATTGCTCACTGCATTGGTAGTGCATTGATTGCTAGTTCAGAATCAGCCAACAGCGATCCAGTCGGAACTACTATCTTTAGTGCATGCAGACCCTAATGATTTGGGTCCCCTTTAAAATATATATATCTTAAATGAAGAGTATGCTTTAATCTATTCTTTGTGTAAAGTAAATATGTTGACAGTAAGTCACCAAAATGTTTACACCAGATGCTGTGTAGTACTACCTGATTTTCTTTGTTTCCAGTCAAATGTCGAGGACTGAAAGTGACTAAATCTCTGCCATTTTATTAATTCTTTGGTGCCTCATATCAGCTCATTAACCTGCATGAAGACTTCAGCAGTACAGTGCAGGGCTCTGGGTTTTACTAGTGACTTGAGAATTTACAGAATGACATTTTATTTTATTTAAAAACCCACAAAACAAAAATCAACACTGTGTGCAGCCTGCTGGGTTCAGAAGTACAGATGTTTAAACAGTAATTATTTTCAAAGCAGAAAGTTAATTATTAGAGCCTTCGCTGCTAAACCACAAATGCATCTGCCTCTGCAGAATGAAAACTTGATTACTTTCTGTCCAACTGAATATTTGCTATTAAGCAAAACAAAAGCCTGTCACTTTAGTAGCATTATTGTATGCTTGGGAAATACTCTAAGGAAAACATACTATTAATTGTATCTCAATGTATCATATATCTTTCTGGCTTATTAAGAATAGTTGACATATAGTTCATCTAGGAACCTGTTTACTGATCTGTGATCATGCATTTGCTTTAGGTGGTAATATAAGAAAATAACCCCCCTCCCCTTCACAAAAGCACAGAAGAGCGTTTTAGGGCTCCTTTTACGAAGCCGCGTTAGCGGTTTAACGCACTTAATAGCGCACGCTAATTTGCCGGCCGCGCTAGCCGCTACCGCCTCCTCTTGAGCAGGCGGCAGTTTTTCGGCTAGCGCGGGGGTTAGCGTGCACTAAAAAGGTGCGTGCGATAAAGCCGCTAACGCGGATTCGTTAAAAGAGCCCTTAGTGCCAACCAGCGTGCTGAATGCTCTGCACTTATCCGATGCTCACGCTGGAGCAGCGTAGAGCATTCCGCACACTGGCCGGTACTTAAAACCTTTACTGCACTTTTGTAAAAGGGGAGGGGGGGGGAGATAAATAAATACACATAGAGTCAGATTCTCTTGTCAAACATTGGATAGAGAATAACCATACCTTAACTCATAGGTGTTGGAACGGGGGAGGCTACAGGGGCCCTGGCCTCTCCAAAGATTGGTGCCCGCCGTCCCACCCGCTTCCTGGTTTTCTAATGTTTAAATCTTCCGGCAGCTGGCGCGCAACGTCAGTGACCAAGCCTTCCCCGGAGCACTTTACTCTACTTCCGGGGCCAGAACTGCTCACTGACGCTGCACAACGGCTGCCTGAAGATTTAAAAGTACAGCGCCGGGAGGAGGTAGGTGGGGAGTCGGGAGCTGGGGAGAGTCCGCACCGTAGGATCCGCGGGGCTAGGGCGGAGCTCCTGGGTCCCCCTCAAACCAAGCAGCGTTCCGCTGCCTAGGCTATAACTGATTTGAAGTTTTTTGTCATCAAAGTGATCAAACAAAATTGGCGAGGCGGAAATATGGATTTAAGACTTTGGCGAAATGAGCAGAGATTAATATACGAATATGACACTGTGAATCCAAAAGGATTAAATGCAGAATTAGACTTTGGCGAAATGAGCAGAGATTAATATACGAATATGACACTGTGAATCCAAAAGGATTAAATGCAGAATTAGAATTGATACATTTTCTCTAGAAATGATGTCTAGTGGTATGAATACTCAATGCATGGTTCTTTTTCTTGTTTCTCCTTTTTCTTCTTTTTTGCTTTCTTTCTTTTTTTTTAGTTCTTTTTTTATATTCTTACTCTTGTGGTTATGTTCAGTCTAATTATATAATGATTTAAACACTTCTCATTATACCTTCTCAAAAATATATCTAGGTTTCAATTATATTGTTTCTTTTATCATTATTTTTTATATTTCATGATTCAGATTTAGATCATGATCAGAGCCGGATTAATGAATAGGCCCAGGAGGCATGTGCCTAGGGCCCGAAATTTCAGGGGGCCCCGCTGAAGGAGAACAAACAGAGAGCAGCTGTCCTACCGTCTCCCTTCACCTCACTTTTTTTTTTCTCATACGGCTATGGCAAGTAAGATCAGCTATGCCCCCCCCCCCCCCGCCGGGTAGTTAAGATCGGCTATGGGCCCCCTCTCCAGCATCAACAGCATCAACAGCGGGCCCGCCGGCATCAACATGTAAGATCAGCAACGCGGTGCTCAGCCCAAAGCTTTCCCTCTGACATGAACTGCCTGGGCGAAAACAGGAAGCTGCGTCAGAGGGAAGCTTTGGGCTGAGCACCACGTTGCTGATCTTACATCTTGTTGATGCGGAGGGCCCGTTGCCGATCTTCTTACTTGCTGTCAATGCCGGGGCCCGTAACGGTTTGGAAAAAAAAAAATCGGAAAGAAAGGTGAGTGCCTTTGAACTCTCCTGGTACTATTCTCTGCTACATACATTTCTGCTGAGCTGGTCATCATCTCACTCCCCTCAGTTTGGTTGCTGGCTCCAACAGATTCAGCGTTATGCTAAATTAGAAATTTGCACATACTCTGGACGAACATTATCAGAATGCAGTAGCATACCAAAGGGGGGGTGGGGGGGAGTTCCACACCGGGTGCAAGCCCTGAGGGGGTGCTCCCAGCCTTGGCGTTCAGTCATCCCCCCGAAGAACCGCTCGCCCCCATGGGCTCCCCGCACCACCTAGGAAGTAGCCCGCAGCGAGATCACGATGCCAGCGATCCCTGCGCTGCTTCGGCACTGCTTCCTCCACCGCGGTCCTGCCCCTCCTCTGACATCAGAGGAGGGGCGGGACCGCAGCAGAGGAAGCAGCTCCGAAGCAGCGCAGGGATCGCTGGCATCGCGATCCTGCTGCGGGCTGCTTCGTACGTGGTGCGGGGAGGCCAGGGGGCGAGCGGACCTTCGGGTTGGGTCGGGGCATCAGGCCTTCAGGGTGGGGTGGTGAGGCAGGCAGGCAGGCCTTCAAGGGGGAGGGGGGGTGACAGGCAGGCAGGCCTTCAAGGGGGGGGGACAGGCAGGCCTTCAAGGAGGGGACAGGCCTTCAAAGGGGGGACAGGCCTTTAAGGGGGGGGAAAGGCAGGCAGTTTTGCAAGGGAGGGACAGGCCTTCAAGGGGGGGGGACAGGCCTTCGAGGGGTGCAGGCCTTCAAGGGGGGGACAGGCTTTCAAGGGGGGGATAGGCCTTCAAGGGGATCAGGCAGGCAGGCCTTCATAGGGGGGACAGGCAGGCAGGCAGGCCTTCGGGGGGGCAGGCCTTCGGGGAGTGCAGGCTTTCGGGGGGGATGCAGGTCTTGAGGGGTTGGATGCAGACCTTTAAGGGGGGACAGGCCTTCAGGGAGGGGGGCCCTGGTGTAGAAATACACGGAGGTAATGGGGGGGGGGGGTTCAAAGAGACGCGCATATGCCGGACTTTGGGTGGGAAGATATAATGGGTCTGAAAATAGAGAAGACGGAGAGAGATGATGGACCATGGTTTTTAGAGAGGGAAGGAACAGAAAGGGAGAGAAGTTGGACACAAGGGATGGTGTGGAGGGGGGGATAGAGATACTACTGGATAGGAGGGTAGTTGGGAAAAGAAAGGGAGAGATGGAGGACCCTGTGGTGGTGGGGAAGGAGGGAGAGATGCTGGATGAAAGGGTAGTTAAGAAAAGATGGATCTGTGGAGGGAGACGAAAAAAGGAAAGATGCCAGACCTCCTGGGGAGGGAAGGGAAATGGGGAGGACAGAGATGGCAGATGGATGAATAGCATGCAGAAAGAAGGAAGAAGGAGACCCTGGCAAGCAAGTTATCAGAAGACAACCAGAGCCTTGGAACAACAAGATTTGAAAAATAACCAGACAACAAAAGGTAGAAAAACTAATTTTGTTTTCTGTTTTGTGATTACAATATGTCAGATTTGAAATATGTATCCTGCCAGAGCTGGTGTTAGACCGCAAACGTGAGCTAGGATTTAACAGAGAGAGGAAAAGTCCTTTTTGTTTCTTTATTTTACTTACACCACAGCGCCAGTGTGGTTAGGAGAAGCCAAAGGGGGGTGAAAAAGCTATAAAGTAAACCCACCAGGATGTTTGAAAAAAAACCAAACAAACACCCAATTGGGCAGGAAAGTTGAATCGAAAAACCAATTCAATAGGCTGAATCGAATCAAAAATTATTTTTTTTCTTGAATCGGGCAGCACTAGTTTGAGCTACTGTCTTAGACTTTAGGACCTGGGAATGGGGAGAGATGTCATCCTTAGTACTTTATAATGAAACGAGGATTTGGTCAGACTTTTGAAGGGTCTGCAGAAGAAAAATATTGTATAGGCTGGGGACATGAGACAGCAGGAACGGGAACTTTTCTTCCTTCTATTTTTGTGAATGGCAAGGCTGAGGATGTCAGAGAGTTCAGTTAAAATATGTGCTTTATAAGAAAATATAATAATGTGTTTTATAAAGTTTATAAGCATTGCTGGCCTACCCGGTGAGGTGTTCCTAATGGTGGTGGTGGTGGCAGCGTGTCAATGTGTTGAGAGGAAGAGGTGGTCTGGGAAATTCTGCTGAGCAAACTCCGGGCCCATTTCCACCCCCCAGTTAGTCTACTCCACTCAACTGGTTCACACACTGAGTGGGTCTTTGGGTGTTGTGCCTGGGTAGTTGTTTTGGGATCTCTTCCAGCGGTTTGTCAGTATCTCCTTGTGGTCCAAGGAAGGAAACTTTGTTAACCTTATCATTGACCTTCAGAATATGTTTGTAACAGCGTTGCTTGTGTGGCATTAGGCTATGTAGTGATCGAAAGAAAAAAACCAGATCTTTGCACATTTTTGCACTATATGGTGGGTGTATGAGGAGATTCACATTTCCTGCACAGCTAAGTCCTTGTGAAGTTACCTTGTTCTTTCTGTATTTGACATATAGCAAGGTCTCTGTTTGGAAGGAAAGATCTAAGCTTAAAAATGAAGTGGCCAGAAGTTATGATAAAAGCAGATAGCGTTACTGATTTTAAGAAAGGTTTGGACAAATTCCTGGAGGAAAAGTCCATAGTCTGTTATTAAGACATGGGAGAAGTGTCTGCTTGCCCTGGATCGGTAGCATGGAATGTTGCTACTGTTTGGGTTTTGACCAGGTACTAGTGACCTGGATTGGTTACCATGAGAATGGGCTACTGGGCATGATGGACCATTGATCTGACCCAGTTAGGCTATTCTTATGTTATGTTCTCATCTGTAGGGGCGTTGTGGGGGGTTTGGGGGGTTGTAACCCCCCTCATTTACTGGAAACTTAACTTTTTCCCTCTTGTTTAGGGAAAAAGTGAAGTTTTCAGTATAATGTGGGGGGTTACAACCCCCCAAACCCCCCACAAAGCCGACGCTATCTCTGTTAAGTAAAGTGGGGGGGGGGGGGGTTCCCCCCACACCACCCCCGTCGGAGCCCTTTAAAATACTGTTTTTCTTTGGCGCGCTTCCGCCTTGCGCTCAATTGTCTGCGCTGGGTTTTCATCACGCCTTTGTCGTAGCGCGCTTTTGAGCTGTCACCTAGTTTCCTCTTTCCTAGTCCATATTATTTAAATTAACAAATGAGGTACTGATTTATACATTCTTTTGTAAGCACATAGTCATTGGATTTTACATATTCACACTTTGCATTTCATATCAAAAATGTTTCCCTTCAGACCTTTGTTCACAATATTAGTAGCTCCCATGGTTTTTAGCATAGGCACACTTAGGAAGATACTCATGTGCAGTACAAAGTATTCCTACATTAAAATCACACTATTTTTCAAAGCATGCTTATAAGCAGTGGAAGAAAACTTTGAACTGACATCTTATCTATTGAACATTTAGCTGATTTGGTGACCCTGAAGCCGTGGCGGTTGCCACGAAACGATCGTCGGTCATGACCTTGTGTTCATGATTTTTGCAGTGATTATTGAGAAACCTAGGCCTCCTTTTACGAAACTGCAATAGCAATTTCAAGTGCGGGGAGTCGCGCTGAATGGCCTGCACAGCTCCCGACGCTCACTGAGTTCCTATGAGTGTCGGGAGCAGCGCGGACCATTCAGTGCAGCTCCCTGCGCTAGAAACTGCTATCGCAGTTTCATAAAAGAGGGGGCTAGTTTCCTTTAACTATTTTTCATTAAAGTTTCATTGTTTTTTCACCTAATAGTCCTTTCTCTGCAAAAATAGAGTGTGGAATCACCTCTCCAGTTATCTGAGGCTTTTTCTTTCGCTTGAAAGACTTCATTGACACAGCTGTTTTGGTGCAATTTTAATGGAGAGTTTTTTTTTATGGTTTGATATTTTTCCTCTGTTCCCTGACTTTTTGAATTTTACTCTTGATGATGTTCATTCTGGAATGATTTAAAAAAAAACAACCAAAAAACAAAACAACATGCAAAATTTTTGGCTGCCTATCCCTAATGGAGATTGCTGTTTATCATTTTTTTTTAAATATAATTTTTTTAGTATTATTAGATATTTTGTATACTGCTGTGCTGTGATTCAAGCAAAGCAGTTTTCATTTTGCTTTCAGGCATTTTTTCTGTCCCTAGTAGGCTAACCTCCCCCCCCCCCCTTATTACAAAACCGCGGAAGTGGTTTTTAGCACAGGCTGGCACGCTGAATGTTTTGCACTGCTCCCGACGCTCATAGGAACTCTGTGAGCACCAGCCTACGTTAAAAACTGCTTTTGTTGTTTTTGTAAAAAGGGAGGTAAGTTTTGCAATGCAAGTTTTGTACCTGGGGCAAAGGAGGGTTAGGGTTCTTGCCCAGAACTACAATACATTTGCAGCAGGTGATCTTGCTTTATTAAATATATCATCTGGCTTCTGAGTAGCTCAAGACTGTCTAGAAATGTGTTGCAGTATATATGGAAAATCTGAAAATTAGAAAGCACATTCAAAAGATAATAATAGTGAATCTACTTATCTTCATAATGCACAGAGTATGAAGACTAATATGGTGGTTATCTATAAACTGCTTCTGTTTATTCTGTTCTGCAAATAGTTTAATCAACCATGCTAACTGAGCAATATCTCTGTGGCAAATGGTATCTATTAGAAATATTCTGGAAGCCTATACATGCTGCCTGCTACTAATTATGGGTCATAGAATTAGTGTTCCAAGGTAATTAATAAGGCTGTATTAAATAAATTCAAGAACACTAATTGCACAAGTGTGACTTTTATAGCAGTACACACCAATGATAGGGAGGTCAGCAAATATAATCATTTTTAAATGGAACTCACAGACACATTTGCAAGATGTGACAAGCAAAGTCTATATATGGATTTCTCTAATTCTGTACAAATGGGCAAAATCTTTTTATAATTTAGCAGAACCAGCACAAGGCCAGGGCTTAATTTCTGGGGGAACGGCCTGGAGCACAAATCCACCACTTGTTTTAAGACTTCTGAGCAGCAGGGGTGCTCTGCTTGATCCTCTGACTTCCAGACAGTGGCATAGTAAGAGGAGAATGGTTGTGTGTGGGGGAGGGGAGGGGCAGCACTAACCTCCCTCACTATGCCACTGTTTTCAGACAGCCTGCAGGGAAGAAAAGAGGAAAGGGGCAACCTAGAACAGAACAGAGAAAAATCTCTCTGCTCCCTCATCTATCCCTCTTCCACTCTTGTTCCTGATCCTGGTTTGACTGTCCTCTTTCCTGACTCCACTTTCTTTTTGCTTAGGGCTTGCCCTAAGAAAAACTCTAGCTGTGCGACCCCTCTGAATTGATTTATAGGCCTGAGGTGCTAGGCTTAGTAAGGGAGGGGCCAGGGTTATCAGATTTGGGTGAACAAAATTTCGGACCCATGGCCCCGCCCCCAGGACCACCCCGTTCCGCTTGAGTCATGCCCTGTTCTGCCCCCAAACCTGCCTCCAACCCCACCGCCAGCCCATCCCCCCTCAACCTGGCTACTTGTCGGAAGGGCATCTGCGCATGCGCTGGTGTGACATAATGATGTCGCACGCATGTATGTGACATCATCGCATAGCATCCGCGCATGTGCAGATGCCGTCACGACGTCACTTCTACCTGGAAAGCTTTTCAAAACCCAGACAAAGTGAGACATGTACAGGGAAATCCGGACATCTGGTAACCCTAGGGGGGATGGTCTGCCCTGGGCGCCATGTTGGTGGGGGCACCAGCACCCCTCCTTCCCTACGCACCCCACCTCTTCTCACTCCTCCCCTTGCCATGCGCATGCCCCACTTCCCTTACCCCGTACCTCTAGTTCACCGCTGTGAGCAACAATTTCAACATGCTCCTCACAATTGTGTCATCTCTCCCACTGATGTCACTTCCGGGTGACGTGCGTAGGAAGTGACATCAGAAGAAGAGCCGATGTGGTTAAAGGAGCATGTTGAAGTTCTTGTTGCTCATGATGTTGAACAACTAGAGGTACGGGGAAAGGGAAGGGGGCATGTTGCATGGGGGGGGTCAGGAAAGGAGTGGGTGCAGAGATGAGGGCGGGGAGGGGCACCTCTCACCCTCGCTATGCCACTGCTGAGGTGCCAACTTGAGATTCTGATAAACTCAACAATCACTCCAATGCTACCCTTCATGGATATTTGGTGCTTTGCAGTTACATGCTATCCCCTAGATCAGGGGTGCCCAAAAGGTCGATCCTGATTGACCAGTAGATCGCGAAGGCAACGCGAGTTGATCGCGGAGCCCATCCCAGGCTCTATGATAGACTCACGTTGCCTTCGCATTCTACCTGCTTCATGATGTGGTAAACAGAAGCGTTGGGCCAACCAGCTTCGCCTCACCCCCCCCCCCCCCCACCGACGTCAATTCTGACATCGGAGAGGAAGTTCCAGGCCAGCCAATTGTTGCCTGGCTGGCCCAGAACTTCCTCTTCAATGTCAGAATTGACATCGGGTGGAAGGCTGGTCGGCCTTGCACTTCTGTTTACCGTGTCGGGAAGCAGGGAGAGCTCAGAACTCAGCAGCGGGAGACTTGGGGGCTTGTTCCCCGATGGCGGCAACAGTGGCTTGGAGGAGGGCAGGGAGAAAGAAAGATAACGAAAGAAAAGGGGCAGGCAGGGAGACAGAAAGAAGGGAAACAGAAAGAAAGAAAGGGAGGACAGGGAGACAGAAAGAAGGGAAACAGAAATAAAGAAAGGGGGACAGGGAGACAGAAAGAAAGAAGGGAAACAGAAAGAAAGAGGAGACAGAAAGAAAGAATGGGGGCATGGAGAGAGAAAGACAGAAAGAAAGGGGGTAGGGAGACAGAAAGAAAGACAGACAGAAAGAAAGAAGGGGACAGGGAGAAATAAAGAAAGGGGAGGGGGCAGGGAGAGAGGAAGAAAAAGTTTGGGGAGGGAATGAGGTCTGGAGTAGAGGAAGCATACAGGAGGCTGAAAGAAGAGAAGAAATATTGGATGCAGTCAGAAGAAGAAAGTGCAGCCAGAGACTCATGAAATCACCAGACAACAAAGGTAGGAAAAACGATTTTATTTTCAATTTATAATGACTGGGATTGCCATTCAGCAAATTACGTATAATTGGAAAAACTGGAGTAGATTAAATTATAATTTCTGGTGGAATTCCTTATGTCATATTTATAAAATAGAAAGATTTATTGTAATACAGCGAGGATGTTTCAAGAAATTTCAAGATGTGTGGGAGCCATTAACAAAATATTGTACTGATTAGATGACATTTTTCCCCCTAAATTTACAGGTTCAATTATGAGGGGGGAGGGAGTAATTTTATTATTACATATTGTACAAGGTATTTGATTATATGATAGGAAAAGGTGGGAAGGGTGGGAGATAAGAGCATATCATTTGTACCATTGATGATTATTAAGTGATATATTTATTGTTAATCTTTTTTTAACTTATTGACACACTTATTGTAAGTTTGAAAATGAATAAAGATTTTTTTAAAAAAAATTTAGTGATCAAAATGTGTCCATTTTGAGAAGTTATATCTGCTGTCTATAGTTTGCACCACGGCCCCCTTTTACTAAACCGCAGTAGCGGTTTTTAGCGCAGGGAGCCTTTGAATGTCGAGAGCAGCGCGGGGCATTCAGCGCAGCTCCCTGAGCTAAAAAATGCTATTGCGGTTTAGTAAAAAGGGAGGGGGGTCTACTTGTCTATTTTTGTATCGTTGTTACTGAGGTGACATTGCATAAAATCATCTGCCTTGACCTCTTTGAAAACCCATGGAATATAAATGATAATTAATATTTTCTCTGCGTACAGTGTGCTTTGTTTTTAAAATTTTATTGTTGGTAGATCATTTTGACTTGATCATTTTAAAAGTAGCTCGCAAGCCCAAAAAGTGTGGGCACCCCTGCCCTAGATTATGTATATAGAGTTCTAAATTGTGTCTGCAAATTTGGGTTCAGGCATAATTGAGTAACAAGCCAATTAGCACCAATAATTGGGCATGAATAATCAACTTTTGGTGCTAATTGGTAACAATTTAGATTTACACATGCATCTTGTTAAGCGCTATTCTATAAGGATCTGCACATAAATCTTTTAGCGTGCAAATGAAAAGGGGTCGTGGCCACGGGAGGAGCATGGGCAGGTCTGGGGCATCCACTAAAGTGGGCACTGTTATAGAATTCAGAGGATTCCTTGCCTTGTTTACACCAGGTTTCAGTTGGCATAAATCCTTGTGCCCATAGTTAGGCGCAGATCTCGGCACTATGCACTATTCTATAAACAGTGCCCAACTCAGAGCACCGTTGAGAGAATAGCACTTGGGCCCAAGGAGTACAACACTTAACGAATGTCAATCACAAGTTAGGCACGTTTTATAGAATCACACCTAGCGAAGCCTAACGTGGGCTTAGGCGCCGGTGGGCATCCTAATCTTAGGTGCATCCTATTTATGCCATGAGTGGCCTAGTTTAGAATGGCTGCCTCAGCAACCTGAAGTTGTGAGTTTTGATTCCCACTGCAGCTCCTTGTGACTCTGGGCAAGTCACAGAACACTTCATTGCCCCAGGTATAAAACAAGTACCTGTCTAAAATATGCAAACCGCTTTGATTGTGTAAACCACATAGAAAAAGTGGTATTTAAGTCTCATCTCCTTTTCCCTTTAAGTCCAAAACAAGTTCCTACATGATAAACACACCCACAATCTGCCCTTAACCATGCCTACTTTCAGGTAGGCACCTTGGCTAGGTGCATACCTCAAAATGGTAGGCGCTTACCATCTAATTATATGTAATTATGTGCTTTTTAAACAATTAAGTTAGGTGCCTAGATCGGCTAGGTGCGCCGACCTAGGTGCCCACCTTTTACGCATCTTTTATAGAACCTGGGCCTCAGTGCTTAATTTTTTTTTTTTTTTTTTTTTATTCTTTATTTATCATTTTAAAAATTTAACAAAATCAAAACATTTTGTACAGAAAGATTGTCAGATCGAACACAAAATAATAAGTAAATCATTAACATAATAAGAACAAAATTCTAATCGGACAATCTCAAGTCCTCAATAATTATGTGATCCAAGATATATACGAGAGTGAACTTTTAAGGAAATCAATTATAAATTCTATATAATAAAGAACAGTATCATGTGTCTGACTTGAGGAATTATTCTATTACCAAGTCCAACAATTACATAGTTGTTATTGTGGTAGTTGTTGTTGTACCCTCTTTTTCCAGACGTTTCAGTGTCAGAAAAGCTGTAAGTTGAGATGGCTCAAAAAACACATACTTATTATCTCGATATCTTACTATACATTTACATGGGAAACGTAAAAAGAAAATGCCACCCAGCTGTGTAACTCCTGCTTTCAACAAAAGAAACTGACGTCTACGATTCTGAGTTTCTCTACTAACATCTGGAAACATTTGAATTTTCAAATCCAGAAACTCCTTACTCTTGTTCCTAAAAAACAATTTCAAAATCCAATCTTTATCCGGCAACAAAGCCACAGATAGTAAAAGAGTTGCTGGTTTAACCAAATCTTTATCTGATGTTTCCAAAATTGCTGTCAAATTTTGTTGAAGGTCTTGTATGTCTTGTATTTCCTGTCTCTTATCCTCCAAATGTTGGCCCCTTACGTTCATAGGCAAATAATATACTCGAGTGAGAGGAGGCAATGATTCCTCAGGAATATTAAATATCTCCATAAAGTACCTTTTTATCATCTCTCTCGGGTTTACAGATAGGATTTTAGGAAAATTAGTGCTTAATTTTTTGTTACCCAAATATAGGCGGCATTTACAGAATCTGGGCCTGTGACTTCTATGCTCACATTATAGAATACTACTGTGTGCGCACATAGCACTTAATTAATGTGAAGGTGACATTCATTCAAATAAGTGCTCATATTCTCTAATCTTAGGGGCTAATTCTATAAACGGTGTCCAGATTGTAGGTGGCACTAGGCGTCCTATCGCTGTCTAACCAGCCATTTGGAACACACATTTAAAAAAAAAAACCACCCCCAAGTCAGGCAGCCTACATTGTAGGCATTTTGTGAGCCTAGGGAGACGCGTAGGGCTGCCTAAGCTTGCCCAAGGCTACGCATGGGCATGGATTTGCCCGGAAGTGGCCTTAGGCGAGCTTAGGCAGCCCTAGGCATCTCCCCAGGGCCTTGATAGGTGCCTGAAATGTAGGTCCCAGGATGCACTGGGAAGGGAAGACCTGCCATTCTGTGGAGGCAGGCCTGTCGGCTAGAGGGAGTAAGCATCCCTCCAGCAGCCTGCAAGAGATAGGTACAGGGGAGGGGTCCATATGGGCTTGGGTATGTTGAGGTGGGAGCATGTTTGTAAGGGGGATTCCAGCAGGAGAGACTGGGCATCCCTCCCACCGAATGACTTCACGGCTTGAAGGTTTCCTTCCGCAGTCGTGAGCTGATCGTGGCAGGGTGATTCCCTTGCTGCGATCAGCTCAGTGGAAATGCAGTTCTCTAACCAGCGCCTGAGACATGGACACCGGTTAGAGAATTTAGCTGGTTACAGATGCAATTCTATATAGGATGCCCATGTTTGATTCTTAAAAGCCGCTTAGGTCCTATACAGAATCCAGCCCTTAGTGTGCATGTGATGCTTACAACTAGGTACTAAGGTTATAGAATTAGATGGTAAACATTTTTCTCTGCATTAAGTTCCAGATTCTATAAATGGTGCCTGAAGTTAGACGCCTAGATCAGTGTCTAGATGCCTAACTTAATTTTATAATGAGTTTAATTGGCACTGTTAATGAGCAATAAAGAGCTCATCATTGGCAAAAATTAAAATGAATTGGGTGGTAGGCACCTTATTCAGTAGGTACCTACTGTTTTTGGGTAGGCATCTAGCCCAAGGTGCCTACCTAAAAGAGGGTGTGGTTAGGAGGTGGGTCTTGGATATCTTTTGCATCTAGGCGCCTAAATTAGACTTATTGTAGGTGCTGGTATTTAGGCCAAGAAAGCCCTGGCATAAATAGGAGGCAGCTAAGATTTTGATGCCTATCGGCACCTAAGTCCAATTTAGGCCCCCCCTAGGCACGATTCTATAGATGATGCCTAACTGAAGACTAACAAGCAGTATGCACTGCACTCCTCGGTGCTTATCTTTTAGGCACCGTTTATAGGATCAGGGCCTAAGTGAATGGGAAACTGCTGGGAACACCCCGACATTTAAGAGGTTTTATAGTTATGGCAAGCTACTTTTGACAGTAATTGTAAAACCTTAGTGCAGATGATTAAATAGTACCCTTAACGCTTCCTCAACATGACTGTGAAAACATTTCATTTTGAGCTTTCAATACTTTTGAGATCAATGGTGCCTTGAGATATAAAGAAAGTCTTGTGCTCACCTAAAATACAGTTCAAACTCAGCTGGAAACACATTTCAAACATTATTTAAGGGGAAAAAAGGGGTTTTACCCTATTTACAGTAGGACGCCTAAGTAGCATTGCCTTGGGCCTCCTAGCTAGTAGACATAGCAAGGATTTTACCATCTATGAACTTACTATATTAGAAATGTTTACTTCCATTAACCATGCTCTGCAGCTTAATAATTCATTTAATTTTTTTCCACTACCTCAAATAAGACACGTCCAAATGGAAATCAGAGATAATTTCATAATAGGTCTTTTATTTATGGTGCTCATTGTTTAGTAGCTGAGCAAGTGAATAAACATGAAAGAACAAGAGTATCTTTTGGAGTTTACTCAGAAAAAATATAAAGCAGTGAAATATCAACCTCTATCTAATTGTCTAATAAAAATAGACTATGTTCAGGAAAGATAGCTTTATAGAATTATTGTAATTGCCTTTCAGTTTACACAGTGAGATTTAGGATCTGCATATTTATGCTTCATGGATTAGCAAATAAGCATTGCAAACTAGAAGATCAGAAGGTAAGGAAAAAGCATAAAACACCCTAGTTTTAAAATGCACTCCCAATTCAAATTAATATATGAGAATAACTCAAGGTACCTAACATGTAGAAACCAAAAAATGTACAACTTTTTCCATGACTGTACATTTCAGGCCAGATTCTACAAATGGTGCCGTTATCGGCCGGTGCCTCCAAAAATGGCACCAGTTGTACGTCAATCATGCAACGGTGCTGTCTGTAGAATCACGGCCACCATCAAAACATACCCCCCTCTTTTACTAAGGTGCGCTAACCGATTAGCACGTGATAAATGCTAACGCATCCATAGACTAACATGCGCACGTTAGCGTTTAGCGCATGCGAAATCGATTAGTGCACGCTAATGGGTTAGCGCACCTTAGTAAAAGGGGGCCTTAGGTGCCAGAAATGTAATCCAGGGTTTTGAAGGCCTACATTTCTGGCACTGTTTGACATGAGTTGCGCCCAAAGAGGTGCATAAGGTCATTTCTGGAGTTCACCATACCTACTTTGACCTTAGGTGCCCTTAGGCACCTCCGTAGACCTGATCATGGTGCCCACACTTTTTAAATAATTAGACAATTAAGGGGTCCTTTTATTAAGGCGCGCTAACCGATTTGTGCTAAATGCTAAGGCACCCATAGAATATAATGGATGCCTTATCATTTAGCGCCTTAATAAAAGGACCGCTAAATGTTGTCCTTGCAGGAATGTCTCAAATCCTTCTCTATGTTATAAGCAAAAGCCTTCTGTTTAGGGGGATAATTTTGTCTTTATAGCAAAACTATCCATTGACCAGGATTTTATTTTATTTTGTTTTTTTGAAGCCCTTATGGGGGTCAACCCCGTCGCAGACTACATCAGTGCTTTTGAATATCAATCTCATTGTCTTTAATACAATTCTGTGGTGAAAAAAAAAATACAATTTAAAATGTTAGCGCCAGAAATTATATTAAAAGGTGCATAACATTTTCAATTTCAGAACATTTATTTATTTATTTTCTTTTTCCATCTACAGTTTACTGGGGCTACAGATCCAAATCTATCCTAGAAAAGAGGAAACCCATAGATGTATTGATGATAATCAAAGAAACATCCAGAAGAGAATCTAAAATGAAATCAGATGATTTGAAATTTTCAGAAAGCGTTCAGTTTTGTTATGAATTTATTAATGGGTCCTGTCTGAAGATCAACTGGCCAACCAGCATCCGCATCCCTATGTACATTTTTATGACATGTATCATACTAATGACAGTGGCTGGTAACTTGGTCGTTATCATCTCCATTTCTCACTTCAAGCAGCTTCACAACCCAACCAATTATCTCATCCTTTCCATGGCCACCATAGACCTTTTGCTTGGCAGTCTTGTCATGCCGTACAGCATGGTGAGGTCTGTGGAGCACTGCTGGTATTTTGGGAAACTGTTTTGCAAAGTGCATACCAGCATAGACATCATGCTGAGCACCGCATCCATTTTTCATCTCTCTTTCATTTCCATCGACCGCTACTATGCCGTGTGTGACCCATTACGATATAAAACAAAAATGAACAAGTGCATCATCTTTTCCATGATCCTGGTCAGCTGGATAATCCCAGCCATTTTTGCTTTCATCATGGTCTTTTTGGAACTAAACATCAAAGGGGCAGAGGAGCATTTCCATAACTATATCGACTGTGTTGGAGGCTGCTATATCTTCTTCACCAAAACCGCGGTTGTGGTGTCCTCCATGATATCTTTCTATATCCCTGGATTTGTTATGCTCTGTATCTATTGGAAAATATACCTGATTGCCAGGAGGCAAGCCAGATCAATTAAAGATGTGACTAGCCAGTTTCAGTGTCAGTCAAGGTTTGGGGGAAAGCATCAGATTTCAAGAAGCAGGGAGAGGAAAGCTGCAAAAACTTTAGGGATAGTGATGGGGGTTTTCCTTATTTGCTGGTCCCCATTTTTCATTTGCATTGTAACTGACCCCTTTCTGAGCTACACTTTGCCACCCATCCTAATAGATGCCTTAGTTTGGTTTGGCTACTTGAATTCCACATTTAATCCGCTGGTGT
The DNA here is from genome assembly GCF_902459505.1 of Geotrypetes seraphini. Taxonomy (NCBI): domain Eukaryota; kingdom Metazoa; phylum Chordata; class Amphibia; order Gymnophiona; family Dermophiidae; genus Geotrypetes; species Geotrypetes seraphini. Next base: position 169,307,837 of record NC_047086.1, on the reverse strand, counting down.
ATGCATTTTTTTACATGTGGTTTCGTAAAGCACTAAAGATGATTATGGTTGGTAAAGTGTTCTATCCAGACTCTTCCCGGACTAGGTTGTTTTCTGAGTAAAAACAGTCACATTTGGGGGTGTACTTGCCCATATCTACTAAAAGACTGTCAGCCAAAGGAACGTCCTCATTACAGATTAGTAGATGTTACACGTGAGATTTCAAACAACAGCTCCAATGTAATAACTAGTTTTGTTTTGTACCAATGTCTGAAAAAAGACTTTTAAAAAATGCCTGATAATGTGCCAAATACAAAGCATTTGGGGTTTTGTGCATTTTTCCTGGTGGCATTTAACTGGTTAATGCTGTTGAATATCATCACCAACCCTTAAAGCTGTAGCTGACTATTGGGGGTGAGGGGATTCTGGGGGTGGAGTTAACACTATGGACATGATTCTATAAATGATGTCTTAGGTGCCGCTAGGTGCTATAATTGAGGCTACCTATTGACATCTAACCTACCCCCCCCCCCCTTTTACTAAACTGTGATAGTGGTTATTAGCGCAGGAAGCCGCTCTGAATGCTCCATGCAGCTCCCGACACTCATAGAGTCTCTATGAGCATCGGGAGCAGCGTGAAGCATTTAGCGCAGCTCCCTCCACTAATAACCTGGGTGGGGGGAAGCTAAATTCAATCAATTAGCTTAAATTCAGCACACAGTTGAAGTTAATAGAATAATTTATTAGAAAAATAAAAAGTTAGGTGTGGAGTTTCACGCAGCGCCTAGTGACGCCTAAGTGGAGGTGTCTTCTGATGCCTAACGATGCCTACCTGAAAAGCAGGCGTGGTTAAGGGTGGAGAATAGGCAATGCTAAGCATCCGAGTTAAGCACCGGTAAGTTAGGCCTGGTATAACCAGGCCTAATATACCAGCGCCTACCTCTAGGAAGCCGAGCAACACCTAAGCATGAATAGGCACTGCTAGGTGGGATTCGGTAAATGGCGCCTAGCGGTTGATTGACAACCACCCCAAGCAGCACCTACAATGTAGGTACCACTTGGTGCTGTTTATAGATTCAGGCCCTATATGTCTCTGTATGTTTGTTTCTGGTGTGTGGTAGAGTAAAGGAGTGGAGAGGAATGTATATGTATGTTTGGTGTGGTGATATGTGTATACATCTCTTGCATACAGGCATTCTACAGTCATCTTCAATTTCTCATTCTAGTAAACTTACTAGTGGTGTACCTCAGAGATCGGTACTTTCCCCATTATTAGTTAACATTTTTCTCTTAATTGCTTTTTCAATCAGGGGATATTTAGTATCATATTGGTACGAACATTGTGGATAGAGATTTGCAGATTTACAGTTGCTGCTTTTCATAATTGTATTTTAAGTTTTATAATCTTTTTATTTCTATTTTAATTAGAATTTACTTTGTAGTTTATTATTTTCTTTGTAGTTTACTTTCCTATTAATTATGGAGTTCTTTTCTTTTTTGTTTTGTATTATGTAAACCGCTATGATGATGTATAGAATAGTGGTCTATAAATACTAATAAACATAAACATAAAAATTCCTGCTGTCCCTGCACTCATTTCCTCAGACTGCCATCCTCTTGCACACTCCTTTGTCTTTTGTTCCCTAATCTACACTCCCTCCCACTTCTATCCTTATCCCTAGGCTCTATCCTCCTCCTTCTTGCACACCACACTTTCCTCCGTATCCTCTCCCCCTCACACTATCCCCCCATTCTCCAGTCCTTCATTCACTCCCTCTCTTCTTCCTATTTGGCTCCCAACCTTTTTTTTCATACTTCCCATCACCACAGTTCACATTTTTTTACTTCCTGAGTAGACAAATCATCATGCCAGTTGCAGCTTTTTCTTCTTATGCTGGTGAGGCTTGAGTGCCCACTGGCAGGCACTATAGCATTTTGGCCACATCTGTTCTTTTTTTCTAGGACCTCCTTAATAGACTCAATCACTCTAGTGAAATATACCTAAAATAGAAAAAAGAATAAAGACAGAAATGAAGCCACACCTTTGAGATGACAGAAGAAAAACAGCTGAATTTCTCAGTCAAACAAAACCAGTAGGTTTGGCCGGACTGAGAGGATATGGTGTGGGCAAGGGCTCAAAATCAACTAGTATTTCACACATAGTAGCAACACATAAGCCAATTGGTGTTTAAAAGGACTTCCATGTAGTCTATAGAACAGCCAGTCAAAATCTAGTATCAAGTTTAAGAGCTCCTTTTATCAAGGTGCGCTACGGGAGTTAGCGCGCCGGACATTTCATCATGCGCTAACCCCCGCGGCAAGCCAAAATACTAACGCCTCATCAATGGAGGTGTTAGCGACTAGCGCGGCAGGCTTTTTAACGCATGGTATTCCGCGTGTTAAACCCCTACCGTGCCTTGATAAAAGGACCCCTAAGTTTCAAGTTTATTTAAATTTTTGCTATCCCACCTTTTCAAAGTTTCAAAACGGCTAACATTCATAATACATTTGAGTAGGATAAAGACAATTAAGACAGAATAACAGAATGACATAAAATATTTTAAAAAATATAAAAGTTTTAAAAAACAACAACAACAAAAAACTAAACTTTAAAATAGACAAATATACTGGCACAAAAAGGAGGGGGAAGAACAACAATATTTTGAAAGAAAAGAACAAAAGGAAGGGTGGACTAAATTCAATCAAATGAATAGGTTCAACTCTACCTCAGTTAAAGATCCAATAGTTACTAATTCTGCAAAGAAATGCACCAATAGTAGAACACAATTGTTGATACAACAAGACAAAAACAATATAAAACAGAACAACAGCAAATGAAATCAAACCACACACTCAAAAAATAATACACAAATAAATAGTTGTTCAAGTCAGACCATTTGATATTACATGTACAAGTACTACAGTACTTGGCAAATAGCTCATTCAAAAAGATCTACAGCTGTCTATTTTGCCAGGATAGTCATATTTTCTCAAAGAGATAGGACACGATTCTATACGGTGCCTGGAACCAGCATATATTGCACATCATTCAAAGTTAGGTGCCTAAATCAAGTTAGGTGCCAGTACATTAAGCCAAGTAGCTACTGGTGTCTAATTCAGTCCACACCCAAACTCTGTCCTAACCAAAGAAACATAGAACATAGAAACATAGAAAGTGACGGCAGAAAAGGGCCAAGGCCCATCGAGTCTGCCCACTCCATTGACCCACCCCCCTAGTTAATCGCTCTCTGATGACCTTTTCCCTCGTAGAGATCCGACATGAGCATCCCAACTGTTCTTAAAAACTGGCACGCTGCTGGCCTCAACCACCTGTACTGGGAGCTTATTCCAGCTGTCCACCACTCTTTCAGTGAATAAGTATTTCCTGGTGTTGCCATGAAACTTCCCGACCTTTATTTTCAGCGGGTGTCCTCTTGTGGCCGAGGGTCCCCTAAGAAGGAAAACATCATCTTCTACCTTGATGCGACCAGTGACATACTTAAACGTCTCAATCATGTCCCCTCTCTCCCTACGTTCTTCGAGAGAGTATAGCCGCAATTCGTTCAGCCTTTCTTCGTATGATAGATCTTTGAGCCCCGAGACCATCTTGGTGGCTATTTGCTGTACTGACTCGATTCTCAGCACAGTACTCCAGATGAGGCTTCACCATGGTTCTGTACAAAGACATTAGGACGTCGGGCTTCCAACTAACAAAACTTCTCCGGATACAGCCCAGCATTTGCCTAGCCCTAGATGAAGTCTTCTTCACTTGTTTGGCCAATTTCATGTCTTCGCTGATGATCACCCCCAAATCCCGTTCTGCGGCAGTCCTTGCTAAGGTTTCTCCATTCAATGTGTATGTTCTGCACGGATTATTGTTGGCAAGGTGCATGACCTTGCATTTGCATTTGCCTACTTTTCAGGTAGTCAGCTTATACAAAGCTGCGGTAGAGGGTTTTACCATGGGCCAGCAAGGTAAATGCTCTGACGTTCTTACAGTTCCTATGAGCATTGAAGCATAGACTTTGCCAGCCCATAGTAGAAACCTCCATTACAGTTTTGTAAAAGGAGCCCTACCCCCCCCCCCCCTTTTTACAAATCCTTAGTGTGGTTTTTAGCACCAGCCATGGCGGTAACAGCTCCAACGCTCATACGAATTCTGTGAGCGTCAGAGCTGTTACCGCCACGGCTGGTGCTATAAACCGCGCTAAGGTGTTTTTTGTTTTGTTATTTTTTTTAAAAGGGGGTAGGCCTTTTATAGAATCAGAGCATAAAGCCACATCATACAAAATAGTTTTGATTTCAATCTTGAAGGATGAATAATGTGGGAATTGAATATCTACTTCTTTCCTTACTAAAGAAGTAGTTTGTTTATATCGCCACCTCTTTCCTAAATGAGAACATAAGAATAGCCTTATTGGATCAGACCAATGGTCCATCAAGCCCAGTAGCCCATTCTCATGGTGGCCAATCCAGGTCACTAATACCTGACCAAAACCCAAGGAGTAGCAACATTCCATGCTACTGATCCAGGGCAAGCAGTGGCTTCCCCCATGTCTTTCTCAATAACAGACTATGGACTTTTCCTCCAGGAATTTGTCCAAACTTTTCTTAAAACCAGCTGCACTATCCGCTTTTACCATAACCTCTGGCAACGCATTCCAGATCTTAACTATTCTCTGAGTGAAACAATATTTCTTCCTATTGGTTTTAAAAGTGTTTCCCTGCAGTTTCATCAAGGCATTCAAATGCAAATACAAAAGAACATTTTTTGCTTTTCTTTTTCAGTTTTTGAATTTATTACAAACTTGATGGAAAGTGGATTTTTTTTTTTGTATACAATGATTATATGTTTCAGAGATATAGAGGCTCATTTCCATAGCACTTAGACACACACAGTACCATAAGTTTCTTTGGTACTTTGTGTGTCTAAGTGCTTTGAAAATGAGCCCACAGTGTACCATTTTCATTGTTATTTTTAAATTGAAGTTTTGATTTTAATAAAAGTGACTATTAGAATTGCATATATAGTGGATTCATACTGATAATTGTAATTTTTTTTACTCACTACAGATTAAATTAGCCTCCTCAACAATATTACCTCAGTGGAGGTCAAACTATGAAGCCCTTTTACATGGCTGTGCTGAAAAGTGGCCTGTGCTTTTTTTTTTTTTTTTTTTTTTAATGTGTGGGTTACCTATACTCTAAGGCCACTTTGAAGCATGTCACTAAAATGGCCACAATTTGACTTTCCCGAATAATGGTCATGCACTAATTTAAAAATTAGTGAGTGGCCTTTAGCACGTGAGCCTTTGCCATCACCTATTTTATAGGAGGTAAGGGCTCCCATGCAGTGGTATAGTTAGGGTGAGCGGCACCTGGGGCGGTGGCGACTTACTCGCGTCTCCCCCTTGCCATGCACGCATCCCCTACCCTTTCCCCGTACCTATTTAACTTCCCCGGTTTGAGAAGCATGCACACGGCGGTATCGGCTCGCCATTTGACGTCACCTCCTAGGCGTGGGTCTTAGAAGTGATATCAGGGAGAGAACCCATGCTGACGTGGACAGCAACTTTGCGCCATGGAAGTAAAAAAGGTACGGGGGGGGGCAGCAAGGGGCACGCGTGGTGGTCAAGGAGAGGAGGGGGCGGAGATGAGGAGGGGTGCTGCACTCCTAGGAAGACCACGCCTGGGGCAGAATGCCCCCGCGCACCCTCTTTGCTTTGCCGCTGCTCCCACGCTAATCCTGCACTAAATGATCAGTGTGTGCCGATGCCCATGTGCTAACCAAGTAGTGCAGGGCACACCTACTCTTTGCCCCAAAATACGCTCCCCCCATTCTAAAAACTAAAACTTTTTTAGCATGCCAATGGCGTGCTCCGAGTTCGCAGTTAATGTGTAGCTTCTGATTGTGGCCCGCTAGCACTATTTTTGAAGTGGCAATGAGCACGCATTAGTACTTACTGCAGTTTAGTGCAAGTGTTCTTCTATGTTTGTTTGTTTCTCATCCGTCCTTATCCAGGGCGAGTTACATATTAACATACAAAATAAAATATTTATATTTGTCGTACAAAACACTTCAGAGACCCACAATGACAAATTACATACTTACATATCAAATCAAATCACATACAGCATACACGTCGCATCAACGATAAATATCTTTTAAGGCCCAAACTGGCCAAACCCACACATGCATCAAAATATAAAATTCCATAAGTCATACAAGATGCCTCAATAACAGACATCAATAAACCAAATAAAACAAACCAGACCATCGAACACCTCCGTGACAGCACTCGGCGCTCAAGAGTCATCACTCCTTCTCCCTCAGCCAAACTCAGACCCTGTATTTCATTTTACAGAACAGATGTCTTTTCAACACTTTCCTAAAGTTCTGAACATTTTGCTACTGGCGAATGTGTCCTGGAAGATTGTTCCACTCCCAGGGGCAGATGCTCAAGAAACAAAACTGAAATGCAAAATTTGGATGTCTCATCCCACCCCTCCCCAACAAGTTAGTACAGTACCTTTGGCCGCAATTTTAGCCTGTTGAGGAAGTTAGATTTGTCAATATTATACCATTCTTTGCAAAACTCTATCCAGTTCCTTGGGGATCGTCAGTGGCTGGGAATCTTCAAACTATTCAAATTTTTATTGGATTGAGGTCATGGTTCTGACTTATTTACTCAAGGTTATTGAACTTTTTTCCTTCTAGCTACTCATGCTTATGTTCTTATAACGAATGCAAGGAAGTTCTTCTTCACTCAGTGGGTGGTAGACACCTGGAACGCACTTCCCGGAGAGGTGATAAGACAGAGTACAATTCTGGGGTTCCTGGAAGCGAAGGGGATAACAGGGTACAGATAGAGGTTTACCTTAAAGGACATTGAACGAATAGGGTATGGACATTTTAGGTTAGGTAGGGAACACTTTCAGGTCATGGACCTGGAGGGCCACCGTGGGAGCGGACTGCTGGGTGCGATGGACCCCTGGTCTGACCCGGCAGAGGCCATGCTTATGTTCTTATGTTCACTGTAGCTTTGACTGCGTGTTTTGGCTTATTGTTGTGCTGAAAGGTGAACATTCGGAGAGCAGCAGATTTTCTTAAAGAACGTTTTTGTACTTTTTTCCCCATTCATTGATCTTTCTATCCTGAGAAATGCCTTTGTGTTATCTGGGTGATATGCCAAACACAAAACCTTGCCTTTAGGCTAAAAGTTTCTCTTCTTTTTCATCAAACCACAAATATTTTTTTGACACACGGTTACAGTATACCCTAAGGGTTCAAAATCAAAACTTAAATACGTCTAAAATCCCACCCGAGTCAGCATTTGGACGATCTAAAAGACAAGTCGTCCAAGTGCCGATAATTGAAATGGCTTTTTGGACGTATCCAGGCACATTTTAAGCCTCTGAATCCCGCTGTGTGCCAAGAGCTGAAAAGGGAGTTTTTGGAGGAGTGGTTAGGGCGGGATGTGGGCCAACCTAGACTTAGTCGTCCTATAGGGATAATCAAATGTTCGATGAGACTGCCTAGGCAAAACTTAGACGATGTAAAGACAGGTATAAGTGCCCAAAAGGTATTGAAAGTGACCAGATAACAACTACAGAGACAAAGTAAAGAACCCCACACACTCCACCCATGTTCACTGACCCCTGTTGCACCCCCACAAAGTTCAGAATAAAAACATATATACCTGCCTCCAGAACATCAGTACCTGGCATAGGAAAGCCTAGTAGAGCTGCACAGAGGTGGCTTAAGTAGTCTGGGGGGTGGGCTAGTGAACCATAGAGAGGAGGACCCAGGCCCATAACCACTCTAACTACTACATTCATGGTGGAAAATGTGATCCCACCAAACCCCCACAAAACCCTACTGTACTGCCATATAGATGCCACCTGCAGCCATAAGGGCTATTGGGGGTGTAGGCAGGTGGATATAGTGGGTTTTGGGGGCTCACCATAACCTATAAGGGAGTTCTGGAGAGATGTTTATCTGCCACCCTTTTAGTGAAATTCACAGCAGTGCCCTTTAAGGTGTCCCACTGCTCTGTTGCCATGTCTGGGTGGCCAGTCAATCACAATACTGGCCACTCATAAGTCCAAAAGGTCTTGTTCTGGGCGTTTGGGATTTGGACAAATTTTGGGTCAAGAATGTGGTATAAAGGTAGACACAGTGGTGGTCTGGACGATCAAATGCCTGGACATACCGATAGACAATTTTTGAAAAACGGAATAGTTTAGACTTATTTTTCAAGAATGGACATTTTACTGGTGCCGACTTTGGGTGACTAGTGCCCTGCATCCAAATCGGACTTAGATGTTTCTTTTGATTATGACCCTCTAAGTATTTCCTTGCAAACTTCAAATGGGATTACAAAGGCGCGCTAGCGGGGTTAACGCGCGCAACTTTTCATCATGCGCTAAACCTGGCCAAAAACTACCGCCTGCTCAAGAGGAGGCGGTAGCGGCTAGTGCGCGGTATTACTTGCGTTAAACCGCTAGCGCGCCTTTGTAAACGGAGCCTAAAGTGTCTTCTTGAGTGTCTTCTTTCTTGCCATCCTACCATACAAGCCAGATGTGCTTGGGATATTTTTGTTACATACAGGCTATGGAACTCAGTAGGTTTTTTTAAAAGTTACCGTTGGCTTCTGGGTTACCACTTTGGTCAGTCTATTTCTTTCTCAGTTATCTCAACATGGAGGGATAACCTAATTTTAGCAGATCCTTAGTGATGCAATATACCTCCCGCTTCTTAATATTCATCCTGACCATGCTCTGAAGGATATTTATGGATTTCACAGTACACATTCCCTGTGGACGTTTTTATATTTGAGAATGGCCCATAAAGATAGACATACTAAGGGTCAAAACATCTAGATAAGTTATTAAAAAAAAGAAGACAGACGTCTTGCAGTTTTGAGAATGAGCATTTTTTCAGCCGGATTTCTGGATATCTTTCCCAAAACGTCCAAACACAGACTTAGACGTCCTATCAAAAATGCCCCCTGTCTCATCATTTAATTAACACAAGAGCTCTTTGAGAATCTTAAGTGTCATTTGACAACCTTTGCTGCCATATTCTTTACTGTCAAGAGGGAAAGGTAGTCTTTCAGGGCCAACAGACAGACAGACACACATACACACACAAGCTACAATACAACAGATCCCAATGCTGGACAGACTTGATGGTCTGTGTCCCGCACTTGGCAAGAGACAAAGAAGAGTGGCCAAATCCAGCATGGAGGAATGGAGCCTGATGCCGAACAGACTTGTACGTTCTGTGTCCCACACATGGTGAGGAACAGATGAAGGTTTGACAACTCCAGTGTGTTGATGATTTTATTGTCACGTATTGCGATTAGGGAAAGTGTGCAGCTTAGAAGGGAGGGAAAAGCATTTTGACTGCAATACACCACATATCATCTCCATCATGTTTGGCTGCATATACTGTATGGTTGGTATGGTGGTGATTTTACAATCAGCATTTAAACCTGGGTGACCTGATCCTACACAGAATGATGGTCGAGACTCTGGTCAACTTGTTGGGCAGACTGGATGGACAATGAGGGTCTTTTTCTGTATGTAAAACCATACAGTTGTCACTACCACTCCCTGCATCAGACACTTTTCCTTAGATAAAAATTAAGAAAACATTTTTAGCACCTGCTTTGCATGTACACATTTGGAACTTACTGTGAAATATCTCAGTGTGTCTCGTGGGAAGCCCTATTAAGCTGTTGTAAACGTATGCTAGTGCTTACTACAGGTTAACAAATGCAGTCAATGGGCTCCATACTTTATTAAATGTATTGCTAGAAAAAAAAAAAAAAGGAGCCCACAACCCACAAAGAAGATAATTTTATGACTTTGTGTAGGTAGGAAGGGCACATAGGTGCATATGTTTCACTATTTTATAAATCTTCATCAGTAGATAGCAGCATCTTTTACCTGTTACTTGCTATGGATACCAGATGTCAGGATTTCCCCGGACATGCCCGGGGGTCCAGATGGCTTTTCAAAATCCGGCACTATATCTGGGTTTTGAAAAGATTCCTCGAAATTGCATGCATGCGCATGCGTGGATGCCCTCCTGCCCAATCAGAGTAGGCAACGTGGGTGGGGCTACGGCAGGGGGAAGGACTGGGGTATAGCAGGGAGGAGATAGGTGGAGCTGGCTGGGCTGGGGGTGGATCTACTGCTTGCGTTAGCCTCAGGTCTCCCTCTGACATCAATTCCTGGTTCCGTGTCCAGGAAGTGACATTAAAAGGAGATGCTGCTGGCTGTCAATGAAGATTTGAAGAGTTGGGTGGGCAGAAATCAGGAGAGGTACTGCACCCCTGCCAAGATGGTACCCAGGGCCGTCCACCCCCTGCCCCCTCCCCCATGCTACACCACTATTTCTGTGTTCATCCTAGACCTATACCTTTTTGAATTCTGTTTCTAACTCAGCCACCTCCCTTGGGAGGGCATTTCAGGCATCGACCATCCTCTCCATGAAAAAAAAGATTTTCCTGACATTACTCTTATGTCGACCACCCTGCAGGTTTTCAACAGTGAGAATCTGTTATTACTACCTTGAAGGTCATTTATGCTGTGTTTAGTGATGTGTGATTATTTGATGATCCTTGTTTACTGATTATATTTTCTTGATGTTTTCATTAAAAATTTCAAAAGAATGTATACTGATAAAAAAAACAAAACAGTTTTACTGAATTGTGTATTATAAAATTATTATCAAAAGTGTGGGTGGAAAACTGTGTTGTGCAATAAATGGTTGCTTTAACCAGCAAAAGGCACTCTTCGGAGACCATTTTGGAGAACTGATAAAAGCAATGTATTACAAATCCTAGTCCACAAAAATGGAGGCTCTAGTTCACTGGAGAAAATTCCAATGATTCACGGGCTTTCGTGAAAGGTCAGCAGACCACTCGGGAGCTAGGATACAGGGTTCGATGTTAAGGATTCAAAATTATTGTGGTTGTAGGTATTCTTTACAGTCAACAGGTACCAGCATAACATACTAAAAAAAAACCTGCACACAGAATAACGATTTTGTAGAACAGGAATGTAACATTATTTGTTTCTTATATACCACCTACAAGCCTGAAAGCTATTGAAGTGATGCATAGCTAGTAGATATTTTTCTGTCAATGACAGGTCAAGAAGCGCGAGACTAATTTCCTTTTAACCACTTTCAGTTCTGGCCTACTTAATCTCCAGATTCACCTGTAAAATTCTTATGAACCAATACCACACTTCTATTCTTGGCTTCCCAAGTTCTGCTCCCTTGAGTCTCAGCATACTCCCAGGACTCAGGGTAGACAAAGGGAAAAAGAAGATCAAGAGCCAAAGTGAGCTGATATGTTTTATCGAAACATGGTGGTCGATATCCAAAATGTTTTAAATGGCGAAGAGAAGCTCCTGGTCATTTAAATCACTTGTCTGTGGATAACCAAACATATTCAGTGGATAGTGCCGCTGAAAATGTCCAGTTAGGGACTGATTCTATAAAGGGTGCCTAAATTTATATGCTTCTTAGGTGTCTTAAATTAATAGACAAAATACCGTTAATAGACTCAAATGCTTTTTTTAAAAAAAATTATATATATATATATATATATATATATATACATATATATATATATATATATATACATACACACACACACACACACACACACACACACAGTAAAACCTTGGATTGCAAGTAACTTGGATTGCAAGACAAGCAAAACATTTTATTAAGTTTTAGCTTGATATACAAGCGATGTCTTGCATTACAAGTACATCCTATATAATAAAACGCTAGCCGTGCATGCGCACTCCTATCGGCGTGCTTCCATGATCAGTAGGTCTGTGGCCACAGGAGTGCGCATGCGCGAATCCCCAGCACCTACCTACACTCGCCGGAAGGACTGGACCCCAGGCTGGACATCCTGCTCTCCTGTCGGCTCCTCTCACGAGCCGCACCAGCGTCAGAGAAGGCTTCCGATGCTGGCGGGGATCGAGAGGAGCCGCGGTGACACCTCAAGGGGTGGGAAGGGAAGCGCCGAAAAAAGACTCCAGCCGCTACTTTCTTCGCGGTCCTGACTCCAAACGCTGATTCCAGCAGCATGTGCAGCACTCTACACATGCTGCTTCGGGGCCTTCTACTGCCCTGATTTGCTCTGCCGCGTCTCTGATGATGTCATCAGGGACATGCCAGAGTAAATCAGGGCAGTAGAAGGCCCCGAAGCAGCTTGTGTAGAGTGCTGCACACACTGCTGGAGTCGCAGGTTTGTCGGGAAAGGGGAGCAGGAGAGAAGACATGCACAGCCACTTGGAGCAGGGGCTTAGAGGGCAAGAGAGCTGCAATTGGACAGACTGTGGAAGGAAATGTTCAGATAAAGAAGAGCTGAGACTGAAGAAGGAAATAAAATTGAAGAGACTGAGGTAGGAAATGTTCAGATAAAGAAGGGCTGAAACTGAAGAAGGAAAGAAAATTGGAAAGACTGAGGTAGGAAATGTTCAGAAAAAGAAGAGCTGAGACTGAAGAAGGGAAAAAAAAATAGGAATAAATACCTACAGGGTCAAGATCAGGAGCATACAGAGAAAAAAATACAGCATAGAGGTTTGCAGGAATAAGGAACATAGAGAAAGTAGAGCAGAGACCTCTGCAAGAAAAGAAAAAGAGCAAAGAGACTGGGGATGAGAAAGAGAGCAGACATGCTTGCAGGAGAAAAAGCGAGGCAATAATGTTACAGCTGGAGAGTGCAAAGTGAGGAAGAAAGCAGAGACAGCGCTACACAGAGAAATGGAGGGGGAGAGAGACAGAAAGAAGAAAAAAAAAAGACAGACATATATTCTAGCACCCGTTAATGTAACGGGCTTAAAGACTAGTACAGTATAAACACATCACAACTGAGTCGATGGCTCTTCTCTCTCTGACGCTATAAGAGTGTAGTGACTGTTCTAAACGAGCAAAGTCTTGCAATACAAATACATACAGTATCATCACAACTGAGCCGATGGTTCTTCTCTCTCTGACGCTGCAGGAGTGTAGTTACTGTTCTAAACGAGCGAGGTCTTGCAATACGAGTACGTATAGTATTTTGTATTAAAGTTTTTGGGTTGTAGAATGAATCGTCTGAGTTTCCATTATTTCCTATGGGGAAATTTGCTTTGATTATATGAGTGCTTTGGATTACAAACATGCTTCTGGAACGAATTATGTTCGCACTTAGTGGCGCCAAATGCCTAAGTGGGCATTTCTATAGGTTGAGCGTGACTTAGGCAATGTTAAGCATGATTCTCCAAAAGCTTAGTTATCTGAAATGTAGGCCTTTGAAACTCTAGCCTACATTTCAGGTGCCTAAGTTTTGCATAGGCATTGCTAACTGCGATTCTGTGATTGACAAGCGCTGGCATCATTTTTCTAGATGCTGACCGATTTAGGCGATGTTTACAGAATCAGCCCCTTAGTGCCTAAGCAGAAACCAGATATTTTGTGAGTGTCTAGAAGTAGAGTTGACACAACTGATATTCAGCACTTAACTGGTTAAGGTAACTTCATAAATAGGACTGCATAAAACACACCTTAGCTGGTTAAGTGCCCCCCCATACCCCCTTACTATGCCATTGCAACCAACTTCCTAAATTCTGAGTATTATTTTGCCACTGTAGCTGAAAAGAGTGTTATTTTATTTTGCAAAGTGTCAATTTGCAGAATTATAATGCTATGTTTTGACATTGTTTCAGATCATTGATTGAACCATGTCAACGAAAAGTGTGGAATTTCAAACTGTGGAACTCTGAGCAGTCATGAAACTCCTATTCAGGCAGAAGAAAACTCGTAAAGAAATTCATGAATGTATGATGCAAACATTGAATGACAAATGCCCGTCATACTCCACAGTGAAGAAGTGGTGTGCAAACTTTCAGCATGGAGATTTCGAGACCAAAGATGCAGGAAGGTCTTGGAGGCCTCAGACAGTGTCAACTCCTGAAATTGTTGACCATGTCCATTACCTGATTTTTTTGCAGATCAGCGAATACTGGCTAAAACAATTGCTGAGACACTACAGATGTCTAGGGAATGTTATGGGTGTATAATTATATGTCTGCAGAAAATGTTAGCCAAGTGTATAATTAGAATTACAGTCAAACCTTGGTTTACGAGTAACCTGGTTTGTGAGTGTTTTGCAAGACGAGCAAAACACTCAGCAAACTTTTGACTCGCAAACCGAGCATTGACTCGATTTGCGAGCCCCACCTGACCCGACCTCGGGAACCAACAGTATTGCTCCCCCGAGGCCACCGGTGCTGCTCCCTCTCTTCATGATCGTCTACTCCCCATCTACCGACCGGCCCTGTCCTTACCTGTGTGCCACCGGAGTTAGAAAGGGCCTGCCGCCAGTCTGCTGCTGAGCCTTGAGCATCTGCGCATGCTCAAGGCCTTCTTGATCTCATCCTCACCGAGATTCTCATGAGACTTGAGATCTCATGAGAATCTCGGAGTGTGAGATCCAGAAGGCCTGAGCAATCACAGATGCTCAAGGCTCAGCAACAGACCGGCGGCAGGCCTAGCTGAGATGTATGCATGACTTAAATTTTCTTAATTAGTTTAATTGGTGTGGTAAAATGTTTTTTTAGTCTTCACATGTTGAGGAAAGTGAGATCCTGCTTCCGCCATCAACATTTTGCTGTCCTGGTACAATAAATCATTCTTTCCAGACTGGATTATTGTAATTCCATCTATCTAAGTCTAACCAAGAAAAATCTTCAAAGACTTCAGCGGATCCAGAACACTGCGGCTAGGTTGATCTTCGCAAAAAGCAAATTCGATCATGTTTCCCCACTTCTGTCAAAACTTCACTGGCTTCTGGTAATTTCTAGGATTCACTTTAAATGTACCTGCCTAACATTCAAGATCCTACATGGCATTCTTCCTCCCCTAATCCCACTATCCTGGAATTCTTCGAGAACTGACACTACCAGATCCGCCCACAAACTCAAACTATCTTTCCTCTCGTTAAAAGGCGTCATGTATGGAGGTAAATTAGGGAAATCCCTTTTCTTCAAATTCACTGAGCTTTGGAATAACCTCCCTGCTCCGCTGCGGAACCTAGACTCATTCCAATTATTCTGAAAGCATCTGAAAACCTGGCTTTTCTCCAAAACGTAAAGCTATCTATTTAAAATGTAAAGCTAGCTATCCTCTTCATAACTTCTAATTTCTTATTATGTCCTTCCCTTATTTATTGAATTACCTGTAAACCATGCCGAGCTCTTTCTTTATGGAGATGATGCAGTATACAAAGTTAAGGTTTAGTTTCGTTTAGTAATTGACCATGCCATTAAAAACTAATCAAGAAAAATTAAAAACAATTAAGCTTGTGCACAGAATTGTGGCGTCTAGCAATGCCTAAGTTGAGATGCCTTTTGGCACCTAACAACACCTAGCTGAAAAGTGGGAGTGGTTAAGGGGACAAAGAATAGGCGTGGTATGACAGACCATCGTTAGGCGTCTGTTTAGGTGCCAGTAAGATAAGGAAAACCCTGGCCTAATATACTGGTGCCCACCAATAGAACATCTAGCGGCGCATGATTCTGTAAATGGTGCCTAGTGGTTGATTGACAACCATGCCAAAAGGCACCTAGGAGTTAGGCGCTCTTCCCAGACTCCTGCACACCTTCAGTCACAAACAGCCTGGATACTTTTATAGGTATAATAGTTTTTATTAAATACAGATCTGAGCTTGTTACCTCACAGGCTTTGGTAAGGCAAAACTCTTTTTCAGGCCAAGATAAACAGTTTTTCTCTTAAACAGAGCTCATTCACAATGCTCAGAATAAGGTTGGCTTCGCTTAGCCAGCCATTCAACAAAGGTACATCACACCAAGGTTTCTTTCTCTCTCTCTCTCTCAGAAACCCTTTCTTTTAGGTCAGCACATCCCAAGGCTTTGTTCTAGCCTATGGCTAGGGAAACTGGGCTTTCTCCTCTCCTGCTGGGACCTCTTTCCTGAATGAATCAGTCTGACTAGAAATACTATTCTCCCTTGAGTTCCTGGCATACCTAGCATATGTGACACCCAGGGCCCATCATTTTTTGTCACTTCCCCCCCCCCATCTGTATGAAAAACATGATTTTTAGTAACAATCCACACATCACACAAGAGTGTATCTAGGAAAAGGCAGCATCTTACATACTGTAGTGAGCTGTACAACATCAATACGCCCATTGTAAAACTAAAGAAGCCAGACTAGTACAGATCAATCCTACACAGTCAATCCTAACAGAAAACCATGTCTTTTCGAACACAAAGAACACAGAAAACACCTTTGCCTAGTATGGAATATGTAATCACAAACTAACCCCTCCCCCTTTTACAAAACTGTAGTGAGGTTTTTAGCCACAGTGGTACCAGCTCAGATGCTCATAGAATTCTGAACATCAGAGCTGTTACCACCACAGCCAACGCTAAAAAATGCTCTATAGTTTTGGAAAAGGGTAGATAAAATAGAAATACATAGACAAAGGTTAAACTGAAGCACCATGAAGCTGTACTGTGCATATAATGCAATACCACACAAACAGCGATGCATCTCCCCTAAAGCAAAAAAAATAAATAATGGAATTTTTTTTCTACCTTGTCTTCTCTGATTTCTGCTTTCCTCATCTTGTCGCTCTTCCTTTCATCCACTGTCTACCCTCTCCTGCCCCTTCTATATGACATCTTCTCTCCTTCTATTCCCCTTCCAGAAACTTTATGCCTCCCCCTCCCATCTTTCCCTTCACCCCCATTGGTCTGGCATCCATCTTCTTCCCTTCCCTCTTCCAATGGTCTGGCAACTCTCTCCTCTCCTCTTCTTCCCTCTCCCACACCCCCATGGTCTGGCATTTCACTCTTTCCTCTCCATTCCCCCCACTTCCATCAGCATCGGCCCCCCTCTCTTTCCCTCTAACCCAATTCCATGCAGTATCTTTCCCCCTTACGTCTCTTTCCTTTTTTCCCTGCACACCAATTCCATCAGCATCCGCCCCCTTTCTCACCCTTCACCACCCTTCCATACCACCCTGAAGACCTTTCTCTCCCTCCATCACCCTGACCCCCTTTCTTATCCTTCACCATGCTTCCATACCACCCTGACCCCCTTTTTCTCCTTCCATCACCCTGCTATGCTCCTTTCTTTTTCCATCCAAATCAGCAAGGTCCCGCAATGA